>NC_137034.1:16171720-16384220 GCF_032717465.1 Coenobita brevimanus
TACCTTATTAATCTGTAATAACTCATTGTTAATCCACAGACATCCCAGGTAACAATACTGATGTAGTTCTACAAATACCGACTGTACCTAACTAGACAGTGATCCATTTATGCTGTTTTTACTTTAACCTGGCCTAGAATTGCCATCACTCCATCCTGAATACTGAGCTATAGCAATAGGTTAACATTAAACTATGGCTAAAGTCACGAGGAAGTCATCGTGATGAAGATTTATTTTTTATTGCCACTGAGCTACGTGAAATAAACTACAAAAGGACGAAAATCTTGGCCAAGTTAGAGCAAAAACTGTATAATATGTAGTCTTTATAACTCCTTGACACACTGTGGTTGAATTTACGTATTTTGTTCTCCTTATAGCTGACAATTTGATTCAGCTGAGAAAATCTCCATGCAGCTAAAATAGAAAAGAGGACGAGGACTAAATGAGGGAAGGGGACAGAAACGGGAGAAGAAGGATGAGGATGAGGATGAGGATGAGGAGGTGACGGCTGATGTGGGAATGAAAGGAAAATAGTTTGCGTGGTGAGGGCGACTGATGTGATTGGGAGAGTGGGTGGAGAAAATTGAGTGTGTTTGGGAAGCTGTTGATAAGTTTAGAGAGAGAAGGAGGGACGGAAACAAAAGGAAAAAGAAGGAAATTAAGTAAACAATAGATATATGGAATTACCCTACAGTATAGTAAGATGTACGAATATGAAGAAAATTTCATAGAAAAATAGAAACGGAAATAAAAAGAAAATGATATTAAACTGTGGGAATATTAGTCTTCTCAGTACGGTGAGGCAATTTCTACATGAGTTTTGCTATACTACTGTACTTTGGCCTAAAATTATCATATCTTCATCTTGAATGCTGAGCTGTAGCAAATGATAAACAAAGAATATGCTGCTAAACACGAAGAAGTGCTGTGGGAAGGATGTACAACCATAACATTGTCATTTTCTCCCACTGAGCTACGTGGAATAAGCTACAAAAGGCTGAAAGCCTGGCCCAAGTTAATGTAAAAAGGGTATACCGTCTAACATTTTCATAAATTTTAAATCAACTGGAGGAAGTTTTGAGTCTGAATATAACTGATGAAGTAAAAGAGAAATGGCTGGTTTTTAGCTATGTACTCTTAAAAAACAGTGTTTGGTGATGGAAATGTTCTCTTGTCAGTCGGAATTAACACTTGCGCGGGCGCGCGCACACACACACACACACACACACACACACACACACACACACACACACACACACACACACACACACACACACACACACACACACACACACACACACACACACACACACACACACACACACACACACACACAAAGATAATTCTATTCGATTGCTAACTCTGATTTTATGATATCTAAACATTATCTCTCTCGCTGCTCTTTGTTATTTACATTATTACCTGATGCCAAGTCTAATATCTTAAGTTAACATTTTAATGAAGAACTTATTAGGGAAATAATTCCTCTTCATTCCCGTCCGTTCCTCTATCTGCGCACCCCTACGTCTTGCCTTCCTCCCTTCCCCTGCTCTCGTACGCCACTGATTAACCTGGTTTCATCATGTCTGAGTGTGGAGTCCAGAGCGTGTAGGGTTTCTGGCCTGGGATGGGAACATAATCATTTCAGTTCCATCCTTCAACGTGAGTATTTGATTCTGATTAACTTCAGGGATTTTTTTTTTTTCAACAGAAGGTGAACAGATGAAGGAGAAACTAAATATAAATGCAAATATCAATACACCAGATTAGTGTCCTCTAATCATAAACAAGAATCTATAACAGTTGCACTTGAATTGCTGTAGGTTGAAGTTTGGGGTGGAAACTAATTTTATTACTAGAGGGAAACCTCTGGCCGCCAAAATCTGCGGGATCTCTGTGAACCATTTTTTGTACGGTAGTTTCTGAAAATGGCATTGTTATGCTAGCACACCATTTGACACAGGTGAGGGAATTAACAGGCAACCAAAGGATAATGGTTTTTGGTTCACTACTCGCTCACTGTCATGCATGTTTTTTTTTCGTCTTAACTATCCTCCCTTTTCATTATATCTTTGGTAATCTTAGATCATTTCATTTAGCTTACGATTTCTTTCTCGGTGTTAAGAAGCTAAAGACTAAACTGTATCCGTTCATTTGTGAAGGACAGACGGAACGGGTGGGCAGGTGGGGGTACGTGGATCTCTCTCCTAAGCTGAATAAAATCATCTGGTAGGAACATTTACACTTAGTCACACCTGCTGTCTCTCATACATTACTGTCATCATATACTTGTTTCACTGTACAGCTGCCTTCATATTCATCTGTCACCTACACTTAATTAACCTGTTCAATTAACGCCTGTTTCACAGCACATCTGCCCACAATCACATGTCCTTCTATATATACTATAATCACATACATATTCACCCTTTCTTTACATACACGTGCCACATTATATACCTGTTTTGCCACACATTCCCTTACTTACCTGCATTGCCACACATGTTCCCCACTACACCCCTGCTTCACCACATACGTGGACATTGGGTGGAATGTTAACATTAACCCGTGAAGCCTATTTTAACGTGTGAAAAAAATGTTGTCGGTCGTAACCACAATAATAAAGAACGCCATCAATAGACAGTAAACACCCAGCTTTACCTTTTTAACTCTAACTTGGCCTGTAATTGCAGTTTCTCCATTTCCAATACTAAGTTGTAACAAGAGACCAACACCAGAATATAATGCTAGTTATTAACAAGCGCCATGGAAAGAATATTGATCAACAAGATGGTTATTTTCTATCACTTACCTGCATGAAAAAAGCCGAAAAAAAAAAAAAAACTCTGGGCCAAGTTAGAGTATAAACACTATAATTAATGCACATACAAGAGACCTGTTGTAATGTGTAGCAAATTAAACTGTGGTATGTGGATGTGCATCAGTCTTAGTTAATATCAAACATACATACATCTTTCATCACCTGTAATACCTGTATAATTAACCTCTGATATATAACTGTGCAGAACTAGGAAGTCATAACAAACGTACCTGAGTTTTTATATGAGGTGCAGTACAGCATAACTCTCTTAGATCACTACGAGACTTTAACACCATCCTTACACCACTAATAATGCTTCATTATAATGAAATCAGTTTTTTATTATTTTATTCTATCTTCAGAGCAATAAATTCAGCTTCCAAGTACTTTCTAGACTGGAATTATTATAAATACTTTCATTAAACCCTTCTCTGTGCTAAGGCTCATCAAAGTATAATGGTTAGCAGTACCATAAATAACTATAGTAGTCGTCATCATTGTTTAAAAGATAAACGTTCAGTAGCATGAGCACTCGGCACCGTGATCAGCTGTGTTACTGGAGCAACAAATCTCTTCTGGTAAAAAAGCTCCCTAACACCTTCTCCTAAGCAATGTATTTTGTTTATTACGCCTGACCGTCCCCTTCTGTGTTACATAAATCCTTTTAACATCGTCATACTCTACACAGATAACGTGCAGAAGGATGTTACCTAGCCATATCCAGAAATAAATTGCTAAGGAAGAGGTATTAGGGAGCTTCCTTCATCGACGAGAATACGGACCTGGATGTGAGTGGTGACGTTACAAGCATTACTGGTAAAACTTTAGTAACACGGAGGAGTTGTGCAGTAAAACAGTGTAGATATGTGTGGTTGTGATATAAACAAATCTACTTAATTATTTATGTCTGTTTATCTACCTGTGTATCTACCTATATCTGTCTATCTGTCAGCCTCATTTATTGTCAAATCTCTTATCCCAGACCACATCAAAAACTGACCACAAGGAAAATGCCACCACGGTCCTCCATTGTCTCTCTCACTTCCACTGTCTCCAACTAACGCAAGCCACCTTCCCTCATATACTTTCCCACTTTATCCATCCACACATTTATTGGATAATGATATGATAACCCACTACCTCCAGCCACAGTCTCTCTCTCTCTCTCTCTCTCTCTCTCTCTGAACAGTAGGAAACTGATCTCTGAAACTAATTGCATTAACTGATATTAAAAAAAAAAAAAAAAATCCAGCCCCGTCTTGTGATGATTCAAACCTTCGCCTACCACCTGACCGTCTCCCAGGCTGGCTCCCTCTCTTGGACTATGGGTAAGTTTATCAGTGATATTATTTACCCCTTCATTTATTTATAATCGTTCTTTGTACTTCATTATTACCACAGGTGGACAATTTAAGCTGGGTAGGAGGAACGTATGAATGTGACGAGGCTTGAGAAAAAAATCTAGGAGTGTCCTTAATATCATGCATTTTTTCCATAACTGCCCTGATGACAACTATATACAGTAATACTTAGCAGCAAAGGAGGCAGAGGCCATGGCGCCTTCCTTCCACAAATCTTAAACCCACAGAGATTATCTTCCCTACTGGCTCTTGTACAGTCGGAAGGAGTAAATCTATTAAATTTTACTGTTAATTTAACTAGACGTAAAATTGTCGTCTCTCCATCTTGTATGTTGCCCATTCATGACAAGTGCCATGTACAGGATACAGGGCCATACTATGGTATTAATCTGACATTCAGCTGTAAGAAACACTTTGCAAAATGAAATTCTTCATGTTAAAATGCATGAACTATTCCTAACTAATACAGTACAATACACGCCACTCATAGCGAAAACCATTATTATTATTATTATTATTATTATTATTTATCTTTTTTTTCCTTACAAAAACTAGTAAACCATTTTTTCTCCTGGGCCTTGAATATAGTGGAATGTCATTCGTGCCGCCCTCCCCTGGTGGTGTTGAGGAGCCTACACGCGGTGGCGCTGTGCACCGTGGGTGGAGAATTCAACGTCCACCAGGTAGCCAAGCTCCTGATATTTCCCTGCACCTTCGCTGATGAGCAGTTAGCTATAATTTATAAGAGTCATGTGCGCTCTCAGCTTGAATATTGCTGACCCTTGTGAAATGGATGTGGAGAGGTTGCATTAAAACAACTAGACAAAATTCAGAACAAAGCTGTTAGAATTATTAACAACCCTGCCATTACAATTAAACTACCTCCCCTGCAAGTAAGAAGGAATGTTGCCTCCCTTGTATTATTTTACAGATATTTTTATGGCAAATGCTCAGACGAAGTTGCGTCCATGGTGCCACCTCTTCATGCCTTCCCTCGTGCTACATGGGCATCTGGTAGCGCTTATGACTGGAATGTCACTCAGCCATATTGCAGAACTTCTGCCTATCAGACTTCTATCATTCTCCGAACTGCATCTATCTGGAACTAGCTTCCCCAGAGTTGCTTCCCTCCAAATTTCAACCCACAGCTGTTCAAGTCTAGCTGTTACAGATATTTTATGTACACCAATAATCTGGTGTATGAATTCTTTTTTTATTCACTTGTTTTTCCTTCCTCCTTTCTATTTAAAAAAAAAAAAAAAAACTTGCAGTGGGAAGGACCCTGGTCCGACCTTGGCGATACTTTCTCTACCACAAGAGGGCGCCGGATCCTTGTACTGTGTACGTACTGTACTGTACTGTACCTGTAGGTCGGCCCCAAAGAAGCAGCTGCTTTCCTGTGGTGAACAGGTCTGATCGGCCAGACAGACTTAGGTTTGATAATCAGCAACAATAACAACAACCTGGCATTATTTTTATGTAAGCATACATCTGTTGGTTGCGTGTCATTAATAGGGTTTAAAGTTTTCCTGTAAGCAGGTCCCCCTTACCTTCAAATCATGTGACGGCAACACGAAAGAACAACAAATAGGTAACAGCATTAAAGGATTTACCTAGTTTTTTAATTTGACTAGATTTATGAGCGAAATACATGAACAAATTACGTTATACTAATGCTAAGAAAGTAGTTGCTGGGTGGATGGCATGAAAACATTTCCATAGGATTATCCTCCTTGTCTCAATATATGAAATATGGTTAGATTACAAGACCAGGCAGGGGAATATTGGAATACGGAGAAGAAAAATGCCACTTTATTGGCAACCTAATATGGAATTTTATTGTTACTGCTGAGATGGTCCTCTTATTGGATTACTCAGAGCCGCGGTTCATCCAACGACTCACTCTATCTGTGCTGGCGAGCGGAGGATATAATTATAGAGCAGCGAAGACGAAGAAGAAACAAGAAAAAGAAGAAAGAAAAGAAGAAGAAAGAAGAAGAAGAAGAAGAAGAAGAAGAAGATGAAGAAGAAGAAGAAGAAGAAGAAGATGAAGAAGAAGAAGATGAAGAAGAAGAAGAAGAAGAAAGAAAGAAAAGAAGAAAAATGGTAAAAAAGCGAAAAAAAGAAGAAGAAAACCAGAGACGAATGAAAGAATGAAATAATATTTATAAAGTGAAGGAAAAAAAAAACATTACAGGTGAGGGTCAGGCGACACAAATGCCGAGACTAAGTTCATCCATCCATGCATCGTCCACTCATTCATTGCCCCTTGTCAACAACAAAAAAAAGAAAAGAAAAGAAAAGAAAATGAAAAAGAACAAAAACATACAGCTATCCCCCCCAAAAATAAAGTCATTTCCAAATCCCATACGAAAACACTCAAGAGGTTTTCCTTCCATCTGGCTGGGACCTTTATTGTCATCGGTCAAGGAAGCTCCCTAACACCTTTCAGCGGCTTATTTTGCTTGGTACATCTTGTTCTTCTTTTTCCTGATACATAAATCATTATAAAATCGCCATACTCTGCAAAAAATAACTTACAAAATGCTGTTATCCAGCCATATTAAAAAATAAATAAATAAATCACTAAGGAAACGGTGCTAGAGAGCCTTCTTAACCAACGAGAATATTGGCCTTGGATATATAAGGTGCCAGCCACCACTGCCGGCGTCAAGAGCTGCCACACCGCTACCAACGAAACAGTGTTGCTGCGTGACGTAAGGGACGTCAACAATTTACAGTACAGGTTTATGCCCCTATTCTGTCTGTCTGGTCACGTCGTTGTACACACCTGGTGATGACCTTGTTCTTAAAATAAAAGATTTCTTAACTTACTGCTTAGAGAGTATACATACATACATACATACATACATACATATAGGTACATACATATACATACAGTTACTGGTATACATTAATTTATTCATTCTCTCAGAAAAGGGGAGTATGACTTCACCCCTGTTTGTGCTTTTGTTTGTTTGTTTGTCTGTTAGCAAGATTACTAAAAAAGAGATTTGGACCAAATTTGGTGGGTAGATAGTCCATGTCCCAGGGAATAATCGATTAACTTTTGGGACCGATCCGGATCTTATTACAGATTCTGGATCCGGAAAACACTTTTTTGCAGAACCCAAACAAGTGGTGCCAGACACAACAAACCCCGCCCCATAGCATTTGTTTTATTGCTGTTAATTACTGAACCGATACTGCCATTTAGTGTCAAAATGGTACACAATTAAAGTCTAAGGTAATGGCACAAATGTTTTCAAGTTACACCCTCTGAAAAACCCTTATCTTTCGATTGGCCTTTGAGGGTCACTCAAGATCAAAGATCATGGTGACAATTAAAAGCCCACAGGAGACTTCCTGTATCTTGATGATAGTAAATATATATCTTCAACTAGTTTTGAGCCATATCTCCCTGAATATCTGTGACCTTGAGTTTGACCTCTCAAGGTCATTTAAGGTCAAAGGTCTTGGTGCCAAATGAAGCCCATATTACGAGTTCCTGTATGTAAATATCTCTATCTTCCATCGGTTTCATGTTACAGCCCTCTGAAAATCCGTGACCTTGATTTTGACCTTTAAGGGTTACTCGATTACTTCCAAAATTTAATCACGGTCTTTTGGGGCCAGTGCCCACATATCCTGAAAGTTTCACGTATTCCATTCAGCTGTTTTTCCGTAATGTTGCTAACAAACAAACAAACAAAGTCGACCAAAAACAGTACCTCGCCGGACTCCATTCAGGCGAGGAAATTAAGTTGCCCTTGTCGGTGAAATGCTCTCCACTGGGTGCCCGTCTACTTTGCATTTATATTAATAGAGCATATTTTCATTGAGCGTACTTGTCCTTCAGTCTGATCAGTGGAAAACACATTCACACACACACACACACACAACTGAGAGAGAGAGAGAGAGAGAGAGAGAGAGAGAGAGAGAGAGAGAGAGAGAGAGAGAGAATAACTTAATATACGTATTCTCCTAAACACCATCATTTCCACCATCATCATTATCTGTCATTCATCCACATCATTATCAACATCATCCTCATTCATCACCTCTCATGTTTCCACTGACCCCCTTTATTCTCTGTCCTTTTGTTCTCTCCGACAAGGAGAGTATGTTTTCATCCCTGTTTGTTTGTCTGCTAGCAGGAGTATTCAAATACTGAAAGAGTGATTTGGACCAACTTTGGTGGATAAATACCTCATATCCCTGAGAACAATCGATGAACTTTTGGGACCGATGTTTGTTAGTCAGTTTGTCTGTTCGCAGGATTACACAAAACTAAAAGAAAGATTTGAACCATATTTGCTGGGTAGACAGCCCATGTCCCAGGGAACAATGGAATAACTTTTGGGACCGATTTGGATCGTATTACAGATTCTGGTTCCGAGAAACACTTCTTTGTGAAACCCTAATCAGTGACGAGAAAACCTAACCAATTATGAACGGTGGTTTGGAAATTACGTTGCCCATGTCGTAGAGATGCGCTCCACTGAGTGCCCCCTCTAGTTACTTTACCGAATCTCTCTCTCTCTCTCTCTCTCTCTCTCTCTCTCTCTCTCTCTCTCTCTCTCTCTCTCTCATACATAGAGCAAGTATGTGGCTATATGCCTAGATTCTCCATTTCCATATTATTCTACTTTCTACCGATCCTAAAAAATTCTTTTGTTTTTTTCAGTTCTGCAAGGTATTACTTCCCCTCTTGTTTCCTGCACGGGATTTGCTGGAGGGCCTGGAGGGTGAGGGAGAGAGCTTTCTGATGTGCTATCCTTTTCTCCTGCAGCTATAATTATAGCACTGTACTAGTATTAAGGTCGGACCGCCTCGTGAGGACCGTAAGGTCTGTGTAATCTATGTATCTATGTAATTCTCTCTCTCTCTCTCTCTCTCTCTCTCTCTCTCTGCTTTCCTAATTACACTGATCACTGCTCCTCTGACGTATTTCCCTTCATGCCAGTTCCACTGCCGGGGGTACACACTCCCATTCTGTTGCACTGTTGCGTGCAAGATTTAATCGGTACTCTCAATCACCTCATGAACACAAGTCAGTTCTGAAACAATCTTCCTCAATCTGTCCTTCCCTCAGCCAACGATTTCCAGTCTTATGAACTCGTTTATCCAGGCATCTCATAACGAAAGGATCTTGATTTTGATTATATTTTGTCTGACACTTTTTGAAGGGGCACCCAGTGTACATTGCCAGCCCTGGGTGTTTATTTTGTTGAACTATGAAATGGAAAAATCTCTCCAGTTCCTTACATTCTCCCCTCTGCCTTCCCCTCCTCCTCCCTCCCCCAAGGCACTCCCTTCCGGATATCGCAGCCAAAGTTTGCCAATAACGAGAGGGAGGCAGTGCCAGTGGCTGCAACATAAGTAAAATCTCCAATATCCAGACTTGGCTGTCAACGATGAGGCACTCACACCATCACTCCCCTCTTTGATGCCCACAGCACTGAGTTGGGCTCAAGTCTCGAGCAATTAATAAAGCGCTTTCTGGCGACCAGATCAGAACATACAACCACTGACAAGTGTGACATGGGAATTAATCCCGTTTCTCCAAAAAAAAAAAAAAAAAAAAGATCAGGAGAGTAAATTAGTGACAAAGACTGTGAATGGCCTAGGTAGGTATTCTCGTCGGTAAAGGAGGGTCCTTAACACCTCTTCCTTACCAGTTTATTTCCGTATGTTGAGTCAGTATTATCATCCATTTTATTATGCAATCTGTGTAAGAAATAAAAAGATGTAAATAGCATACATGAGGATACCGATGGGTGATATTCAAGAGAAGTCGCTCAGAAGGAGGAGATGGAGATAAAACAGCTGCCAAACCTAACGAGAAAGCAAGCCTTTGATATTTTATTGTTGAAGGCAAAAACTGTGGCTGGCAGAATTAAGGAAATACTGTTTAATGAGACACTACTCAACATTTTCAGTGTCTGAAAGGAAATACAGAATTATCTGAAGTAAGGGGTACAATAGCCTCATTCCCTGATATTTCTAGTGCCGTAAAATGATCTTGCTTCAAAACATCAGGAGCGTAAAGATGTGTAGAGAAACAATTGACTGTACACATACAGAAGCACACACACACACACGTAGACACAGACACAGACACACACACACACACACACACACACAGTAGACACAGACACACACACACACACACACACACACACACACACACACACACACACACACACACACACACACACACACACACACACACACACACACACACACACACACACACACACACAAGCACGCGCGCTCGCAAACACAAACACAACCTTTGCAAATATACATAGAAACACATGCAAACACATACACACACAAACACACATCCACACACACACAAACACACACACAATCACATACACACACACAAACACATACACACACAAACACATACACACGCAAACACACACACAATTCATGCAAACACATTAACAACACAGGCAAACACACACACACACACACATACTTACATACTACACACACACACAAACACAAACACACACACACACACACACACACACACACACACACACACACACACACACACACACACACACACACACACACACACACACACACACACACACACACACACACACACACACACACACACACAGTCGATTTTTTATCTTTCCCTGTGACCTTGTTTCTAACTGGCTGTTCCGAAAACTGGCTTCCTTCATCCTGGGCTGGTCCTCAACATTTCCACCAAGTCCGGCTTACATCCGACCTTGCCATGTAAAATGACCTTTGACCTATTGTTCTAAAGAACAAGAGGTCCTTCCCTTGGCTGACCCTCACCTCTAGTATGGTGAAAATCGGTTCAAACTCAGTGAAAATACAATAGTTCTCTCACTGTAAGTTGGTCCAGAGTTTCTCCCTTTAGCAGCTCACTACTCATAAATCAGTGACAGAAAAAGACAATATTACGGCTCTACATTCTTCTCATAGCACCACATAGTGACTAGCGTCATATACTGGTGTTAATCTATTATTATAACCCTGCAATCAAGATTTTAGGCCAAGTTACGTACAGGAGAGAGAGAGAGAGAGAGAGAGAGAGAGAGAGAGAGAGAGAGTACACTACAGCTCAGTCTACGCGCTACTTACATCCCGGTCCCGTAGTTGTTTCCATAATCACTAAACAAATTAAGAATCTACGACTATAATCAGCATCTAAAGAAAATAAGAACATCTGACTCCTGTGCAATGTCGATGGCTTTGTTTTACCACCACACAACTAGAAAACTGTCCCCACCACTACGAGGAGACCCCCATTAGTTAATTAAAATCTCCTAAATGGGCCATAACCAGACAACATAAAAAGAGAGGGGGGAAAAAAGAAGGATGTGCCGTGAGATGGATGCAAATCCTTTCGCTTCTGAATAGTAAAAATATAACAGAAAAGACATAACCGTACTATACGAGAACATTTAGCTAGACGAGTGTAATCATTGGCATGTTGGGTACCTCACTGCTTACCCCTTGACGTTTGTCTGTCTACCTATATCTCTGCCTAGTAAACGAAACATGCTCTCTCTCTCTCTCTCTCTCTCTCTCTCTCTCTCTCTAGATTTCTTGTAGTGTGCCATCGAAAAACTAATAGCGCTAACAATCGTCCCCATATTACCCTGTTCAAAGTATTATAAGATCGACCTTTTAAAATAGCTCTTCTTATTATCGACAGACGTTTTTATTCAATTTGTTGGAGACCTCCGGTGACGAAATTTTATATGCAGTCTGCAAGTAACCCCTTCAGTACGATTACTTCCTGTGCTTCAGTTTCCTCTTGCTATGCCAAATGGTTATTTACAGCTACGGGAGATGGCTGTGTGCAGGGGTTTTCCTTCCCATCACATCATCTTCCATGTTATCTTCCAACAAATTCACTTCTTTCGACATTGGTTCTTTATACGGTACTCTACGGTCGATTAGCGTTAGTATATGAGTAATTTCTTCAGTAAGATGAGGCTTTTTGTATGTACTGTATATCGCCTCTGTCAGATTATTTTATTTAGCTTAAGAGTCATCTATAAAATGTATGATTTACTGATGTAATTCGTCTTTCCCATCAAATGAATAGTTTTACAATTTCACAGTCAGTTAATTCGACGGTCTCAATCTTTCTTGTTACACAAGGTCAGAGGGTGCATACATCTGCCATTGCCAAGAAACTTATTATTTATTTCAGCATCCGGATGGGGACCCACCTTAAAATCGAATCAACTCTTTCATAACCTACTGCTCAACTATGCACCAGATTTAATTGAAATCCTAGAACAACTTTCTGAGATATCTTGTACACAAACAGGCTAGGGTGAGTACAGCCTCTGTCCAGCATCTCAGATCAAGGTATTAATAATTAAGAAAAACACATCACGATGAATCATACATGAACCTGAAGCTAGTATGATGTCGAGCGGGGCCCAATTACAGTGACAGTGTGACTTACTGCAGAGGGTGTTCAACAATCTTAGCCCCTCCCCCTCCCAGATGAAATAAGAACCCAGACAACTATGCCACCTATGTAAGATGTTTGTGTACCTTTTGCCATCTCACATGTCAAATCTTATATTGATTAACCAGTTCTTTTTGTTTCAGAACGAGTTTTTCTAAAGTGATGTGGGCGGATGGCCGTGGGAATCAGTGGATATGTCGCATAATCACAATCACTTTTTTCATTGCTAAAGAACAGCCGCAGGGTACCATGGGTCGCCACGTACCTCCATTGTTCCGAGGACTGTGAAATGTTGTTCCTCGTGCCACCACACGATTTGATCCAGGTTACGGAGACCCCTCGAACTGAAAGGATTAGAAAGAAATATTGAGAACAAAAGAGCAACATAAAAGGGGGTGTTTGTTGTTCTGAAAGGTGGTCCAGCACTCACACTAAAATGCTGTGTGCCAGTTTAACTTGTACATGTAATTTTATAACAAAATTTCTCTCCGGGAAATATGAGAAGTGAAGCAACAACACATTCAATTTTAATCACAGTAAAACACAGGTGGGAGTAGTGACCGCTAATGCACTAATGCGTATCTTCCAACATGGTAATTGGGAGAGTGTGGTTAGGATTAGGCATTTTTCTATATAAAAAGTTTTGTTTAAGTAACTGGTAAACATAAACAGTCTCCCGAAATGGTATTGGGCAAGACTTTTTTTTTTTTTCAAAACCTATTTAATCTAATTATTGTACAAGGGAAAGAATGAACAAGGAGGGAAGCTGGAAAAAAGAAACAAACAATACAGGAAAAGAGAGAGAGAGAGAGAGAGAGAGAGAGAGAGAGAGAGAGCATGGAAAAAAAAGAAACAGATGACAGAGGCGGCTGGGAAGGTACAATAGTGATGGAAAAAACAAAGAGCAGAGTGAGATGAAGTTGCATGGGAGAAGATAGGATATGACAGTGTTGAGGAAAAAGCCAGGGTGGAGAAGAATAAAACCTTGAAGGTAAGAAGGAAAGAGAGATGGAGGAGGGCTTGCAAATTGACTATCATGTCCGAAGCCTGCCATAGGACCTGTGGGTCATTAAAGTTTCAGAAAAAGACTATTTATCAGTGGCAGAGATTTTACCGACTGTCATGATTATCCGCCAACACCCAGCCACCGATGACCACTGTAACTTTAAACATCACAGAATCATAACGTTCGGTTGTGGGAGACGGTGGTGGTGTGGCAGGGGTGACGGTAATGTTGTGAAGACTGCTGTGATGAAGCAAAGGTTTTCATTGATGTTGGAAATGACGAAGCAAGGATAATGGTGTCGGGTATTATGAAGCGAGGGTCTTAAATAACGTCGAAAATGATGAAGCTGAGGTTTTAAAAGGTGTTGGAAATGATGAAACAATGGCCTTAAATGGGGCCGGAAATTATGAAGCAAAAGTCTTAAATGATGTAGGCAATGATGAAGTAAAAGTTTTAAGTGGTGTCGGAAATGATGAAGCAAAAGTCGTAAATGGTGTCGCATATGATGTAGCATAGGTCTTATATGGTGTCGGAAATGATGAAGCAAAGATAATGGTGTTGGAAATAATGAAACAAAGGTTTTAGATGATGTCAAATGGTGTGGAAATGATGAAGCAAATGTCTTAAATCTCTTTATGACACTTGGAAAGTGTCAGAAATGATGAAACAAAGGTCTTGGATGGTGTCAAAAATGATGAAACAAAGAAAATTATGTTGGGAGTTACTATTACTGCACTTTTTGTGGTGTTCTAATAAGCTTATGAGTAGTATTTTGATGCTAACAAAAAGTAAATAAATGGATAAAAACCTCTCTGCCACAGAAAGATAAAAGCAAAGGGGTAATCAAGAAAATTCTGATTCAAAATGCCTAGATACACGGTGTTTAAAAGATCAGAGGTCGCATACTGAGCAAAATATAACCTAAAGAAACGACTTCAAGATTAGAGGATTGGTTACACTTGATTTAAAAAATAAGTGCAAATTAGGACCTGATACAACAGATGATGGATAATGCAGATTTTTGTTTTTTTACGTGTTCGACTCTGGGCAAAGGCTTCAGGGCCTATCCCCAAGTCCCAGTAGTCCTCCTTGGGGCCCAGTAGTCCTCCTACATCTCCACATATCACCACTTAGGCGCTGACACCCACCATCCATAATGAGTACATGCTAGGGCTGTCTCACTCAGGACTAGGGTACGTTTATGACATGTCTGTGGGTCATCCGGTAGATCACAAAAGTTTGCTTTTTATGAAATTCAAATCCTTAAATTGTTCCCTGCCCAGCTGGGATTCGAACCTGGATCCATTAGAATTGCAGGCCGCCTCTCTACCGATTCTGCCACCGCAATGTCCCACATTGTCTGATTATCACTGGTTTATGACATTGCATCATGTCCATGGTAAGTATGGTTATTCTCTGGCCACCTACGTGATAAGAGAATAATAGTCTTTAGTCATTACCATTTGCATAGGTATTTTTCCAGAATGTGTGCATGAAGGCTTGAGAATAAGGCTTAGCCCTTTCAGTATAGAGCTGGACCAATGGAGGATCATAATGTTTGGATATATAGGTAGTACAAGTCGGCCATAAATGACGGTTTTTGTCCTGTACGATAGATGCGCAAATTTGTACTTCATTATGGCTAAGGTATATATAATACTTCTGGAACTACCCTTGAAGATTATCAGGAAGGGGTAAGGGGACTCATGGAGCCGCTGTAGTGTGTGTAGGCAGTATTAAAATGTAGGTGTGATACTGTAATTAGGAAATACACATTCATATAATCTAAACGTACTGTCAACCTTGGAATGGGATAGTTATGAAACAAATATGAAAACGAAATAAAAGGAGCAGAATGACGAATGAGAGGCTAAACATCCACCATTCATTCTACAAGCATTGACAAGTTTGGGCTCCACACAACATGCAGTGATCGACAGGACATTAAATTTTAATGCTATGGCACAAGTGACAAAAAAAAAAAGTGAAAATATGAGTAAGCCATAGGAAAATGGATGAAGTAGAGATGCAGACATCAAATAGGTTAAAAAAAAAAAAAAAAAGGGAATTAATGTATAAGAGATGGGATGCAGGAAAAGGCTGAAGCTGGGTAAGGCTTTGGTTGTGATTTATTATATTTGATGAGATACTTAGGTAGGGCGTCAGACAGTAGGGAAATGGACTAACTGAGAGACCGATATTTATGGATAAAAACAGACGTTTTCAAAGAAGGACAGACAGATAGATGGTTAAATAGACTGAAACGTAAGTAGGTAGGTGGGTAGACAGAGAGAGAGAGAGAGAAAAAAAAAATCTTTTTAATTTATTGGAAGCTAGAACCATTGCATTCAGTAAATTGACAAAATCGCATCAGGCCTTCTGTTAAAAATTACTGAAGCTTTATCGGCAGTCTCAGTATTGACGAAAAGAGAATGTCACTGGAAGAGTCAGCCATTTGTGAGTGGATTGTCAGGCTTTAATGTTAATTACGCCCCAGAAAAGTTTATTCAGTTTTGTGCAACAGCAAGGGCGAGCATTTTGTTCATGAAATGGAGGTCCATTGCTGAGTGGAGGAGAACGAGTTGGGGGTGGAGGAGACGGTAGTGAGGCTGGAGGAGAGGGCGGTTAGGGTGGAAGGGTGAGGGAGGTAAAAGGTGGAGGAGGGGGCAGTGAGGTTGATGGACAGGGCAGTGACGGCAGAGGACAGGGCACTGAAGGTGATGGAGTGGGCGATGCGTGTGGAAGGGTGGAGAACAGAGCAGTGAGAATTGAGTGGGAAGGTGGATGGCAGGACAGTGAGGGTGGAAGGGTGGAGGAAAGGGCACTGAGAGTCGAGGGGTGGGGGAGAGGACAGTGATTGTGGAAGGGTGGAGGAGAGGGCGATAAGGGTGAAAGGGTGGAGGGCAGGGCAGTGAGTGCGGAAGGGTGAAGGACAAAGCAGTGAGGGTGGAGGGGTGGAGAGGAGAGCGGTGGGGGTGGAGGGGTGGAGGAGAAGGGCAGTGAGGGTGAAGGGGTGGAGGAGAGAGCAGTGAGGGTGGAGGGGAGGACGATGAGGGTGGAGGGGTGGAGAGGGTGGAGGGGTGATGAAAACTGTAAATGGGTGCAATGACACAGCTAGTATATAAGTACATATAGATGGCCATCCATATATACGTTCCAATTCCACTCCGCCGGACTATTTCTCGTGTGTTTGGGGACGGCTCAGTCACTTATCTGAATCTACCCTGCATTATTTATTCATTCTATACTATAAGTGCCACAATCACGCCCACACTAACCGACTGAGCCGTCCCTGCAGCACGTAATATGATACTACCACGTGAGTCTGTGGTGGGGTGCTCTTTATGGACCAACCTGTAAATGCACCTATGACACTTTCCCATCATCATTTCCACACATAAAAATTCTTGTCCCTCTTCTACCCTCGTCTTCACCACCACCACCACCACCACCACCACGAACCTGTGGGGCAAACCTGTGACAAATGACGTAATTCGTCAAAGCACAGAAGGTAGTGACGGCGGTGGTAGTGGACTTGGGTGAATGACTGGATGCTGAATGTATGATGGACGGTAATGCAGGTTGTTTTTAATGGAAACTAGCACTTCTGTCCGACAGCCGTCTTCTATGGTGAACAGGTTCATGTGGTGGAAGCTAGAACGAAAAAATAGAATGCAATTTGACTTCGGGGGGTTCTATGCAGTGTGTTTTAAAAGAAGGCTCTCACACCCGAGCTCGCAAATCAACAGCGGAGGGTGTTGTATGGTTTATCTTATTTGACCTGTGTCTGTCTATCTCTCTGTGTTAATAAAACAACTCAAACAGTTCTTTTTCCGATTTTGACTAACTGGTGTGTAGGAGGATACGGACAACCAAGGGTATGATTTTCTTTTCTTTTTTTAAGAACAATGGGTTTAAGGTCAAGGCTGAAGAGTTAGCACGAAGAATGACCTAGAAAAGTCAACTTGAAATGTTTTTATCTGATATAGACCAAACCTTGGTGGAAGGGCTGAGAGTAATGCAAAGACGAATATTCAGTTATGAGAACAATAGAACAATAGTTCAAGACCACGGGACAAGATCACAGTTCGACCTGTGTATATCAAAAAAAAAAAAAAGCATCTGATTTAGACTGAACTTGGTGGAAGTGTTGAGATTCAGTAAGCGACTGACCTACTGTTTTTGAGAACGGTAGGTCAAAGGTCAAGGGTCCATGACAAGGTCAACTTTAATAATTTTTGTCAGATTTACGCCAAACTTAGTTCATTGTTAACCCCTTAGCTCACAGAGCTCCTGTGCGAGGGATTTTGCTGGAAGGGTACTAGGCATACTGCCCTCCGCCTGTCGGCTCATAGTGACGAAGCTCATAGGTCCTTACCTCGGGGTTCCCATCTTTATTCAATTTTGAAAATGCACAGTTCCGTCCTATATTGAGAACACTGGGCGCTAAGGGGTTAAAGAAACTGATATACTTGTCAGTGTTTAAAGAAACTGATAAATTTGTCACTGTTTAACCCCTTAGCGCCCAGAGTTCCTGTACGAGGGATTTTGCTGGATGGGTGCTAGGCGTACCACCCTCCGCCTGTTGGCTCATAGTCGCAAAGTTCATAGGTCCCTACCCCTGGGTTCCCTTCTTTATCCGATTTTGAAATTGCCCAGTTCAGTACTATATTGAGGACACTGGAAGCAAAGAGGTTAAGTCTTTGTACCCAAGGCGTCCCAGTTTGCGTAAAATGATCTGATAATTGGAATAATAAGAGAACTGAATTTCATCGAATTTAGAGGCTTTAAGACAATTGACCTTCATCGAATTTAGGGGCATAATGAAGAAGTTACTCATCTCAGTGCAAGGATTTCTCCTTAATTATATAAAACGATGTAACGGTAACAAGAATAAAATGTAAAAAGACGCCATCGTTCAGATGGGATTATATGGCCTCTCGAATTTTTGCTTTTTTTTTTTCTTGATATACCTGTACACTGACATGCGAAAGTGTAAGGATGTAGTATTTACAGGTGAACTACAGACTCTACGTTCCTTCCCCACTGCCCCTCATTCACACACCAACACCACTCCAACAATATTTTTCCATGCTACTCCACACCAACACCACTCAATAAGTGTCCTTCCACACCACTCTACACCAACACGACTCCATCGTTGTCCTTCCACTCCACTCCACACAAACACCTCTCCCTCAGTGTCCTTCCACGCCACTCCACACCAACACCATTCCATCAGCGTCCTTCCACATTACTCCACACCAGCACCACTCTATCAGTGTCCTTCCGCACCACTCCTCTCCATGGATCTCCCTCCATCTGTGTTTATCTTACTGTCTGGATCACATGTTTTGCCTTTTGCCTTGTCGAAGCTCATCTTTTTCATGTATTTCTCCTCTCTGTCTCCTGCATTTATTTTTACGTATGAACGCAGGATTAGTGTAAAATAAAATAAAGAATATAAGAGTGAAATACCACTTCATGCCATATCTGAACGGTTATTTAATCGGTGAAGGAGGAGGGTGGCAATGCAAGTGTGTGTGTGTGTGTGTGTGTGTGTGTGTGTGTGTGTGTGTGTGTGTGTGTGTGTGTGTGTGTGTGTGTGTGTTTTATCATAAGATTGCCCAACCGATACTGGCTGGGTCAGGAAATAGGGTCTGAATGTTGCTAAAACTGTTTTCACTGCTCTTCAGCAATACCGGCCTCCAAATAACACCTCTACCAGTATTTCACGCTACACCTAAACAGATCAAACTCACATTTCAGCATATACGATGACCATGAGGTGGCATGAGGGTTTGTGTTTGTGGTGTTATTGGTGGTGCACAGGAAACTGCTGGGCCTGCGGGAACGGAATGACTAATTTATGCAATGATTTAATTGCACAGAATATGTATATCGTACTAATACAAACAACAGCAAGACCACAGTAGTAAATAAAGTGTGCCAACTGCGAAAACAAAGTCAGTACAGAGAATAGAGATGCAGTTCAAAGAATTCTAATAGGCTGAAGTTCTGCAATATGGCAGTGTGATAGTCCAGTCATGAGCGCTACCAGATGCCAGTGAAGCGCGGGGGAAGGTGTGGAGAGGTGGCACAAAGGATGCAACTCTGTATGAACATTTGCCATAAAAGTAGCTTTAAATAATACAAATGAGGCAACACTTCTTCTTACTACTAGGGGAGGTAGTTCATTTATAATAGTGCGGTTATTATAATTCCTAATAGTTTTGTCCTAAATTTTGTCCAGTTGTTCTTGCAGCCTCTCCAGATCCAATCCACAAGGGTGTGCAATATTCCAGCTGAGAGTGCACATGACTTTTGTAAATTATTGCTAACTGCTTGTCCGTGAAGAAGTTACTGACTCTACAGTAATCCAGGTTTCTTTGGAGCTGTTTTAGCAAGTGATCTAACATAAGAAGTCCATCTGAGGGCATTATTAAGTGAAACACCGAGAATTTCAATACTTTTAGAAATAGGAATATTAGTAGCATTGAAGGTAACAGTGATATGTCCCTGTCCCACACTGCTACAGGCTCCAACAGCAGTAGTTCAGGATAGGAAGGACGTTGCCCAGTGAGGTGTTTTTCCTATGGTCAGCCTTTCTGTGTTCAACAAGATCAGCTCAGGCGATATAAATAACCACTGGCTTCTTAAGTTTGCTGTCTTTGTCTTCCATATGATTACACCTAAAGCTTGGCAACTACACTTCACTGTTTTCACAAGTACCAGAGCTATACAGTCTTCACTAACTGCACTGACACTGAACTAAACTCAGACTGAACGGAAACTCCACTAGTTCCTTCCCCATCCTTATATAAGCTTCCAAATACCGTACTAGAATGATCTACTACATTCTCGGGAATGCAGCAGTTACCAACCCAGAGACATACAAATTATCCAGAGTTTTCTTACACAGCGTAATGCTTTAAACTATTTATTATGAAAGTGAGATAAAATCACATAATTCAACAAACAATCACATAAATAAAACATTATAGAGAAAAAGAGCATAAAAATCAATGTATAACTTTACAAAATAACTCCACTCACAATAGCACGCTAAGTGGCACATCTGACATGTAATAGAATAATACGAAAATTCCTGAACCAGCACTTCCCAACTAGCAAATTCCACCTCTGAACACTAGGTATCAGGCAATATCTGTCTATTAGTTAACTGAATATATTTGGTTTTCCTAGCATTAAGTGATACAATATTATTTTGACCCCATTCAGTGATCTTAGATAAATCTTGATTTGTGGAGGTTGTTGTACTGAGTTGTGAGTTAGAAATACTAAACTTGTGAATGGGTGTTTATGTGTGAATGAAATTGTGAAGTGCTGAGTTATCTGCATATGGGCGAATGGGATTATGGGTGACAGATAAGAGATCATTAATATGAATAAAGAATAGGGTTGGAGCCATAACTGATCCTTGTGGCACACCAGCATTAATCGAGTGGAAATTGGAATATTCATCATCTACTTCAGCTCTTACTTCCTGAAACTAAGATATGAGGAAATGAGAGGAACAAAAGATGATAGGTCATAGCAAGAAGTTTGCGTAGCAGGGAATGGTACCACACTCTATCAAAATCTTTAGAAATATCAAGGGCTGCTGCATGAGTTTCTCCATGTTGGTCAATTGATTGATGGATGGTATGTGTCTAGAGACTTGAGTATATCAGTGGTGGATCTTTCTTGGTGAAAACCATACTGTCTATCACTAATTAGGTTGTTGGATTCAAGGTGTTTAACTGTGTGCTTCTTAATTATAAGCTCAAATACTTTACCAAAAAATAACAATTGGTCTGTAATCAGAGGGGTCAGAGACATTCCTTTCTTTGGAATTGGATGGATATTGGCTTCTTCCCAAGAATTTGGGGATGAAGAAGTACGTATGTGTAGTCTGAATAAGTTAACTAGAACAGTAGCAAGCTCTGGGGAACACATTTTCAAAATGAAACAAAAGAATTTGGGAGCCAAATGCTAATCGCTAACAAGAATGTGCTGTTCGCCAAGTCCAAGATTTTGGCCATATCATGATACCCCTGAAGGCTTCATGTTGATAGCTCAAGCCGTTCATGAAATATAATGGTGCTACAGGGAGGCAAAAAAACTAGTTGACTTTTGGCAGCCATTTTGGTGGCCTTGACCTTGATCTCAGGTGCCCATTTTTTAACACGTCCAAGATTTTAGCCATACCTTTAAATCCTGAAGGTTTCATTTTGATAGCTCAAATCGTTCATGACATATAATGGGAACACACACACACACACACACACACACACACACACACACACACACACACACACACACACACACACGCTCGCTGGCTCAGTGGTAGCGTTCTCGCTTGCCATCTGGTAGACGAGAGTTCGAGCCTCGCTCAGGTTGCGAAAAGTTTCACTGACGAAGTGGGCGGTTACTGTCCCCCTTGAGCAAGGGACGGGTGTGTGCATGTGTGAAGGTCACAGCCTTGCCCTTAGATTGGACTATATGAGCTCTCAGCTCCCTTCCGGGAGGGTAAAAGCTGACGATCACGACCATCCAGTGATCCTGACCGACCCGGTGAATTACACACACACACACACAGAGGTGGTTAAAAACATTATCACTAAAAGGTGGGCGATAACAACTGGAGGTTTTCCACTTGAACCTGAAGGTTTATTGGTTGGTAAATTGTCTACAACGGATTTTACGTATCTTGTCTGTATCTTAGTGGAGCTATTTCTGGAGAGTCAAGTTCTAGTGGATGGACATTGTGGCTGACTTCCACTAAGGTAGAATTTCCGGCAAATGTACTGGCAAGGATGTTTGCTTTACAATGCAGGTCATTTATAGTTTTACCATTAGGAGATTTTAGTGGAAGAATGGGTGATGACTTGTTAAAGCTATTATTGAAAAAGAGCTGAGAGTTGACCAGAATATTCTATTGCCATTAGGATTGTTTAATAATTTGGATGCTTGGTTGTGAGGAAAGTTTGATTTAGTGAGATTAGTTACTCCTTTTGCATGGTTTCTAGCAATTTTAGATTGATTGAGTGATTCATATCATTTTGATTTTAAGTAAAAGTTGAATGCTAAGGACTTCTGGGTCATTGCTCTTGCATAATTGCTGTCAAGCCATTTTGGGGAGTTCGATCTTTTAGCGAACTGTTGACTGGACATGAACAATTCCATACCAGCTTGTATTAAATCATTAATGTGAGACTGGATATAACTGATGTCACCGGAGAAGATAGACTGCCAGGGAATATCAACAAGATAATTTTCAAATCCATCCCAGTCTGCCCAATCAGAGTGCCATCTGGTCAACCTGACTGGTTCATAACAGGGAGGTTTGGGGCAACTAACTAATGAGGCATTGATGAGATTGTGGTCAGAGGATTCAAGTTGTGACAGTACTTCTATCCAGTACTGATCTTTATTTGTTGGGAATAGATCCAAAAGATAGGCATTATGGTCAGGATTACCTGGCATTCTGGTTGGCTGTTTTACCAATTGCGTGAGGTTAAAAGATTCTGCAAACAGCTCACATTCAAGAGCAGTTATCGTCATTCCTGGCAGAATGCAATAACCATTCCACATTATGGAAGTTAAAATCACTCAAAACGATAATTTCAGTGGTAAGGGAGAGTTTAAGGTTAGTCAACTATGTAGATATGGAGTCAAATACGCTGGGTTCTGAAGAAGCACTGGGGGAGTGATAAATTACACAGATATATTTGACAATATTTACCCCTCCGTACACAATGATGAGTTTGTCGTCATATGGGTGTGGCTGCGACTATACTCGTTGACGCTTTTGGCGTCATTAAAGCATAAAAACTTTCATCAGAGGAAAAGTTTTCAGCCAATCGGTGTCATTTATAGAGGCGTCACAGCTTCCCTGCTCCTTGTCAAAAGCAATGAGTTGGCAAACTGTGGACCCCGATACCAGCAAGAGAGCGGACAGGTTATTCAGTACCAAAGGAGCTGTGAGTGGGGAAGGTACTGCGCAGCTCTGTCCCTTTAAATTTCCACTCTTACCCCCATCCCAGCTGTGCGACATATTTCACTATACTAGTGCTTGTGTATAGTGTTTGGTCACTGTTGTGATTAGATTTGGTGTTTGCAATAGGAAATTTGGTGTTTGTGAAGCAAACCTGGTTGTTATCAGCTGTTGGCCCAAGGATGAATGTGCTACTGTTTCTAATCAACTATACTGCCTCTACCCTGCACCAGATATGAGTATTCAGCTATAAAAATAGTGACAGTGAATCACGTGAGTATAGTGTGCATATCTAGTGTACAAAGAATTGGTGAAATACGTGCAGTAGCTTAGAGGAAGGCAGAACACCGCCCTACAGTCATTATACGGTGTGGGTACACTTTAGTTTTTTGCACTTTCTTCGAAATCTATGAGGCCTAGGATCACTGTTTTGGCTCAAATGAAAGCCAATGAAATTCTGGATAGGATGATAAAATAACAACATAACATGGCAGAAAAGCTTTTCGCTAGAGCTCCCCAAATTAAAAAAAAAATGCTGTCTGTTGGAAATGGGTTTAACTTTTTTGCTTAATACTTGAACACCATACTTCATATCAAACTGGGACCTCCGGCATTCGAAAGCTAGTACAATTCTCTTTCCAATGATTGTATAACATTTAGAGATTGATCAGTAAACATTTGATTTATGATGTTGGGAAGTGAGATGTATGCTCCTAAGTGTTTATTCACGCAGCCCTAATGTATGTGTATGTGTTTTTTTGCTTATCATGTAGAACAAACATTGAAGAATAGGAATATGTAGGTCTTGTGGCAAAATAAATATGTTTGGATGGTGAAACTAAGTTGAGAATACACATTTTTCGAGCGTGCAGTGGGCGGGGGGGGATAGGGGAGAAAAGCTGGCATGTCATGTCCCCAAAAAATTATAAACTTATCTGCCCAAGAAAGGGTTTAGATCATTTAGTTTAAACAGTGAGTAATCAAAATTAGCTGAAGTGAAGTTTAAAATAGTTTCAACTGCAAATTCACATTTGATAGATTAACAGGTGTCACCCTTGTTATGGAAGTTTATGAGGAGATGGTAATCAGGAAGACAAAATGGGGATATGTCAGTACAGTGAGAGACTTGGGTTTCTGTGAAGAACATGGCTAGAGGGGATATGGACTGGAGGAAAAAAGTTAATGGGATTAAAACTGGTGCAAAGGCCATGGATATTAGTGAAATGTAAGGCCGAGCCTGCACTTCTCTGTTGTGATACAAAAATCATACCTGACTTGTTTCAAAGCTGTTATTCCCAATTCTACTTGCATAGTGTAGTTGGGAACAAGGGGAACATAATTTTGAAGTTGTGAATACATATTTAATAAAATTTCTCAAGAAAATTCACTGTCACTTATGCTTTTGATTATGTCTTCATGCTGGTGCTTGTGAACACAATTTTAACTCCTTAACCGCGGGGTTGTTGTGAGTGTGCCATGCGTGTCCCGCGGGGATATTCGCACTCCGACTGACTTTTTAAAAATATTTGCCAAAAGTCAGTTATTAGTACAAAAATATTATAATTAAATGAGCATATGGCACATACCTTCAGCTTTGTCCTGGGATGTTCGTTGAGCCTTTGTCATCTACCGTAGGACTTGTGGTAAACTTCTGAAGTTGGGTAACAAAGTCTCCATTTTACACTTCCCGATACCCCTTAATGTGGTTACCACTGCCTGATATTATAACTACAAACACTGTTCTATGAATTTCAAGTAGTTTGGAATCCATATTCCAAAAAAAAAACACTGTGGAAGCAATGTAAATTATGAGCACATACGAGCTTTCCTCCCGTGCTGGTTCCCTGACGATATTCTGAGGCGGAGCTGTCATTTATTATTTATAAACACATTCACACTTTATATTCCTAGTACTTTATTACACTTATTTATATATACAATATTTATCTATAAGTTTCTTTCAGTACTAGTAGTTTATTTTCACTCCAGGCATTCACTTTCTCGTTCTGTAAACTAGCGCAAAGAGCGAAGCTGTCACTTTCACTTTCAATACTCCCAGTAGTTATATATGCTAGAGCGAAACTTTCATTACCCCCCCTGGGGGTAGGGGGGTTTTCAAGAATACTCCCCCAGTATCCCTGCTTGTCGTAAAAGGCAACTAAAAGGGTTGGCGGAGGGTTGGTGCCCCTCCCCGGGAAAACAACTACCCGGTAACTAAAAAAACAAACAAGAAGCCTCGGACAAGGACTGACCAAACGATGACGACCCAGGACCGGACAAAGGACTTGGTAATGAGTACATGGAATGTAAGAGGAGCGAATGATGAGGTGAAAGAGAGAGAGATTGTCCAGGTGCTTGAGGGTGCGAAAGTGGATGTATGTGGAATAACTGAAACCAAATTGAGAGGAGAAAGTGTGAGAGAATGGGAGTATGGATGGGGTATATGTGCAGGAGTAGATGAGAATGAGAGGGCAAAGGAAGGAGTGTATATAGTTGTGAGTAAAAGATGGAAGAAGAGCATAAGACAGTATGGATCAGTTGGGTCAAGGATTGTGTGGGTAAAGTTGAAAGTTGGAATACAAATGTGGGCGATTGTGTGTGTGTATGCGCCAACGCAAGATCGTGCTAGAAGAGTGAGAGAAGAGTTCTGGACAAATGTGGAAATGTGCATGGAAAAGTTTGGAAGGAATGAGAGAGTGTTTTTGATTGGTGATATGAATGGTAAAGTTGGTAATGTGAAGGTGGATGGAATAGTTGGTGAGTGGGGTGTGCCTGCCGAGATAGATGAGAATGGGAGTGGGGTTAGTGGACATTTGTGCTGGGAGGGGGTTGGTGATAGCCAATACCCTCTTCAGGCATAAAATGATCCACAGGTATACATGGCGAGTGATGAGAAGGGTGGGTGGTGAACTGAATGAAAGGAAGGCAATGATTGATTATGTGTGTGTGGATGAAAGGATGCGAAGATGTGTAAAGGATGCTAGAGTGTATAGAGATTGGGGGAGTGGACTTTCTGACCACTACTTGGTGGTGGCCAGAATTAGGATGCAAGTGAGATGGAGGAATAGAAGAAGGGAAAGACGAGAAGAAGGAGTAGTTGCAAGGAGAGTGGAAAAGTTACAAGAGGATGAGAAAAAGGCAGAGTATAAGAGAGAAGTGGAGGAACGATTGGGCAAATATGAAATGGAGCAGATGGGAGAAGTGGAAGGTGTGTGTAAGATATTTACAGAAGAAATATGTGCAGCATGTGATGTGGCGTGTGGAAGGAAGAGAAGGCGGAGGGGGGTGCAAGGAACAGCGTGGTGGACTGAAGAGGTGAAACAGGCTGTGGCACAAAAGAAGAAAGCATACAATGAATGGGTGAGAAATAGGGGCGTGGAAGAAGTTGAGAGGCGGAAGAGAGAGCTATATGTGGAAAGGAAGAGAGAGGTGAAAAGATTAGTAAGAGAGAGCAAGAAGAGAGTGGATGAGGAATTTGGAAGGAATTTGAGTGTTAAGTGGAGGGACTGTAAGAAAATGTTCTGGAGAGAAGTGAAAAGAGTAAGACAGGTGGAAGTGAAGTTAGCAGGGGAGTGAAAGATAAAAATGGTAGATTACTAGTGGAGAAGGGAGAAAAAGTGAGCAGATGGAGAGAACACTTTAAGGAATTGTTGAACGTAGAGGATGGAAGTAATGCGAGTATAAGTGGCTGGGGAATGGCTGGGAGAAGGAGGGAGGTGAGAAGACAGGAAGAAATCAGTAGGATAGAAGTTGTGGAAGCAATGAAGAAACTTAAATCGGGGAAAGCCCCAGGAATTGAAGGAGTGTGTGGTGAAATGCTGAAGCATGGGGAAGAGATAGTAGTAGAATGCATGTGGAAGATGTGCAGATTGGCCTGGGAGGAAGGTAGAGTCCCGGAGGATTGGAAGTCAGGTTTAATTATTCCCTTGTACAAAGGAAAAGAGGAAAAAGAAGTGTGTGGTAATCACAGGGGCATTTGTCTTCTTAGAATAATAGGAAAAGTGTATGGTAGGATACTTATAGACAGAGTTAGAGAAAGAACAGAGAAATTAGTTGGAGAAGAACAGGGAGGCTTTAGGAAGGGAAGAGGTTGTGTAGATCAGATATTCATTCTTAGATCTTTAGTGGAAAAGTTTCTAGAGAAGGGAAAGAAGTTGTATGCGGCTTTCATGGATTTGGAGAAAGCATATGACAGGGTGGATAGACAAGGATTGTGGAAAGTGTTAAGAATATATGGAGTAGATGGGAAGTTGTTGAATGCTGTGAAGAGTATGTACGATGGTGCGAAGGCTGCAGTGCGTGTCGATGGTGAACTAAGTGAATTTTTCTCTCTGAAAGTTGGTTTGAAACAGGGATGTGTCATGTCTCCATGGTTGTTCAATCTGTACATGGATGGGGTAATAAAAGAGGTACAAGGTAGGGTAGTGGATGTTGGAGTGGCCCTGGCGAGAGAGGATAGTGTTTGGAAACTCCCTGTACTGTTGTTTGCAGATGATACTGTGTTGTTGAGTGAAGACGAAGGGGAGCTGCAAGGCTTGGTGGATGAGTTTGAGAGAGTGTGTAAGAAACAGAACCTAAAGGTGAATGTAGGGAAGAGTAAAGTGATGGTCTTTGAGAGAGGTGTAGTTAGTGAATGTACAGCGAGGTTAGATGGTGAGGAATTGGAAAATGTGAGTACGTTTAAGTATTTGGGTAGTGTGATGAGTAAGGATGGAGGTTTGGAGGGTGAAGTGCTTGAAAGGGTACAGCAGGGAAGAAAGGTTGCTGGTTCCTTGAAAGCAGTGATAAGAAACAGGGAAGTGAGCATGGAAGTGAAAAAGTTACTACATGACTGTATTGTGATACCAACTCTAACCTACGGAAGTGAAGCTTGGACATTGTTGGAAGGACACAAGTCAAGAGTGAGAGCAGTGGAAATGAGTTATTTAAGAGGAGCATGTGGAGTCACGTGGAGAGACAGGCTGACGAATGAGGATATAAAGGAGCGTTGTGGTGTGGATGTGGATGTGATAAGAAGCGTTATGAGGAACACACTGAGGTGGTTTGGCCATGTGGAGAGGATGGAGGGTGAAAGACTGACGAAGAGAGTGTATGTGAGTGAGGTGGAGGGGGAAAGAGGGAGGGGGAGGCCGAGGATGAGATGGAGGGATGGGGTGGAGAAGTATATGAGAGAGGGGGGTGTGAGTTGGGAGCAGGGCAGTGAAATGGCGGGGGACAGGGCGACTTGGAGGCGATTTGTTTGTGGCCACCCCAAACGGGATTGAGGCGTCTGGCAATAGATAGATAGATAGATTTATACTCGTATTCTAATATTACTATTTATTAACTACTTATTTACTATTTTATTTACATTATTTACATTTTTATTTTATTTTCACTATGTTATGCACTGTCACTTGCAGTAAGTTATAAAACTATTTCCCACTGTTCAGTTATAATTACATTCATTGCTTTTACTTGCTGTTTACACATTATTTACATATCGACTTGCACAGTTTCAGAGTCACCAGAAAGATCGTAGCCACTGTCCGTCATTATCATTGATGAAATAGCCAGTTCACGTTCCACAGCAGAGTCACTTACCCCTTTACCCCTTCCCACATGAGGTTTAGTAGGGGTAGAGGTCACAGGGCCTTTTGCATGGGGCTAAAAAGCGGCGGAATTGGACAGGTGCAAATCCGACGTTGTTTCACCTTGAAAGACGACAGTAAACTGAATATTGTGGCCTAGGGGCAGAGAAGGGTTGCCAATGTCAGCGTGGTGACAGCTGCTAATATATATGCTATGAAATGATTGGCAGGATATCTAGACAGTACATAATAAATTAGGTAGTTCCAGGTGAATGTAAATATCAATTAGGCTTCTCCCTTCCTTTCTTATATATATTATTATTATGAGAACAGGTCATACGGCATATTTAAAGGGGAAATAAACAGGGAAAATTAGCAAATGAGTGCATGCGAGGTGTTGCCAGGTGATAATTAGCCCATTCCAAATGTATGGCAGTATCAAATACCTTTTCTCTTTCTTTTATATATTATTTGGTATAAGAATAAGGCAAAGAGCACATTTCAATGGATAAAATGAGTGGAAAAATCCAACCAGGATTTGTGTAGCGCAGTGCAGCTGGTCAGGCGGGAGGAGAGGGTAATGGAGGGGAGGTAAGGAGGGGAGTCAAGGACAGGAGAAAAATTGCTAAATTGTCAACAGTGGATGGGAGTACAGGTGACATTAGCAGAAGTGAGTATAGCTGGACACTGGTAGTACTGGTAGATGATACAAGCCATCACTTGAAAGCCCGGGCAAATTCAAAATAACACAGAATCACAAAAGTGATGCCCTGCAATATGATCCCTTGCTCCTCAGTGTCACAAAAGTGATGCTCCGCATTTAGGGGGTTAAGCACATGAAAAGACCACTACCACATTGTTAGGAAGAACAGTGATGCATGCAAACAACAGGTTGGAAATTTCAGAGTCAAAGGATCTGTTATGTTCAACTGGCATATCTATCTACAAGTGTGTGTGTGTGTGTGTGTGTGTGTGTGTGTGTGTGTGTTTATCCACTCGGGGTATGTAACACTACACTGGCTATATCAAACACCGTCATCGTGTACATCCTGCTGGATAACTTTACTGGTGACATCATGGATACATTTCCTGAATTCTGTTTTTACTGAATGTTACTGTGTACTACTTTGTTATCTGGCCAGGAGACTCTTTAATGCACTTGCCTCTGTACTAATCTTCATGGTGTGTATATATATATATATATATATATATATATATATATATATATATATATATATATATATATATATATATATATATATATATATATATATATATTATTATTATTGTTAAGGATATCATATTTGGTATCAAACTAATATACTTAACAAGAAAAATTCTTTCCAAAGATAGATAATACTGTGTGAAGGTAGCAAGAACAAATTAAAAGGGACGTCATCACAAAAAAAAAAAAAAAGTTCTAGAGGACAGTTTTTAACCTCCTCTCAACAAGAGTTCCTGTCTAAGATGAAGAAAATCTTCTTGCATTGGCAAAAGTAATTATTACTGTGAAATACATTGCTGTGCTGATAATGTGAAAGTGTAGCTATGAAAAAAAAATCATAGAGAAGGAGTTTCCTAAAACCACGTTTTACCAGTATCATTTTCCTTCACTCAAGGCTTCAGTCTCATTCCACACGTCAAGGGACAGTGTTACCTAGCTCAGGAGGGTTTCCAACATCTCCAGCTTGAATCATTTCATGGTTTACACCCTCATATGAGTTTCTTTTTTAACGTGTCCGACTCTGGGCACAGGCTTCAGGGCCTATCCCAAAGTCCCAGTAGTCCCCCTTGGGGCCCAATAGTCCTCCTACATGTCCATGTCACCACTTCGGTGCTGACACCCACCATCCATATTGAATACATGCTAGGGCTGTCTCATACAGGACTGGGGTACTGGCGTCAGCAGGGGTACTTTTCTATCATTTATATCATTTCAATGCTGACAGAGTTTGTGTAAATGGTAAAGAAGATTATGTTACCATATGCATAATCAAGGTGGCAATGAAGATACAGTAGACAGCCCGACGAACTTGCGAGAACAGAGCCCATGGCGTATCCATCCTGTCACGTAGCATCTATTCTTTATAGCTTCGATTATAACCCCTCCCCCAGTCTCTCTTTCTCTCTCTCTCTCTCTCTCTCTCTCTCTCTCTCTCTCTCTCTATTATATATCTATATATATATATAAAAAATATATATATATATATATATATATATATAAAGAATATATATATATATATATTTATATACAGTATAAAGAGAGAGAGAGAGAGAGAGAGAGAGAGGGAGACCGTAACATCCATTTGACACTTTTCCACTTTGTCCCACCGTCCCACGCAATCCATTTTTCATCTCCTGGTTTTCCGATTTCCATTCTTATTTTCAATCTTCCATGCTAACTTTTTCTTCCTCTTAGTTTCCTACATTTATTTTTTATTGGCATGCAATCTTTTTTTTCATCCTTTGACAATTCTATTATCACTTTATATTTTTCCATCATATTTTCTTCATATCTAAATTACTGTCTTCTGGTATGTATTACCTTCTTTTTTCCATTCCCTAAGTCGACGTCACACAGGAGTGACAGGACATTTTCGAGCAATTCTTGTTTCCAGAATGGCTGTTTTTTCTCCGTATAAGGACATCTGGAAGTTAGGGGGGTGGTTACTTGGGAAACATTTGCTGACGAACGTGTCTGTCTTGAGCCGAAGACTTTCAACAGTAATCGTGGTCAAATCATTGCTAATATTATAAATAATTACACATAGTGTAATGTTCATTTTAGTGTTTAGTCTTCATATAATATTAATATTATTCCAGAAATATACTCAAATAATTTTAAAAGCACCGGGTAGAAGATAATGGCTGTTCGTTTGAACAGCTTTTGTTTACAGCCAAGACATCCGCTCACTCAAGGTCAGAAACTTGTTCACGGTGGCACTGCATTTCAATAATATGAAAAACAATACTCAATAGAGGAAGATTTGGAGGTATGCTGAGTTATATTCACTACCTTGTGATTTTTGCGTCCTCCACATTAAACCTGACCTGCTGATGCTCTGTCTCCCAAGCTACAAGAGAGTTAACAGTTTTCTAGTAGCATTCCGCTTCAGTAGGCTATTTTAAGCATCGACTTAGCCAGAGCAGCAGTATCTTCGTTGGAATTTTATCATCGCGCTACTAATATGTGTTTCAGTAAAATTTAATTGAAAAAGACGATCAGTCGTCTGACTCGCTTGGAGATTCATGTTTTTATTTATTTATTTTATTTATTTATTTATTTATTTTTTACTGTGATTTAACTTGTGTGACTATCTCTGAAAGAATTTCATTACCCTTTGCTATTGCCCTTCTGATTCCTGTTACTCAAAAATGTCCGCGTGTGACTACAGCTATGTCCATTCGTTTTCCCTTCTTTCGTTCTTAATCTAGGGTCTTATCTATATCTCTCTTTTAGGTGTTTTCCCCTTTTTTTCTTTCTGTTCATAGCACTTTATCCAGTCTTCAGTTACGTACCCTATCCCCGTATATCAGTCTAAGACTCATTCATTCTTTCCATTCATCACCTGTGACTGTCTTCTTCAATGCCTCATTTTTTTTTTCTTGCGTTCATCGGTTATGAAATTTCCCCCATTAATTTTTCATCTTATCACTAATCTCTTGTCCTCACATATTCAAGTTCTTTCTTTTTTTTCTCTCTACCTATTCTTTCATCTTCACACACACACACACACACACACACACACACACACACACACACACACACACACACACACACACACACACACTTCTTTCCTTCCGTTCTCATTGATTCATTTTCTTCCTCTAGTCTACTTTTTATTTTCCTCCACTCTGCTACCTACTATCTCTTCTTACTGTAACTCTTTCCTCTTCCTCCTCCTCCTCCTCCTCACTCAGCTGTTCTTCCTGGTTTTATGCAAAACCGTCCAAGTGGTCTTCCATTCTGCTTTATGCTAAGTCTTCTTTCCTTCCTTCCTTCATTCCTATTTTTAACGCCCAAACATCCATCTTTCCTCTTTCTCTTGTGTATTTCCTTCTCGAATGCCAAACTCTCCTTCCATCCTGCCTACGTTACGCTCAGCTATTCTTCCTTCCATCCCTCTTTCTTTTCTTTGACCCAGTTATTCATTCTTCCCTCCTGATTAGAATTAATAATCCTTCCTTGAGACCCATCTTTCGCCCATCTTATCGTACACAAAAAATTCCCAAGATACCCAAAACAGAAAGCCTCATTTGCCAGGCTCGTCTAACACCTCCCAAGTCTTTCCTTCTTCTCTTCTCTTACGCCCAGTTATACTTCCTTTGTTCCTTCCTACCTTACTCTCATCACCCGACACACACACACACACACACACACACACACACACACCATCTCTTGCTAACCAGAGCAGAACGTACTAATGTTGTGTGTGATCCAGTTCACTCAGCACGCTGCCGGGGGCTCAAGTTTTATGCACCCACGCCACGACAACCTTTGCCATGTTTTTCTGCTGGGATCACAACCTTTCCCATGTCTTTTTATAAAGCCGCATCCTGCCCCTACGCGAGATTGAGACAATTGTGAGAGGCGGAGACGATGAACAGAAAGTGAGGCAAAGAGAGTGAAGGCAGGAGGGAGTGGGGAGTAGATGTGTATGGGGAGTGGGTTTAGAGGTGTGAGAGATGTTGGGAGAGAGGAGAGAATGTAGGGAGAGTGGAGATTGGAGTGAGTGGGATGTGGAAATGTGAGGGGGAGTGGATTGAGAGGTGTGAGAGGTGTTGGGAGATGAGGAGAGGGTGTAGGGACAATGAAGCTAGGAGTAAGTGGGGTGTGGAAATGTGAGGGGGAGTGGATTGAGAGGTGTGAGAGGTGTCGGAAGAAAAGGAGAGGGTGTAGGGAGAGTGATGTGTAGGTATTAGACTTTGTCGGTGTCGGGGTGAACTGGGATGAAAAGAGTAAATTGGTATGAGAAGTGTGGGTAGAGGAGAAAGGGTATGGAGAGTTAGTGTTTGAGTTGCTTTGGCTGTTAAAACATGAATGAGTTAGACTGCGAGGAATGGGTTAGCGGATAATGACGAGAAAGTTGAATAGTGTCAGATGTGTGGGGCGAGTGGTGTGCAGTGGTGTGAATGGTTTGGTGTGCTGTGAGTGGAGTGGGGAGGGGTGAGCGGAGTGGGGTGGTGTTAGTGGGGTGAGTGATGTGAGTGGGATGGTGTGAGTGGATGGAGTGGGGTGGTGTGAGTGGAGTGGGGTGGTGTGACTGGAGTGGGGTAGTGTGCGTGGAGTCGGGTGGTGTGAGTGGAGTGGGGTGGTGTGAATGGAGTGGGGTGGTGTGAGTGGACTAGGCTGGGATGAGAGGTGCATGAGACAGTAGTGATATTATAATGACGTAGGCAGACTGAGGGAGAGATTGTTCGTTTGAGGTATAAGTGGATGGCGATGAGGGAAGTTCCAGGTAAGCTGATCTAGTATCGTGTCAACCTTGGGATGCTACAGTTATTCTGACTTATCAAGTGATTTGGTGTTCACCTCAGTATTATGTTAAACCCACAGCAACAAATTCTGTATTCTGTAAAGTCCATAATTAGGCCCAGTGAAGGACCAGACCTCACTGAAGGACAGGACCTTTCCTTGGAGGGAGGATGAGAGTCAGGAGTAACCTATTCCCGTGATGGCAAGTACGAATGGGGAACTGTTGTCTGTACGAGGAGTGGTGCATGTGAAGTTATAAGTGTAATGGCTATACTATTGGTGAAAGTATGTATATAGCATCCGGAGAACTAACAGGACGCGAATATATGTAAGTATATGAAACAGTATGCTACCAGCAAGCAGTTTAAGTGCCCACTACTGTTTGACTTCGAACCCTCGACTCAGAGCACACTCATCGAGAGACAAGTATGGGAGAACTTCACTTGCAGACTCGGGTGGAACAGCTACAGTGCAGACTGGGTTTTTTCGTCCCACCTGTGATATAACTTCAGCATGTTGATTTGACAAAGTTGCTTGTTCTTTCTACGATCTGGTGTGGCGATGACATAGTTGACATCACTGAGTTTCTTCTCCACGAAATAAGGACCACTAAACTTGGCTTGAAGAGGTTGCCCATGCACTGGTAGCAGAATCAAAACCTGATCTCCTGGCTGAAAGTGGCGTAACCTGGACTTCTTATCATACCAAGTCTTCATCTTCTGAGCAGCTCCTAAATTCTCTCTCGCCAGCTGTAAAGCAGTGGACAGCAGTTCTTTGAACTTCATCACATACTCCAGCAGGTTGACGTCATCTTCCTCAGACAGCCAGCATTCCTTGAGTAGTTTAAGGGGTCCTCTTACTTCATGGCCAAACAGTAGTTCAAAGGGTGAGAAGCCCAGTGATTCATTTGGAGATTCTCTTGCGGCAAATACAACGAATGGAAGACCTTTATCCCAGTCTTTCTGATGTTCCAAACAGTATTTCTTGAGCATCGATTTGAGTGTTTGATGATATCTCTCCAACGCTCCTTGGGTCTGGGGATGGTAAGCTGAAGACGTGATCTGGGTGATGCCCAACTCTTTCAGAGACTGCTTGAAAACATTTGACATGAAATTACTTCCCCAGTCTGACTGTACCTCCTTGGGCAGACCAAACTTGGAGAAGAACCCTAGCATTTCCTAAACCATGTTCTTTGCTGAGATATTTCTAAGTGGAATGGCTTCAGGATAACGAGTAGCCATATCAATCAGGGTCAACACATAAGAAAATCCTGAAGAAGTCTTAGGAAGAGGGACCACAATATCCACTAACACACGGGTGAATGGCGCCTCAAAAGGAGGAATGGGAACTAGAGGTGCAACCTTTTCGGTCTGATTACACTTCCCCACAACTTGACAGGTGTGACAAACCTTACAATACCAGGAAACATCTCTGAAGATACCTGGCCAGTAGAAGTGTTTGAAAATGCGTGCCACAGTCTTCCTCACTCCAAGGTGTCCTGCCAAACTGGAATCATGAGCCACTCTAATGATATCCTGCCTACAAACACGAGGGATGACAACTTGATGTACAACCTCCCATTCACAGTCGGCTGATGCTGTTGGGGGTCTCCACTTCCTCATAAGTACTCCTGACTTTATATAATAACAAGTAGAAGCACCAACTGACTCTTCCTCACTGCAAGCAGAGTTAGCTAGACCTTTCAACTCAGGGTCTGCAACCTGCAACTCAACCAACTCTTGACGAGACAAACTATCAACACTACGGGGTACTGCCTCGTCTGGTGAGTGGTCCAAATTAGCAAGAAAAGTGTCAGCTAGGATAACATCATCATCATCATCATTATCCTCTAAGTCACCAGTAACTTTAGACTTAACCCTAGTGACAGCACATGTAGAGAACACATCAGGGACACCACAATCCTGGGCCGCAGCCACTGGCTCACTAGACAACTGAGGAGCTGGACACACTTGACTTCCACCAATATCATTTCCAAGTAAGAAAGTTACACCTGACATTGGGAGTGTCTCAACCAACCCAACCATAACGGAACCATTAAGAAAACCAGACTCTAAATTCACTCTGCACAGAGGGACAGAGAAGTAATTATTCCCTACACCTTGTAAGATTACAGTTTCATCAGAGGAATTAACATTAGAGCCTAGAACACTGGTCAGCATAAGGGATTGGCAAGCACCTGTATCACGATATATTTTAACTGATTTCCTGTCATTACTGTCCAGAGGACTGACAAAACCATCAGACAGGAAATTAGCACATGAACTCTTGAGAGTGTCACCCACGTTACTGCTCAAAAGAGGAGCTTCATCATGAGAATTTAATTTACCCCTCAAAGCAGGTTCAGTTAACTCAATTAAAGAATTCTGGGAACTTTGAAGGTTGGACACTAGACCAATTGACTGAATATTTAAAGACTCCTTTTTGTTCACATCACGCTGTCTCCTGAAACATTTCTCCGTAGTATGACCAAGCTTACTACAATAAGTACATTTACTTTTCTGAAATCTAGAGGTGAAGCTGGTATTTACTTCCTGAGAAACATCATCTTTATTCTCTTTCCTGTTACCTGTACTCTGAGTAGAGGCAACGTACTTACTCTCAGCTTTCCTTTTTTCTTTAGAATATCTCTTGTGAGTGAGAACATATTCATCAGCTAAAACTGCAGCATCAGACAAATTATCTATTCTTTTCTCATCAAGATATAGGCTTACATCTTTATTAATACACCTTTTGAAGTCCTCCAGCAAAATCATCTGCTTAAATTTATCAAAATCAGAATTTATATTCTTAGAATTTAACCATTGCTCTAACAGATCTTCTTTGATTTTTGCATACTCAACATGAGATTGCTTATCTTGCTTATAAGTTGTCCTAAATTTTACTCTATAGGCTTCAGGAACAAGCTCATAGGCCTTAAGAATCAAGCTCTTAACTACATCATAATTATCAGATTGATCCTGAGGCAAAGATGCATAAGTTACTTGAGCTTTACCGGTGAGAACAGTTTGAAGGAGTACTGGCCAATACTTTTTGGGCCAATTAAAACCTGTAGCTACCCTCTCAAACAACTGAAAATACTATGTTAAATCAGATTCATTAAAAGGAGGGACAAGCTTAACATTTTTAGCCACATCAAAATCATCAGAACTAGATGATCCAGTTCCACATTGTTTCATGCGATACTTATGGTCTGCCTGAATCCTAGCAAGTTCAACTTGTGCGTGAAACTCAGCCTCCTTAGCACGAGCCTCCTGCAGGGCTAGCTGTAACTTAGCTAATTCAATCTGCGTTTGCTCATTTGGAGGAGTTACATTAAACAAGCTTTCATTAATCATGTCAACAATTTGATCTTTAGGATGATGAGAGCGAACAGCAATTCCCAATTGTTGAGCAACAAGCTTAAGTTCATTCTTTGTTCTGTTTTCTACATCACACACTGTTTGCACATTTGACAAAAAATCTTTGGCTTCATCAAGAGTAGTAATAGTAGACATCATGAATAAATCACAGTCACAAAATATCAAGCAATATCCTTATGATAATATCCTGAATATCCTGGTGAGGTCGCCAAATTTATGTTACGAAACAGAGAGAGATAACTAAAATCACTACTGTCCCACAAAGTTCCAGGTTCAAAACAAAAGAGTTAGGTAAAATTACAAGTTAAAGTTTAATGCTCAAACTAACAACTAAACATTCAGGACTCATAAGGATAATGTAATGGCAAAAAACAGGTTAAATATATGGTTAACTGCAATAGCCTCTATGAACACGAAATTAGCGAGAGTAAATTTATCTAAGTCAGCCCTGATAAAATGAGAAAACCGGATAATGCTCAGTTAATGCAAGATATATTATTACAGATACAAAATATTATTACTACTGGCTGACGGTAAAAACTCTGCATTAATCACAAAAACCTCACCAGGCCTACGAATAAACACCTTATGTTATACAGTACAAGAAAAAATGTAATAACACTTATACTCAAATTACACAGCAGCTAGATGGTTGGAGACTTCCTGAGAACTCACAAAAATAATAACAACTGTACAGGGGAGGACAGAGATGTGAACAAAATGAGGAGTAGATCTAAGTGGCAATTAATGCAGAGACTGAGCTCATTATATAGGGGCTGGCAGAGCTTGATACAACTTGTAAGAAGGATGCGCAAATGAAGCCATAGGGGACAAAGAGTTGACACTCCTGCTCTGAACAACAGAAAGAACGACTTACTCTACTATAAGGGAGGAAGGGGGGAGTGAGGTAGAACACGCACTATGGAAGCCACGAGGCGAATCGTGATCAAACATGCAGCATACTGTACGTTAGAATTATACAAAGGATGATGAAATCATAGGCTATGTAACAATATATATATATATATATATATATATATATATATATATATATATATATATATATATACACACACACACACACACATCCATGCATATGAACATACACACTGTCATGCACACGTACATATATATAATAATAATTTTTATTATATTATTATTATTATTATTTTTTAAATCTCACATTATTTTTAAACAAAAATACCTAATCTAAAGACCCTAAAACTAATCACCTAACAGACTAATCGCTACCCTATACTTATTCCTAAGAGACAAATAACTAGAACTATACTAATGGCAAAAAAGCCTCGACCAAGAGAATAGTCATCCCTTCTTCCTCCTCTTAGTTGTGGCTTAATGGCTATCACCCATTACTATGGGCATTAGGCCAAACAAGACAGTCTACACAAATAAATCGTCAAAGCACAAAACAAGACACTAGGGCACAAAAGGGAATGAGGGACGAAGACAGGCACTGGAGGGACGTAAGGAAATGACGTGTGGAAGATAGACGAAGGGCTACACTGTACAGGAAGTGGAGGCGGTGTCCAAATCTGACTTTGGTTGCAGCGGAGGATCCTCACCTTCTCGGTGTTTGTAATGGCTTTAAGGGACCCCCGGCACAGCTTGTTAAAGGAGAGCATGGCCTTCTGGAACTCCCCTTTGCTGTACACCTTTGCACTGCTGATCTCTGGTGCAGCGTCCTAGTATGACTGCCAGCAGTGCACAAATGAGTCCAGCTCTGAACCATTGAGGGAGGCAAAGTCTGACCAGGCAAGGCAACGACTCAGGGGCAAAGGCTTCTGTCTCGCCAAGTCCTGCCCCTCAGATGGGAGAGAGTCCACCTCGCCCGGCTCCACAGGAGAAACAGGGTCGGCAGGGATGTCAGGCATAGGAGAAACAGGGTCAGCAGGGATGTCAGCCACTGGAGAAACAGGGTCAGCAGGGACATCAGACACAGGTGGCAATAAAGGAGCCGCATCCCCAGTTTCCATGGGCACTTCGGGAGGTGGCGAAGAAGCAGACTGGCGGGAGATGGAATGACCCGCCAACTAGAGCCTTGTAGGTGGAGTGGAGGGCTGCAGCTGTAGCACCCGTGGGACCATGGTGGCGGGGGTCACAGGGGGCCCAGATTGACGTCGAAGGGCTCGCCTCCAAGGCTTCCTCTGCACCACAGGAGAGGAGAAGGACCCGGGAATCAGTATGGCAGGGAGCCCATTGGCCTGGAAGATGGTGGACAGGCACTGGGAGAGAACTGCCATATCTCCCCCCAAGAAAGCCTTGGCCACCTCAACACACTTTGTGACGATGGTTGAGGTAGATGAGGCAGGGAACGAGGCTGTAGAGGCAGCCGGAGGTTGATGACTACGCCGACGATGGGGGAAGGCATGGGGAGAACCCCGCACCACCTGGCCTGCAGGGACGGTGACAGAGGTAGCTGTAGGACCTTTGGTACCCTCTTCCACGAGGAACTCCACCACCTCACCAGCAGCAACAGAGGGCACGGGGTGGGAAGGGTTGGGGGCCACGATGGATGAACGGTGAAGGAAAACGTCACTTCCTGTGTCCCGGCGAGTCAGGAAACCGTACCCCTTGTGGACATGGTACCACTTCACCTGGCCCACGACCTTAGTTGCCATACTGCTGAGACTGTGCTGGTTTCCATCCTTTGCTCGATTGAAACTCATCAGCAAGGTTTCTCTTCCATTAACCTTTTAGCTGTGGTGCTGGATTTTCACTGAGACGACTCGTCGTCCAACTCCCCCTTCTCAGTTGTTCCTTATCTTATGATCCCTCCAACTCCACTGCTACCAGCCAACTCTTCAGTGCTGGATCGAAATTCTAGTCTTCCCAGTCTATCTATCTATCTATTGCCAGACGCCTTAATCTCGTTTGGGGTGGCCACAAACAAATCGCCTCCACGCCGCCCTGTCCCCCGCCATTTCACTGCCCCACTCCCAACTCACACCCCCCTCTCTCATATACCTCTCCACCCCATCCCTTCATCTCATCCTCGGCCTCCCCCGCCCTCTTTCCCCTTCCACCTCACTCACATACACTCTCTCCATCAGTCTTTCACCCTCCATCCTCTCCACATGGCCAAACCACCTCAGTGTATTCCTCCTAACGCTTCCTATCACATCCACATCCACACCACAATGCTACTTTATATCCTTATTCGTCAACCTGTCGGCCCATGTGACTCCACAGGCTCCTCTTAAATAACTCATTTCCACTGCTCTCACTCTTGACTTGTGTCCTTCCAGCAACGTCCAAGCTTCACTTCCATACGTTAGAGTTGATATCACAATACTGTCATGTAGTAACTTTTTCACTTCCATGCTCACTACCCTGCTTCTTATCACTGCTTTCAAGGAACCAGCAACCTTTCTTCCCTGCTGTACCCTTTCAAGCATTTCACCCTCCAAACCTCCATCCTTACTCATCACACTACCCAAGTACTTAAACATACTCACATTTTCCAATTCCTCACCATCCAGCCTCGCTGTACATTCACTGACTTCACCTCTTTCAAAGACCATCACTTTACTCTTCCCTAATTCACCTTTACATTCCGGTTCTTACACACTCTCCCAAACTCATCCACCAAGCCTTGCAGCTCTCCTTCGTCTGCACTCAACAATACAGTATCATCTGCAAACAACAGTACAGGAAGTTCCAAGCACAACCCTCTCTCACCAGGGCCACTCCAACATCCACTACCCTACCTTGTACCTCTTTTATTACCCCATCCATGTACAGATTGAACAACCATGGAGACATGACACATCCCTGTTTCAACCCAACATTCAAAGAGAAAACTTCACTCAGTTCACCATCCACAAGCACTGCAGCCTTAGCACCATCATACATACTCTTCATTGCATTCAGCAACTTCCCATGTACTCCATATATTCTTAATACTTTCCACAATCCTTGTCTATCCACCCTGGCATATGCTTTCCCCAAATCCATGAAAGCCGCATACAACTTCTTTACCTTCTCTAGAAACTTCTCCACTAAAGATCTAAGAATGAATATCTGATCTACACAACCTCTTCCCTTCCTAAAGCCTCCCTGTTCTTCTCCAACTAATTCCTCTGTTCTTTCTCTAACTCCGTCTATAAGTATCCTACCATACACTTTTCCTATTATACTAAGAAGAAAAATGCCCCTATGATTACCATACATGTCTTTTCCCCCTTTTCTTTTGCACAAGGGAATGATTATATCTGACTTCCAATCCTCCGGGACTCTACCTTCCTCCCAGGCCAATCTGCACATTTTCCACATTCATTCTACAACTATCTCTCCCCCATGCATCAGCATTTCACCACACACTCCATCAATTCCTGGGGCTTTCCCCGATTTAACTTTCTTCATTGCTTCCACAACTTTATCCTACTGATTTCTTCCTGTCTTCTCACTTCCCTCCTTCTCCCAACCATTCCCCAGCCACTTACACTCGCATTACTTCCATCCTCTATGTTCAACAATTCCTTAAAGTGTTCTCTCCATCTGCTCACTTTTTCTCCCTTCACCACTAGTAATCTACCATTTTTATCTTTTACTCCCCTGCTAACTTCACTTCCACCCTGTCTTACTCTTTTCACCTCTTTCCAGAACATTTTCTTACGGTCCCTCCACTTTACACTCAAGTTCCTTCCAAATTCCTCATCTGCTCTCTTCTTACTCTCTCTCACTAATCTTTTCACCTCTCTCTTTCGTTCTACATATAACTCTCTCTTCCGCCTCTCAGCTTCTTCCACGCCCCTATTTCTCATCCATTGATTGTATGCTTTCTTCTTTTGTGCCACAGCCTGTCTCACCTCTTCATTCCACCACGCTGTTCCTTGCACACCCCTCTGTCTTCTCTTCATCCCACACACCACATCACATTCTGCACATATTTCTTCTGTGAATAACCTGCAGACACCTTCCACGTCCTCCATCTGCTTCAGTTCATATTTGCCCAAACGTTCCTCCACTTTTCTCTTATACTCTGCCTTTTTCTCATCCTCTTGTAACCTTTCCACTCTCCTTACATATACTCCTTCTTCCCGTCCTTCCCTTCATCTGTTTGTCCATCTTAATTGGATCTTGATTCTGGCCACCACCCGGTAGTGGTCAGAAAGTCCACTCCCCCAACCTCTATAAGCTCTTGCATCCATTACACATCTTCGCATTCTTTCATCCACACACGCATAATCAATCATTGCCTTCCTTTCATTCAGTTCACCACCCACCCTTCTCAACACTCGCCATGTATACGTGTGGATCATTTTGTGCCTGAAGAGGGTATTGGCTATCACCAACCCCTTCCCAGCACAAATGTCCACTAACACAATTCCATTCTCATCTATCTCAGCAGGCACACCCAACTCACCAACTATTCCATCCACTTTCACATTCCCTACTTTACCATTGATATCACCGATCAAAAACACTCTCTCATTCCTTCCAAACTTTTCCATGCACACTTCCACATTTGTCCAGAACTCTTCGCTCACTCTGCTTGCATGACCTTGTGTTGGCTCATACACACACACACAATCACCCACATTTGTATTCCAACTTTCAATCTTACCCACACAATCCTTGACCCAACTGATCCATACTCTCTTATGCTCTTCTTCCACCTTTTACTCACAACTATACTTACTCCTTTTGCCCTCTCATTCTCACCTACTCCTACACATATACCTCATCCATATTCCCATTCTCTCACACTCTCACCTTTCCATTTAGTATCAGTTATTCTGCATACATCAACTTTCGCACCCTCAAGCACCTGGACAATCTCTCTCTCTTTCACCTTATCATTCGCTCCCCTTACATTCCATGTTCCGATTACCATGTCTTTTGTCCGGTCCTTGGTCGTCATCTTTTGGTCAGTCTTTGTCCGAGGCTTATTGTTTGTCTTTTTAGTTAGTTGTTTTCTGGGGAGGGGCACTAACCCTCCACCAACCCTTTTAGTCCCCTTTTATGACAAGCAGGGATACTGGGGGAGTGTTCTTGAAAAAAACCCTAATAAATTATACCAAAATATTTGCACACTGACGGGTGGAACTTCTGTGTCTTGCCGCGCTCACCAACATAAATGCTCTTGCACACACAGTCGCTCAAGGTATAGTTGAAATTGTGTCCTGCCTTATTTATGAGGAAAACCTTTCTGAAGATGAATATTAAAAATTGGTGGAGGCAAGAGTAACATAAACAAGACTTCAACACAGTACAGAAGTTAGGAAGAGGCAGATACAAAGAAAGAAAAAAGAAATACATAGGTAGAATGATTATTGATCACAGTCGTATGCAACCAACCCATCCCTCATCTTCGTCATCAGCAGGACACTTGCACACTTGCACACCCACTTTCATGCCACTACTCCCTTCCCGTCTCCCTTCCCCTGCCCCTCTCATCTTCCAACCTCCCTCTCTACAACGCCTCCCCTCTCTCCCTCTCCCTGTCCCTCTAATTCCCCAACCCCTCCTATCCCCCAACTCTTCCCCTCTCTCCCTCTTCACAATTGAAACTACAGATTCCATTTCCACAGTTTTTTCCTGTTACCTTAGAAGAGGGCAACATATTTGTGACATTTCTGTTAGCGAGAATAATCTAGGACTTGCCACCGGTAAACCTAAGGTGAGTAAAACAACAGGCCCAGATAAATCATCTCCACTCATTCTAAAATAAGCAGTGGATGACATATCAAAGCCATTAGCTGAGCTATTCAATAAATCACTATGAAACAGTTAGGTGCCACTTGAATGGAAACTAGCAAATGTAACCGCATTAAAAAAAAAAAAGCAACAATTCGCAGCCCAAAAACTGACCAATAAGCTTATCTTAACTGGTGTACAAGTTGTTGGAAACTATTCTCAGAAATTAGTTTGTTAAGCACTGAGAAATAAATAATTTCATCATTTACAACATGGTTTTCGAAACAATCGCTCTTGCATTACGAATCTCTTGGAATTCTTCTGTGATATGTTCAATATATATTATGAGATCAGATCTGTTGACATTGTACATCTCAATTTTCAAAAAGCATTTGATAAAGTTCCCCATAAAAGATTACTTCAGAAATTGAATGTGCATGGGTTCAGAGGGAATGTGCTCTGGTGGATCGAAAATTGGCTTACAAAACGTAAACAGAGGGTCGTAATAATTGGTAAAGAATCGGATTGAAAAGATGTTTCTAGTGGTGTGCCACAGGGCTCCCAACATTGGGTCCTATTCTGTTTTTAACATAGATAAATTATATACATGGGAGAGGTTAATTCGTAAAATAACCAAGTATGCTGATTATACTAAAATTGGTAACAGAGCAGACACATCATTACAGAGGCAGGCAATACAGAGTGACCTTGATCAACTGTAACTGAGCAAAACCTGGCAGATGGGCTTTAATATTAGTAAATGCAAAGTGCTAAACATTGGAAATAGAAATGGAAATGCCAGTTACACCATGAATAACATTCAACTTGATAATGTCAGTCATGAAAAGGTCTTAGGAATTATTGTAAAAAATGATCTTAACCCGCCATGTCCCTTTGACGTATATTTCCGGCCACACGTTTTGTCACTGTCAGTCCCATTGAAGTATATAAACGCGCATCAATTGCAAGGTCCCAAATTTGCATAATTTTCAATTTTCGCGCATTATTTTTGGTACGTATACAAGGGACACCTTCCTTTACAACATGCCAGACAGGGACAATGTCTTATACCACATGATCTCCCCCCCCCCCCCGCGCGCCATTGTCTCGGCATTTCACCTGTTACCAATGACCCGGTCAGTATAGACATGCCGTGCCACGGTACGAAATTCGGGGCCAGAGTGATTCCCCAATCAATGACAATGTGGAGAACAAAGTTTACGTAGCATTAGAGGAAGAAACAGTCAGAAATGATGGTAGGGTAATGTTGCCAAGAAAGGTCAGATATGTTGTTGTTATTCCCTAGGCAGTCTGGCCGAACAGACCCGAGTCCCTAAGGAAGGCCATGGCCGGGACTGGGCTTTCCCACAGAGCTCTCAAAGAGTGTATGTTGTGTTCTTGGTGTAGGTGATGATGCGCAATGCAGTCTTCCATAATGTACTTAATAGTACGGGGTGCTGTGTTGCATCCTGGACAGGCATCAGCAACGAAGTCATCCAGCATCTTTTGGTAGTTTAAGAGGGCTGGATGGTGCCCACATCTCAGCCTGGCTAGGTGGACCCTGTCCTCACGAGGGAGATAGGATTCAGAGGGGTGGATGTCAGGAGGCCGTGCATGCAGCTGTGTGTTGTCTTTAAGTGACTGAGTGGAGCGGCAAGTGATCTAGGTGTGGATATGCTTCTGGAAGCTGGTCTGAGGTGGGTGAGGGGGAGAGATGACAGTATTTGTGTATGGTATCGTGTACTGGGTGTTGTTTTGATGTTCCTTGGTGTGGGTGGATGTGCTGCCATGTAATATAGTGGACGTTGTGGGTTTGTGGAGGCTGCAGCAAGAAACTGGGTGCCTCTCATGTCAAGGTGATCCTTGACTTTGAGGACTTTGGTTTCTTGATGTAGGTGGTCTGTAGGTGTAGTAGCTGTGCAACCTGTGATTATTTTTAGGGCCTTGTTCTCTGTGGTCTGTAGAGTGTTGTAGTGTGTTTTGGTGAGGTTAGAAGCCCAGGCAGGGCTTGCATAATTCATCACTGAACGTATGTATTGTTTGTATACTGTGGTGGTGGTTTCTTTGTTGTGTCCGAATGTTGTATGGGCAAGTGACCTCAAAGCATTGAGTCTTGGTGTTATTTTACTTTTAATGTTTGTGATGTGTTGTTTAAATGATATTGATGTATTGTATGTTACACCAAGGATTTTGGGTGTGTGTGTGTGTGTGTGGTAGGAGAGTGTTGTTTATGGTGAGGTGTGGAATGTGACTGTTCTGCTGTCCAGTTTGTGAGAAGGGTTGCTGTAGGTTTGGCTGGGACTATTTTGAGCCTGTTTGTGGTGAACCATTCGTGTAGTGTGTTGAAGGTATGGTTGAATGATGTGTGCAGCTGTGTTTGCGTTTTGGTGCGTATATGTAAGTGTTATATCATCTGCATAGGAAGCTATGTGTATCTGTGGTGTGTGGGATGTGGGTATGTCGTGCATGTATAGGTTAAAGAGTGTAGGGGACAAAACAGATCCTTGAGGGATGCCATTTGTGAAGTTTCTGATGTTAGAAGACTGACCTGCAAATGTTACTTGTGCACATCTGCCTGCTAAGTGATTTGCCAGCCATCTTTTTGTCTTATTGTGCATGTTTGTGTTGAGTATTTTGTTTGTGAGGTTGTGGCGGAGGATAGCATCGAAAGCTTTGCTAATGTCTAGTGTGATTAGGAGTGCTCTGTGTGGTGGCGTAGCTGAATTCATGCCATCGAAAGCTCTCTGTGTAAGGTCTGTAAGAAGGGTGTTTGTGGAGTGTAGTGCCCTAAAACCATGTTGTGATGGGGCTAGGGGGATGTGAGGTGTGACTAGTTGTAGTACCAGTCGTTCAGTGACTTTGGAGGGGGTGGAGAGGAGTGTGATGGGGCGGTGTGAGGAGGGTTACGTGGGGTCTTTGTGGGGTTTAGGGATAGTGATGATAATGCCATGCTTCCAGATTTTGGGTATTATGTTGTGTGAGTAGCTGTAGTTTGATATGTTGGTGAGTGCTTGTATGCCTTGTGGTCCAAGGTGTTTAAGGTGAATGTTGCTTATGTTGTCTGGTCCACAGGCAGATGAGTGCTTGAGGTTGTTAATGATGTGCTTCGTCTTGTTGTAAATGACAGGTGCGTAGTCAGGGTCGGTGGGGAACTGTCTCTTACGTCGGATGATACGTCGGTCTTCGGGATGGGGGTTTAGATGGCTGACTTGTGAAAAGTGATTGATGAGAATATTTACTTGTTGTTTGTTTGAGGGTATGGTGTCTGTTGTTGTGATGGCAGCGTGTGATTGTGTGGTGTTGCTGTCGGAAAGTGTGATGCTGTTTAGTGTTTTGTAGAGTGTGCTGATCTTTGTTTTGTGCTCAAGTGTTTGGAGGTAATTTTTCCAGTTTAGTGTTTGCAGTTCTGACATTTTATTGTTTATTTGAGTGTTGAGATTTTGTATTTGTTGTACGGTGTCTTGTGTGTGGGGTATTGGGGAGTGTCGCAGTGTGTTCCGTTGTCTGATGAGGCCTTGAATTTCTGGTGTGAAGTTGGGGTTATGTCTCTTTCTGTTGCCTCTAGGGATGTGTCTTTTGTCTGCATTTTGTATTTTTGTATTGAAAGTGTACGCAGTGGTGTTGATGTTTGTGATGGGTGTACTGTTTAGTGTTTTGAAATGTTCTGTTTCAGTTACAAAGGCCTCCCAGTTAGCTCTCTTATAATTAGTGTATGTGAGTTTGTGGCCAGCTGGGGGTTTTCTGGTTTTGGTAGTGATGATGATTGGGAGGTGATCAGAACCTAGGGTTTTGACCACTCTCCATGATGTAGTGGGGGCGAGGTTTGGGGAGCAGAAGGTGATGTCTGGAGATGATGGGAGGAAGAGGGCTTGGTGTGGGATATGGGTATGTTGGTCTAGATTATTCAGTATGAAAAGATGATCTGTCTGGGATTGTAGTACCAGCCCTCTGTCTGTGTCAGGGTTGTTGGCATGCCAGGCCGACGTCTTGGCGTTGAAATCACCACCCAGGATGATGTTGGGTATGTTAGTGATGTGGTGTATCTGTGGGGAGTAATTGTGTGGTACTGTGGGGGACGATTGGGGGGGAATGTATGTGTTAGCGATTGTTATGTGTGATTTGTTACCAGTGAGTATTTTAACTGACTGTATTTCTGTTATTGTGTCATGTGGGGGGAAAAGTGACTTTGTGTGTGCACTGGTATCTACAAAGTTGATGGATTTGTGTACCAGGGGTGATAAGTCCACCGCCACAGCCGTCGGCCTGGTCTTGTCGAATGGTGATGAAGTTATGAAATGTCGGTGTTTTCTGTGTTCTGTGTAGTTTTGTTTCTTGTAAGATGGCAATGTGTATGTTCTGTTGTTTGATGAATTGTGTGAGTTCTTGTTTTTTTGGTGTTTATGCCACATATGTTTAACTGAAGGATGTTTATGTTGTGTGTGCGATGTGTGTTGGCTGCTGCAGCATGGGGAGGAGGTGGTGTGGGTGGAGGGGAAGGGGTAGGAGGAGGTTGTGATGGAAGTAAGGGTTGAGGTGAATTAGGATAGGTTGGAATGGGAGGAGTTGGGGGACTGGATGGTGTGAGAAGGATCGTTGGGTTTGGCTGTGGAGGTGTGAAGGAAGTAGGAGTAGGATTGGTAGGGGGGTTGGTGGGTGGGGGGGAAGGAGCATAAGGAGCAGGTCCAGGTGTTTGTGTAAAGATTTCTGGATGCAAGTGTTGTGCAGCTGTAATGGGTCCAGTTCTTGCAGGAATTACACTGAACTGAACCCTTTGTCTCTCAGCTCGACGTGATAGGTTTTGAGCATGTTGGACATATGTATTTGTTGATGGGTCCTGGATTGCTCTCAATGTCCCCGGTTAGAAGTCGTCAAGAAATGGCAGCTATAGAGTCATTTCTCGGTGTAGAAAAAATGGTGTTGTTGTGTGTGTTGTGTAGGGATATGTGGTACTTGCCCAGGCGACCGAAGCCACTCCCAGGTACTCGAGCCCCGTGAGGGGCCATGGGGGTTTGTGGTGCTTTGGCCCCCATGCTGTCCTCTTCTTCTCTTCGACAGCCCCTGGGGGGTAGACCCATGACGAAAACGCCACCACTCCAGGTCCGGTCAGGTATGTTGATGTGTTTGTAGAGTGAAACAATGCTTATATTGCCTATAATATTCGTACTGTGTGGAAACTAATATACTCTCGTACTACATATAAGTTCGTACCAAATAAATAAATAAATACCGTTTATGAGTGGTGTGGAATAATTACCCTCCCATAGAATTCGTTTTCTTTGGAGCCAGCCTGATAGAAAACCCAGTAATGTAAGGGATACTGCTACCTGTATCGAGTATTTTAAACCTCAGGTGAGCAATTTCTCTATGAGTTTTCGATGTTTCTCACCAAATACAGAGGTTTGAGCCATTTTTTTTTTTTTTCCAAAATTGGTCGGGATTGGGGAAGTCAGTGGTGGAAAATCGGTCGGGACAGGGTAGGTTAAACCAAGCAAACAGTGTATGGAGGCTGGTAAGAAAGCCAATAAATTGATCGGGTTCATTGGTAGTGTGTTTGAATATAAATCCAATAATAACATCATCACCTTGTATAATTCTCTAGTTCGCCCACATTTAGAGTATTGTGTCTAGTTCTGGTCACCTTATTACACACACACACACACAGAAAGAGAAACTTGAAAGAGTTCAACGATGGGTGACCAAAATGATATCTAGCTTGAGAAAGAAACCATATGAGGAGTGCTGAGAAGGCCTGAATCTCTTCATCCTAACTATAAGCTGATTAAGAGGAGATTTAATTCAAGTATTCAAAATATTCAAAGGACACGATAACACGGCTGTCGATAAATAATTCACAGTTTATCACTCGAATTATACTAGAGGCAATGGGCACAAAATAATTGGCAAACGATTCCAGTCGCATGAGGCTAAGCATTTCTTGTTTAATAGACTTGTAAATATATGGAACAATGTAGTAAACTGCGATGCAATACTAACCTTTAAAGGTTGCTTGGATAAGTATCTGTCCTCTAACCCCCAGCTTAATATGTTTGCCCCTGAACCCAGAGCAATTTATTAAATGCAAATATAGCATAAGCACAGACTAGAATATGCACAGATAGCCCTGAGTTAATGGTCACCTGTGACTGGCTGTGATTCGCTGAGGGTCTCTGGTGGTTAAGTGACCACCATCGGGATTTTTTTAATGTACCAGTGGTCAATGCTTCATGGGGTAACTTGTGTACTTGTCCTGTATGGAAAGTTCTTTGTCTCAATGGAGTGAGGGGAGCTGGGGCCTGATTGACTACTGCCTACCATAAAAGTGCTAGGCAAGGCTCTGCTGCACCACCCTTGAACATACACAATGTGCACTGTGCAATTTCCATGCTGCGTCTACAGACACCCTCCGTTAACTCACCGAACCCATACATAATGTCATGCCTTTATTATTCATTATTTGGTTATTCATTTTACTTTACTGCTTTCTCCTTCAGGTTATTCAAAGTGGTAGCTTATAGATAAAGTATTATAGAATGTAACTTTTCCTTTTCAGTTTTTTCTATGAAATTTCCATGTCAGTTTTTCCTTGCTGCGTGGTGTTTTTCTCACTTTTTCCTGCCAGTTTTAACTGGAGGGATTGGAGGCAGTGGGAGCCTTCTTGCTTTACTATCCTTATCCTTCAGCATGTAGAATTAGATCTTGTAGTCATAGTCTACTCTGTAACAAACAGCCTCGAAAGGACCATGAGGTCTATTGCTGTTTGCTTTCCTTTGCACTCATTTGTACTTCTTCTCCAAGTGTTTTTAAAGAGCGACGCCACTCGGACGAACGCCTCGCTACATAGGCAATCTGTGGTCCGTGGCCCGCAAGCGACCCTACTTTCCTAGCAGTACAGCTTGCGGAACGGTGTTAACATGAAATGTGTGTAACCCCTGATTCAGCTGGAGAGTGATAAATGGAGAAAATATTCCCCTTCATAATAATACTGCAGTTATAGACGGCGTGTATCAAAACTCTGACTTGATTTATCCTCCTAGGCGGCCTGGTATTAATTATTACAGAATTAATGAAACGTAATGCATATAGTGTTAGGCACTGCCATGGTATGTTTGGTATGCATATCATTATTTATCAGGTATATGATCGTTATGTTACTAAGTTCTTGGTTGTCTAACATGATTCAACCTCCGCCAGGTGCTGTGTTGTTAGTGATGGTGAGTTTTATTCTTCTTGCATAACGAAGTCAGAAGCCGTACCCAGCATTTGATTAAGTTTGTAGTTTATAGTTTATAATAATTAATGTGGCTAATACTCATGTTAGTGTTAAGAGGGGGAGATATGTTTAAATAATATAAACAATTCTTAACGGTACCTACAGGGTATTTACGATGTGTATATATATATATATATATATATATATATATATATATATATATATATATATATATATATATATATATATATATATATATATATATATATATATATATATATATATTCTTAGGTCAATGCCTTTGGTGGATTCATGCACACATATTATAGCATGGGTGGTTGGTCACTTTTTGGGGGGATAACTACCCAAATACACATCAACTGAAGGACCACCTGAAGGCCAGCAAGGACTGCTCGGGTAGTATCGTTTGTCTGTGGGCCCCAACGCCGAATAGAACACTCCAACACCTCCAACAACGCATGATGACCGAGTGGGAACTATTCAGAAGAAATTGAAATTATACAGACTTGTTACCTCACCCTCTGACAGGTTGCAGGAGGTTATCGCTAACCGCGGGGAGGAAAGATCCATAATACACTTTTCTCTGCACAAACTGTGCGGTAATTTTAAGGTTTTGATATAATACACATTTGGTCATTAGGTTACATAGAAACACCTTTTTATACTAGAGGGCTGTTACCATAGTATTTGCAGTATATAGCAATATTCATAATATTTTATGGAAATTTTACTCAATTTATAATCAAACCCTTATTACCTTCTTACTCTTCATTTCTTATACACAGATGTGTAGATAATATCAACTCCACTCCAGCTTTATACGAAATATGGAAGACTACGAGACCAGAAGTATGGAGAGTTCGCCATTAAATTACTCTAAAATACAGGAAAAATAAAAAATAAAATTTTTCTGTAAGACTGGGAAAAATACTTGTAGCAAGAAACCTAGCACTGTCATCTGCGTTTTTGAGTCATACCATGTAAGACAGACATACAGAGAGAAGGGGGGATGGGGAGAGAGAATAAGGGGAGCGAGGGAGGGAGAACGAGAGAGAGGGAGGGAAAGGATAAGGAGGGAGGGAATGGGGAAAGAGAGGGAGGGAGGGGGATAGAAGGAGGGGTAGGAAAGACCAGTTCTCTTCGCACATAGAAGTAATTTCAGAGCAAATAAAATATGGCTGAATGGAGGGATTAATGACAATATTTAGAGAATATCGTCCCAAGGTAAGTAAACAGCTAGAAGTATGTGAGGGGAAAATGAGGTGGGGAACATAGGATATCGTATATCTGGACATGGAGTCAGTGTTACCAGATGAAATCTGGGGGAGGCTAATCTGAGGTGTGTAAGAATACTTTTGGCCAATAGTACGTGTGGAGGAAGAAGGGAAAGGGAGTGTGTAGACGCACCAAAGGAACGCTTAGAGGAAGAATGTGTGTGCGAAAGGCTGAAAAAATGAATGAATTAGCAGAGGCAGTGTGTGAAGAAACACTGAGAATATATGACGGAGCAGTGAGGGTGGGTGAAGAGGCTGGGGAAATGTGTGTGGAGGAAGAATGTGGAAATAAGTTACAGAGTAGAGAGCAACAAATAGTTCTCAGCCTACTTGTGTATAATATTTAGCCCGTCTGCTACTAATGGGTCCTTTGTTAGTACTCTGCCTGTAGGGAAAGTGAAGGCTGCCGGAGTATGTTTTGGGAATAATATTTTGTCATTTCGAATTACGGACACGAAACGTTCGTAATATACCATTTACCGAAACTGCTGAGAACAAATACATGAAGTGGGTTAAATAAAGATTAATCACTGACTATTTCACGTGGCCGGATATAAATGATGAATATATACTTATAATGTTTGACAACAAATGCTTGCCAGAGGAAAATTTTCATTAATTCATATCGACAGATGAAATTGGTATAAAGATAATCTGCTTCATTACCTTTGATATAAAAAATAACTGCTGAGTATATAAATTTTAAATGTACTGGTATGTATTTTACACAAGTAATTATTTAAAATATATTGGGGAATGCAATATATTATACTTCTGTTAATGCTCAGGTTTTGTTTTTGTCTTGCCATTTTTGTTTTTAAATTCAGTCAAAGAAATGGCATCCATCTTACGTGTAATGGTTGTGTGGGTGGTTTTTCTATCAGGAGGAGCCAAGAACTGTGAATGCATGAATGTTGAATGAATAAATACATGAACTAATTTATTGGGTAATCTGTTATAGTTCTCTTACTTTAATGCACTTCTGTTCCTATTTCTTAATCCTATTCTTGTCTAGTTATAAGCGGTGGCGAAGACGACGACGACGACAACAACGACGACGATGAATTACCCAATTTCACGTCTTTACTGTATATTATTTTTCACATTGTTTTTTTAAGGAGTTCAATTAGCACGAAAGTAGAGTCGCTTCATGATTAGGAGAGGCAACAGCTCTCAAGATTCCTTCATCCACTTCCCATTCTAGTAACATAACTAGGTCCAGCCTTTTCCCCTCCTCCTTTCGTCAGCGTGTCTCCCAGGTAACAAAACTCGACACACATTCCGTTCAGTTGTCTCCCGAAACGACACTTTCCATTCTATCACCAGTGTCCCAAATACCCCACCCAGCCACCTACCTCACACACACACACACACACACACACACACACACACACACACACACACACACACACACACACTTCAGTCTCAAACAATAAATGAAAATTACTTATTCAAAAGCTACAATTACTATTTAAAAATAAGGAAAATGCATTTGACTAGACGAATGGGAGATCGATATTAGAAGTACTGCTGTTGTCATATTATGTAGCTCAATTTCTTTGTTTAATGCGAACAGAACCAAGAGGCCGTAAATTTAAGAATATTGCCGGTGTCGGTGATTTTATAGTTACTTGATTTTACTTCAACATAACAGGAGATAGTGTGTTCCTGATACGTAATACTGAGAAGGTGATTGCGTAACGTGATTGTCCTTGTTGACAAATCTGAATGTTCCGAGATCTACCTGTAACTCCAGTACGAGTACATCCCTAATGGACCCATTTATTACAACTTGTGCACAGAACTGAGTTCAATAGATGGGTTTAATTACACGGGATATTTTCCTATGTACTAGCATAATGTCGTGCGTGCTACTCTTATGTAAATATAGTTTTGCACCATTATGCTGGTCACACCTCTTCACCGTCCTATCCCTCCCCCCCTCACCAAACTCCCTAAACACACTGACTCTGGTACTCTTCCCACCACATACGAATTAACCTAGTTTCTCTCTCTCTCTCCTCTCTCTCTCTCTCTCTCTCTCTCTCTCTCTCTCTCTCTCTCTCTCTCTCTCTCTCTCTCTCTCTCTCTCTCTCTCTCTCTCAACTTTTGTGCTTTCTCTTATTCCCTTCCACAGTATCACTCCAATTATTTATCTTTTTTTCCAATACCTAGTCTTTCATAATCTTTTCTATTTTATTCTTTACCTTCTGTTTCTCTTCTCTAGCCCCTGTCTAGGTGTGGTCTCCTCTATATGCTCCTCATCATCCTGGTCTCTGCTTACCTGTCCCTACCTAGGTGTGGTCTTCTACCCCTCCTTCTCATCCTTGTCACTGCTTACCTGTCCCTACCTAGATGTGGTCTCCTCCTCCCCTTCATCGTCATCCTTTTCCCTGCTTTCCTGTCCCTACCTAGATGTGGTCTTCTTCTCCTCCTCCTCCTCCTCCTCCTTCTCGTAGCTGTCCCCACCAAGCTGTGGTCTCCCTCCTCCTCCTCCAGCATAATGAGGGACACCTAAACAAACCCAGCATTTGCACGGGAAGGATGTCGGTAATTAGCAAGGAAAATACCTGCTTCCTTTCCTCACTTCCTTCTTCTCCTCCTCTCCCCCCTCCTCTTCCCTCCTCCTCTTTTTCTCTCTCGTTGCACTGGAGAGAGAGAAAATTTGGTTCTTACACCTGCTACAAAGGGATGGAAAGTTTTCTAACAGCTTCAAGCATTTCACTGCCCTAGCCACATATTACACTATTATTATTATTATTATTATTATTATTATTATTATTATTATTGTTGTTGTTATCTGTTGTAGTAGTAACACCAGTAGTTGTAGTACTACTGTTGTGTCTTCTAGTTGTCTTTATACTGTAATATAAATGTAGATGCATAGTACTATGTAATTAGTGCGAGTACTCTCTACTTGGGCAAATAAAATCTTTCTGTGGTAAGACTAAAACGTCAAAAGTCTGGAATGAATGGATTAATATCGATTACTTGTATCCCTTTCACGACGATGGTTTTTCCTAAGCTGAATCAAAGTCATTGGTGGAAACTAGGGTAATACTGGGGAAAAAAATCCGTATAAAACAAAACAGAGTATAGTTCCACGTTGCGCATGCAGAGGTTGTTTTATTTATGCCTGCTTGACAAAATTATTTTTCCATGGATGAGAGTTTGCATGCAACTCTGAAATGCATTTTTAGCCATATTATTTCCAGCTCAGTTTTTTCTTCAGGGATAGGTTGCGGTGATGATTTTTATTCCTTTATTGCTGCTGCCGCCAGAACACTTTATGCAGCTTAGGGCAGGCACAGGTACAGTGGTGTTATCGTAGGAAGCATACATTGTGTGAATAACCCCAAGATGTTGCTGAACAGGATGTGGCTTTGTGTTGAGGGATTGATTTTGTGAATGTGATGTGGTTTTGTGTTGTGATGTAAATGTTACTTTGACGCACTGTTGTTACAAGGAGGGCGTATGGGAGTTGTGAATACCGTAATTTTGTGAGAGTGAAGATGCTGTGACAGAATCATGTTGTAAGAATGATGAAGTATTTTGAGAGTTACGTGGCATAAGTGTAACATGGTGCTGTGAGAGTGATGTAGTGCGTGTATAACATGGCGCTGTGAAGAGCGATATAATGTCTGTATGGCATGCTGCTGTGAGAGTGATTTAGTGTGAGTATAACATGCTGCTGTGAGAGTGATTTAGTGTGAGTATAACATGCTGCTGTGAGAGTGATTTAGTGTGAGTATAACATGCTGCTGTGAGCGTGATTTAGTGTGAGTATAACATGCTGCTGCGAGCGTGATTTAGTGTGAGTATAACATGCTGCTGCGAGCGTGATTTAGTGTAAGTATAACATGCTGCTGCGAGCGTGATTTAGTGTGAGTATAACATGCTGCTGTGAGCGTGATTTAGTGTGAGTATAACATGCTGCTGCGAGCGTGATTTAGTGTGAGTATAACATGCTGCTGTGAGAGTGATTTAGTGTGAGTATAACATGCTGCTGTGAGCGTGATTTAGTGTGAGTATAACATGCTGCTGTGAGAGTGATTTAGTGTGAGTATAACATGCTGCTGTGAGCGTGATTTAGTGTGAGTATAACATGCTGCTGTGAGAGTGATTTAGTGTGAGTATAACATGCTGCTGTGAGAGTGATTTAGTGTGAGTATAACATGCTGCTGTGAGAGTGATTTAGTGTGAGTATAACATGCTGCTGTGAGAGTGATTTAGTGTGAGTATAACATGGTGTTGTGTGAGTGATTTAGTGTGAGTATAACATGGTGTTGTGAGAGTGATGTAGTGTGAGCGTGGTTTAGTGTGAGTATAACATGCTGCTGTGAGAGTGATTTAGTGTGAGTATAACATGGTGTTGTGTGAGTGATGTGTGAGTATAACATGGTGTTGTGAGAGTGATGTAGTGTGAGTATAACATGGTGTTGTGAGAGTGATGTAGTGTGAGTATAGCATGGTGTTGTGATGTGTTGTGAGGAGCAATGTAGTGATGTGTGAGTATAACGTGGTATTGTGGAAGTGATGTAGTGTGAGCATAACGTGGTGGTGCGAGAGTGATGTTGTATGGGTGATGTAGTCTAACGTGGTGTTGTGAGAGTAATGTGATATGGTGATACGAGACACAGTCAAAACCCCACATGAGTCTGTCTTCGTACCTGCAAAATACTGGTGGTTGTATTTTTCTTTCATTTCCAATATTGTCCTTCCTTCGTGTCGTGCTGGGAGTCGTCTGATATTTCCTTTCCATTTTTCTATTCATGCTATCCAACAGACGCCTCCTTTCCTTTGCCTGATCCGTTTATGATGATCTATTTTTTGTTTTATCATCTGATCAATATGATATTTCTTATTGCCTGCATGTGGGAGAAGTGGTGGTGGTGTCAGTGGTGATGGTAGCAGTGATGATGGTATCAGTTGTGGTGGTGGAGGTGGTGGTGGTATCAGTGGTGATGGTGGTATCAGTGGTGATGGTGGTAGTAGTGGTAGTGGTGTCGATGGAGGTAGCCGAGAGGTTTGATTAAAAGGAGAGAGATATTGTAGACGTATCGTAGATTAATGGCTGCCCCTCAATCACCAGTGGAGTGTAAAGTGGGCTGATGATAGTAAAATGGCGGGGCGTTGATTATAGTGAATGGGTAGTTCTCTCTCTCTCTCTCTCTATCTCATTTTCCCTCTCTGTGTATTCTTTTATCGTGAGATGAGTTATAGTCACTTCCTGGATTATGGAGTTTATTTGTACAAAGTTATATAGGGATGTGATTTACGAGAGTAACATTACGTGACGGCAAACATCCTAGCTGACCCTCTCTCTTGCCTTCTGCCCTCGATCCTACTCCCGGGCTCTCTCCAACCCCTTCTGACCTAAAGGGGATCTCTCCGAGATTATAAACAGTTCATAGGGGATATGTGTGTGTGTGGTGTAGTGTCTGGCAGATTTCCATTCACTTGGACTAACCGACTAGAGCTGGTACCTTGGGTTACCCGACGTGTTTGAATACGCCACGAAATTCTCGGTCGTCTGGGAAAACAGGATAATTTGATACACACCATGTTGATTGACGTTCATACTGAGAAGCTGTGTATGTCTCCAGCAGACACTACATACTGCACATTGTGGTATGAGATATATACTAGTGCCAATAATTATTACATGTCTAAAACTATTACATATGACATTTAATGCCTGTGGTAGCAGTGGTGATGGTGGCAGGGGAGATGGTGGTAGGAGAGATGGTGGCGGTGGCAGTGGTGTTGATAGCAGTGGTAGTGGTGGGAGTAGCGGTCGTGACAGATAGAGTTAAAAATGATATTTCCATGTTTTTCATCTTGGAAATCTCACACAGAACGCTGAATATTTTCCTGGTGTATTGGCTGAGTGTCAAGGAGGAAGAGAACAGGATAATAGTGAAGTGGCAGTAGTAGTAGTAGTTGTTCCCTAGGCAGTCTGGCCGAACAGTTCCGAGCCCTAAGGAAGGCCACGGCCGAGACCGGGCATTCTCACAGAGCTCTCAAGCAGTGTATGTTGTGTTGCTGGCGTAGGTGATTGTGTGCAATGCAGTCTTTCATAATGTGCTTAATAGTATGGGGTGCTGTGTTGCATCCTGGACAGGCATCAGTGACGGAGTCATCCAGCATCTTTGGATAACTTAAGAGGGCTAGATGATGCCCACATCTCAGCCTGGCCAGGTGGACCCTGTCCTCACGAGGGACATAGGATTCAGAAGGGTGGATATCAGGAGGTCGTCCATGCAGTTGTGTGTTGTCTTTAAGTGACTGAATGGAGCGGCGAGTGATGTGAGTATTATATTATTTGAGTGGATATGGAAGTTGTGTAGACTGGCTTGGGAAGAGGGAAGGGTTCCAGAGGACTGGAAATCAGGTATAATTGTTCCTCTGTACAAAGGAAAAGGGGAGAGAGAAGTATATGGTAACCATAGGGGTATTTGCCTTCTTAGTGTGACTGGTAAAATATATGGTAGAATACTCATTGATAGGGTTAGGCATATGACAGAGGAGCTAGTTGGAGAAGAACAAGGGGGATTTAGGAAGGGAAAAGGGTGTGTAGATCAGATATTTGTTCTAAGGTGTTTAGTGGAGAAGTATCTAGAGAAGGGAAGGAAAGTGTATGCTGCTTTCATGGACTTGGAGAAAGCTTATGACAGAATAGATAGGCAAGGTATGTGGAAGGTATTAAGAATATATGGAGTGGAGGGGAAATTGTTGAGTGCTGTAAAGAGTATGTACGAGGGAGCTAGGGCTACGGTGCGAGTGGATGGTGAGCTGAGTGAGTTCTTTGATCTCAGTGTGGGACTGAAACAGGGGTGTGTGATGTCTCCATGGCTGTTTTATATATATATATATATATATATATATATATATATATATATATATATATATATATATATATATATATATATATATATATATATATATATATATATATATATATATATATATATATATATATATATATATATATATATATATATATATATATATATATATATATATATATATATATGTATATATATATATATATATATATATATATATATATATATATATATATATATATATATATATATATATAATATATATATATATATATATATATATATATATATATGGATGGGGTTGTAAAGGAGGTGCAAGGTAGGGCAGTGGATGTGGGGCTGGCCCTAATGAATGAGGGTGAGATTTGGAAGCTTCCAGTGTTGCTGTTTGCTGATGATACAGTATTGTTGAGTGAAGATGAATGGGAGTTGCAAGGTTTGGTGAATGAATTTGGGACAGTGTGTAGGAGGAGGAAACTGAAAGTTAATGTAAACAAAAGTAAAGTTATGGTGTTTGAGAGGAATGAAGTCACAGAGTGTGCAGTGAGGTTGGATGGTGAGGATATGGAGAATGTGAGTGCATTCAAGTACTTGGGTAGTGTGATGAGTAAGGATGGAACTTTGGGGAATGAAGTACATGAAAGGGTACAGCAGGGAAGGAAGGTTGTTGGTACACTGAAAGCAGTGATGAGAAATAGGGAGGTGAGTATGGAAGTTAAGAAGTCACTGCATGATAGTATTGTGATCCCTACCCTGACATATGGAAGCGAGGCGTGGACCTTGCAAGAGGGGAACAAGTCAAGAGTGAGAGCAGTGGAAATGAGTTACTTGAAAGGAGCATGTGGAGTGACATGGAGGGACAGGTTGACGAATGAAGAAGTGAAGGAACGTTGTGAGGTAGATGTGGATGTGGTTGAGAAGAGTAGGAGAAATACACTGAGGTGGTTTGGACATGTGGAGAGAATGGAGAATGAAAGACTGACTAAGAGGGTGTATGTAGGTGAGTTGGAGGGAGGGAGAGGGAGGGGTAGACCGAGGATGAGGTGGAGGGATGGAGTTGAGAGGTATATGAGGGAGGGGGGGGGTGAGTTGGGGGGAGGGTAGTCAAATGGTGGGTGACAGAGTGACTTGGAGGCGTTTTGTCTGCGGCCACCCTTTGCGGGATTAGGGCGTCGGGCTATAGATAGATAGATAGATAGAATTACTGAAGCTGGTCTGAGGCGGGTGAGGGGTGAGAGATGACAGTATTTGTGTATGATATCGTCTGCTCAGTGTTGTTTTGATGTTCCTTGGTGTGTGTGGATGTGCTGTCATGTAATGTAGTGGATGGTGTGGGTTTGTGGGGGTTGCAGCGAGAATTTGGGTGCCTCTCATGCCTAAATGGTCCTTGACTTTGAGGACATTGGTTTCTTGGTGTAGGTGGTCTGTGGGTGTAGTAGTTGTGCAGCCTGTGATTATTTGTAGGGTCTTGTTCTGTATGGTCTGTAGAGTGTTGTAGTGTGTTTTGGTGAGGTTAGAAGCCCAAGCAGGGCTTGCATAATGCATCACTGAACGTATATATTGTTTGCATACTGTGGTAGTGGTTTCTTTGTTGTGTTCAAATGTTATATGGGCAAGTGACCTCAAGGCGTTGAAACTTGGTGTTAATTTATCTTTAATGTTTGTGATATGTTGTTTAAATGACATTGATGTATTGTATGTTACACCAAGGATTTTGTGTGTGTGTGTGTGTGTGTGTGTGTGTGTGTGTGTGTGTGTGTGTGTGTGTGTGTGTGTGTGTGTGTGTGTGTGTTTGGTAGGGGAGTGTTGTTTATGGTGAGGTGTGGAATGTGACTGTGTTCTGCTGTCCAGTTTGTGAGAAGGGTCACTGTAGGTTTGGCTGGGGCTATTTTGAGCCTATTTGTGGTGAACCATTCGTGTAGTGTGTTGAGGTAAGATTAGAGGATGTATGTGGCTGTGTTTGCGTTTTGGTGTGTACATGTAAGTGTTATGTCGTATGCATAGGAAACTATGTGTATCTGTGGTGTGTAGGGTGTGGGTATGTCTTGCATTTATAGGTTAAAAAGTGTTGGGGACAAAACAGATCCTCGGGGAACGCCATTTATGAAGTTTTTGATGTTCGAAGACTGACCGGCAAATGTTACATGTGCACATCTGCCTGCTAAGTAGTGAGTCAGCCATCTTTTTGTCTTATTGTGCATGTTTGTGTTGAATATTTTGTTTGTGAGGTTGTGGCGGAGGATGGCATCAAAAGCTTTGCTATTGTCTAGTGTGACTAGGAGTGTTCTGTGTGGCGACCTAGCTGAATTCATGCCATGAAAAACTCTCTGTGTAAGGTCTGTGAGAAGAGTGTTTGTGGAGTGTAGTGGCCTAAAACCATGTTGTGATGGGGCTAGGGGGGATGTAAGGTGTAACTTGTTGTAGTACCAGTCGTTCAGTGACTTTGGAAGGGGTGCAGAGGAGTGTGATGGGGCGGTGTGCGGAAGGTAACGTGGGGTCTTTGTTGGGTTTGGGGATAGAGATAATAGTGCCATGTTTCCAGATGTTGGGTATTATGTTGTGTAAGTAACTGTAGTTTAATATGTTAGTGAGTGCTTGTATGCCTTGTGGTCCTAGGTGTTTAAGGTGTATGTTGCTTATGTTGTCTGGTCCACAGGTAGATGAGTGCTTGAGGTTGCTAATGATGTGCTTCGTCTGTAAGTGAAAGGTGCGAAGTCTTGGTCTGTGGGGAACTGTCTCTTACGTCAGATGACACGTCGGCCGTCGCAATGGCGGTTTAGATGGCTGACATGTGAAAAGTGATTGATGAGAGTGTTATGTTGTTTGTTTGAAGGTATGGTGTCTGTTGTTTTGATGGCAGCGTGTGATTGTGTAGTGCTGCTGTTGGAAAGTGTGATGCTGTTTAGTGTTTTGTAGGATTTGCTGGTGTTTGTTTTGTGATCAAATGTTTGGAGATAATTATTCCAGTTTAGTGTTTGCAGTTCTGACATTTTATTGTTTATCTGAGTGTTGAGTTTTTGTATTTGTTGCATGATGTCTTGTGTATGGGATGTTGGGGAGAGTCGTAGTGTGTCCCTTTGACTGATGAGGCCTTGCATTTCTGGTGTGAAGTTGGGGTTGTGTCTCTTTTTGTTGCCTCTAGGGATGTGTCTTTTGTCTGCGTTTTGAATAATTGTATTGAAAGTGTGCACAAAGGTGTTGATGTTTGTGATGGATGTACTGTTTAATGTTTCGAAGTTTTGTTCTGTTTCTGCCGTGAAGGCCTCCCAGTTGGCTCTCTTACAATTAGTGTATATGTGTCTGTGGCCAGCTGGAGTGATACTGGTTTTGGTAGTGATGACTGGGAGGTGGTCAGAGCCAAGGGTTTTGACCACTCTCCATGATGTAGTGGGGCGAGGTTTGGGAAGCAGAAGGTGATGTCTGGGCATGATGGAAGGAAGAGTGCTTGGTGTGAGATATGTGTATGTTGATGGAGATAGTTGAGAATTAAAAGATTATCTGTCTGGGATCGTAGTACCAGCCCTCTGTCAGTGTCAAGGTTGTTGACATGCCAGGTCGACGTCTTGGCGTTGAAATCACCACCCAGGATGATGTTGGGTATGAGAGTGATGTGTATTTGTGGAGAGAAGTTAACAGTGACTGTAGGCAGACTAGTATTAACAAATGGATGTTGGTGATAAAGATAAGATTAGGATGGGAGTCTGGCAGGAAACGCAGAGGGAAGTGAGGGAGAGGCTAGAGAGAAAGGAAATATCTGCCGAGATAAATAGGGGGAAGTGCTACGTAGAAGAATAAAAGCATGGGTGTGTATGGTAGGCAGTGTATTATGCTCTATTTACTCTAACATGGCCTAAAACTGTCATCTCGCTCTCTTGAATGCTGAGTTATGACAGAAACTTAACACTAGAATATGATGATAGTCATGAAGAAATGCTTTGTATTGGATGTAGAGCCGTACTGTTGTCTTTTTCTACCACTAAGCTACCCGAAATAAGCTGAAAAAAAGAAAGGAGAATATATGGGACTGTTAGTGTAAAAGGAGTAAGGTTAGAGTGATACAGTTCTGTGGCTGAAATCGAGATGATTTCGAGGGCCTGGCGTGGGGAAGGAGAAAAAGGGAAAGGAGTAGAGAGAAGAAATGAGCCACTTTATAATGAGTGAAGAGGAAGAACGTAGCTGTAATGTGTGAATAGTTGATGGTATATAATATTACTGCTAGAATACTGTTAGTGATGAGGAGAACATGGAAGTAGGTGGATTATGATGAGAAAGGTGAGTTAATCAGTGAACCAAAGCGAAAGCAAGAATAAATACATATATAAAACACGGGATACTAATGAAAAAATAAGAACTCTGAACTGCTGGTGTTTATAACTCTCTCACTAATTTAGGGTACTCCAAAACAGAACATAAATATCTCCAGAATGTAAGTGCAACACAAGAAAGTCGTCATCTTACGAAAAGAATTAACAAAGACTGTATCCAAAAAGAGACTGCATTGATCCCTTTCCCCAACACAAGTTTCTAAGTTTCTCTAAAGCTGAATACATAGTATGGAAGCAGGAAGGATGAAAATACAGAAAGACCCGACCCAACTGTAGGAATGAAGTGAGGTTGCATCTTATAGTCATGGTTGATAATCTGTTCATCTCAACAGCTGTGCAATATCGTTGTCTGTGGCTAGAAATGAAAAACAAAAAAAAATCAGTAATTATGATGCTCAGAAATTTTAATTTTATTCCATCCGGATAGCCACCTCTTGAGTCACTTTATCCCTGCAGGGAGAATGTTTCCTTCGATTAACCTCACTGAGTTGTACCTTGTCCAAATCTTGTTGCTGTTGTTACACAGCTGACTTCAAAGGAAAGCCTACGAGGTAGTTTAATGATGAGACAGCGTGTAGGCGCCTCCAGTGTGATATACCCATTGATTTCATCTACCACATTCTTACATGATGGCAGTTTGAACTCCAACCCTTCACGAGATGGGACACTCTTCTCTCTGCCGCACACTGTATTCTGTTCAGTTTTGGCGCATATTATGGGTATGTTATATTAGAAGGAATGTTCATTATTTCACTATTATATGTTTCACTGTAAAATAAAGATAAAAACAGCAACCCACCACCATCACCACTAACTAAACCAGCCAATGCTGGCTGCCTACTGGACATGGGTCTGCAGTTAGCTAAGCTGGTCATGCATCAACTGGCAGGAGGGAGATGCAGCCTAATATCACCTAATTTCAAGCTATGAGCACAGTCTGAATTTTTACCTTCGAACATAATCCCAAATATATGCAGTGCCTTAAAAAAAATGAAGACAGCTTCTATTTTTACGCCTCATTACAGCGAGGCGGGGTTAAACCATTAGGTAACAGATCTAACGAAACGAAATTGTTCAAACTGTCCCTCCCTCACCTGGGAATGAACTGAGGGAAACACAGTCACTTCTAACTTCTTAACGACGAAATCAATCGACAGAACAACAAAATATAATTGACAACGGAAAGTCATTTATTTTTATGAGATGAATTAATAATGAGAGAAAGTTGGAGTAGAAAACGATTAGCAGAGAGAGAGAGAGAGAGAGAGTTAGATGGTATGAAGAACGCGAACTAATGACAGGATGACAGAGGAAAGTGAAGAGTTGAGATGATGGTAGGAAAGAAGAAGGGTTTAGTGAGGGAAAATGAGGGTAAAGGGGAAGCCAAATTAAGATGGGATGGGAGGAGTGGAGAAACCTGCAGTGAGGGGAAAAGAGGGAGAGAAGAGGGGGCAAGGCTAAGTGTGGAGAGGAGACTGTTGTAATTAATTGCTGGAGCTCATTACCTTGTTGACCACAATGCCTTCCACCTAGTGATTACTCTGCACGCCATGTAGGTTTTTACATTATCCTTGGAACCTGTGTTTTTTATCTTAATAGTGAAAACATTTTTAGTTGCTTGACTCGAAATGAGCTGATGGATTAACACGGTTTTGGTTAGTTAGGAAAGTGTGTGTGTGTGTGTGTGTGTGTGTGTGTGTGTGTGTGTGTGTGTGTGTGTGTGTGTGTGTTCTATGTTTAAAACTATCATACAATTCCAGCCGGTCAGAGTGAAAAATAAGTGCAGAAAATGTAACGAAAACTATACTATAGATATTGCTGCCACATTAAATTAACCATGGATGGTGAGCTGTGCGAGTTGAAGGTGGATGGAGACGTACAGGAAATGAGAATGCAGACTACAGAATCAGCATTACCAAATTAAGAAGACAAATAAAGCAAAGATTTGTCGAAAAAATAAAACAATCTTGAGACCACATAATGTACAAATCAGTCATCAAATGCTGCATTGTAGTGTTGCTAAAGAGGCTGAAGGATTTACATATTACTTCAGCATAATTTGGTCAAAATATAAGATGAGTAATTTTTTGTAGTCTTCTCATAGTGCAAACATTCATAAGGATTGTAAATATAAACACAGAGGGCGGGTTCTTGGGGAATAGACAGCCAGGTCCATATACAACGCACTTCTCCCGCTCCACTGAGCGAATTCTCGTGTGTTGCGAGAACGGCTCAGTCAGCATTATCAGTCTCCGGCATCACTTATTCACCTACTACTTCCATTGCCACACCCACACCAACTGACTGAGCCGTCCCTGCAACACATAAGATACAGCAGGTGAGTCTTTAAGAGGCCCGCTATTCAAGGATCACCCAGTGTTTTGTAATTTTCTACTAATGTCTGAAAAAAAAATCGCTACTTATTTTGGCCACTGCACAATATTACAAAACACTAACATTGGTAAAGTTTGCCGGAAAAGCAAGGAAGCGCAATGGGGAACCAGAATCAAAAGGTTATACATGTTGAGAATATAAATAAACTTAAGGATGCAGTGAGGTCATTTCGGACTGTCGTTTCTCCCAGAAGACTACACACACCATCCGGTACTCGATTTCCGGTGCTGGTATATTTAGAAAAAAGTAGACAGCGGTTTAACGTTGTAGGTAATAATAATAACCGTACATCTAAACCGGCGAGCGTGGAGGATTCTTTGGCTACTAATAACTGGCAATTTGGTAATTTTATGATGAAGACGCACAAAGAGAAAATTGCAGATGATAGCTTGTAGCGAGGACATAATAGCACGGCTGTTAGTCACTGTAGTTTCAGAGATGCTTAGGTGCTGTGTGTCCTGCCTCAGTATTTGCTTAGGAATTGTGTAGCCATGACCAAAATTTCCCAGATAATCCTTTGCCAAAACGTATATGCCTTCCACCTTTCTCATTCACCTCTAGATATAAATTTTTTTTTTTTCTTTCTGATACTCCTCTGCTGTGGCTTCATATTCTTACCACATAAAAATAGTTCATGTAACCCCTTCCAATGTCACATCAGGTAGAGAAGTGTTGGTGAACATTTGCTCATGCTACCGTATTATTACAACAGGTGTTATCATTATTGTTATCCCTACTCACTTAATTGAAGTACTTCCTTCTATTGGCATATTTTGTATATCATTACATATTTCACCAAGAAAATCAGTATATCTGTTGATATACACTAAGTTTCATTTTTAAAGATATAATGTGCTTCCTAGAAACTAACATAATACATATGTATCTAACTATTTATCTGTATATATTCTCTCTCTCTCTCTCTCTCTCTCTCTCTCTCTCTCTCTCTCTCTCTCTCTCTCTCTATATATATATCTATCTATATATATATATATATATATATATATATATATATATATATATATATGTATATTTCATTCATTCATTGCCAGACGCCACGTATCCCAAACGGGGTGGCCAAGGGCTTAGAGTTAATTGTTTTACAGGGAGGGGCACTAATCCTCCACAAACCCCTCCTTTGACACGTAGGGAGAATATATATATATATATATATATATATATATATATATATATATATATATATATATATATATATATATATCATCCAATCCTAAGTTGACCAACGAAGAGCGTAGGAACCCTGGGCTAGGCAAGTTGGTCCTGACAACCTGGGTGCAATTCATTCATTTCATTCATTCACTGCCAGACGCCATGTATCCCAGACAGGCTGGCCAAGGGCTTAGAGTTAATTGTTTTACAGGGAGGGGCACTAATCCTCCACCAACCCCACTTGATACCCCAATCTGACTGGAGAGCCGTAATCACTCACTAAACCACCAGGCGTCAAAATTTGGTTATATGGTTACCACCCACCGTAGTAAATGGTTTCCTGGTGTACATGAAACCATTTGGTTTGTCACTCAGTGTAAAGTCACCCACAGGCAGAAGGAAGAGCAAAGAATGAAGGAAAGAAAGACAGAAGAGGGAGCGTAAAGTCACCTGAAGGCAGAAGGACGAAGAAAGAATGAAGGAAAGACAGAAGAGGATGGGAGGAAAGAAGGATGGAGGAGAGAAAGAGCACACACCTGAGAGCAGCACTACATCGAGTGAGTGGATGGTGAGCCCCCCCACCTACCGCCAATATATATATATATATATATATATATATATATATATATCATGTCAACAATAAACCTCATCCATCTCTCTCATGGAATCCCTTACAGTCTACATCTGGTTGCAGTGCCTTGACGGTGCCCACTACACCATCATACGTCATTTAGTCCTATGGTAACCAGCCAGTGCAGTACGTGATCTCATAGGTTATGTGAAATAATGTGCCGTATCCCTCAGCGTACAGTCATCCGAAGGCAGTAATACATCGACTGAGTGGATGATGGGCGCCTCCATCTACCACAAAGTAACTCAGTAGTGACGCCACTTGCCCGCACCAGGATTAGAACTGTGGCCCTAAACAGGCCGGCAGTCTCGGAGTCGGAGCCCTCTAATTCCCCACCTACACCAGCAGCTCACGCAGTCTGGCAGTAATGCCCAATATGCGTCCCGTCAAATTACCTAAATAAAAGTGTGCCAGTAATACGTTATTCTGGTGAGTGGTTGTTCTAAATAGTGAGCTTCTTAGTCACTGTACACGCAATGTGCATTTTGAAGTCAGAGCAGCGGACATCATGGAGAATGGTAAAACACACATGGCATCCCACACACAATAAATAAATAAATAAATAATGCTTTACACAATACCATCCTGATGTTTATTCAGCAGCGTAGCAATGTTTCAAACATTGGGCTCTAAGACATCCTATTATATATATATTTTTTTTTTACTTAGCAACAGCGTGATGGTAAATTAAAGTGGGAAATGCAAAGAGAATAGAACTTATATTCTTTTTAATTCTCAAAAGCCTCACATTACCGAGTCCTTTCTCCTAAACAACAAATTTTGTGCATTCCCCCCGACCAGTTCATAAATAACTCTTCCTGAATATTATATAACAATGAATTCCTAATGAATTACGTAAGATGCAGAAACTTAATTCCTTATAGACCGATAACTAATTCCTCATCTTATTCTTTAACCATTAGAGGACTTTATTCATATAGAGCATATCTTTAGTTGTGAAGGAGTTAATGGAGGGTGTATCTAACCCCTCCAGTTCGAAAAATATACCCTAAGCTGAAAAAATCGCGTGAAAATAGAAAGACAAATAAAAACAAGAAGAAAATCCCTGAGTGTTCAATACTCGCCCCCCCACCAAGGGGCGGAACATTACTCTTTGCTCTGTGACCTTGACCTTCGCTGACTGTTCTCAAAATGTATTCCCTTTATCCCTGTTCTGCTCTGAACCCTCTAACAAAGTTTGGTCAAAATCAGATTGAATCTATCTATCTATAGCCTGACGCCCTAATCACGCAAAGGGTGGCCGCAGACAAAAAGTCTCCAAGTCGCTCTGTCACCCACCATTTGACTACCCTCCCCCCAACTCACCCCCCCTCCCTCATATACCTCTCAACTCCATCCCTCCACTTCATCCTCGGTCTACCCCTCCCTCTCCCTCCCTCCACCTCACCTACATATATCCTCTTAGTCAGTCGTTAATTCTCCATTCTCTTCACATGTCCAAACCACCTCAGTGTATTTCTCCTAATCTTCTCAACCACATCCACATCCACCCCACAGCGTTCCTTCACTTCTTCATTCGTCAACCTGTCCCTCCACGTCACTCCACATGCTCCTCTCAACTAACTCATTTTCACTGCTCTCACTCTTGACTTGTTCCCCTCTTGCAAGGTCCATGCCTCGCTTCCATACGTCGGGGTAGGGATCACAATACTATCATGCAGTGACTTCTTAACTTCCATACTCACCTCCCTATTTCTCATCACTGCTTTCAGTGTACCAACAACCTTCCTTCCCTGCTGTACTCTTTCACGCACTTCATCCCCCAAAGTTCCATCCTTACTCATCACACTACCCAAGTACTTCACTGCACTCACATTCTTCATATCCTCACCATCCAACCTCACTGCACACACTGTGACGTCATTCCTCTCAAACACCATAACTTTACCCTTGTTTACATTAACTTTCAGATTCCTCCTCCTACACACTGTCTCAAATTCATTCACCAAACCTTGCAACTCCCATTCATCTTCACTCAACAATACTGTATCATCAGCAAACAGCAACACCGGAAGCTTCCAAATCTCACCCTCATTCATTAGAGCCACCCCCACATCCACTGCCCTACCCTGCATCTCCTTTACAACCCCATCCATGTATATATTAAACAGCCATGGAGACATCACACAACCCTGTTTCAGTCCCACACTGAGATCAAAGAATCCACTTAACTCACCATCCACTCGCACCGTAGCCCTAGCTCCCTCGTACATACTTTTCACAGCACTCAACAATTTCCCCTCCACTCCATATATTCTTAATACCTTCCACATACCTTGCCTATCTATTCTGTCATAAGCTTTCTCCAAGTCCATGAAGGCAGCATACACTTTCCTTCCCTTCTCTAGATACTTCTCCACTAAACGTCTTAGAACAAATATCTGATCTACACACCCTTTTCCCTTCCTAAATCCCCCTTGTTCTTCTCCAACTAGCTCCTCTGTCATATGCCTAACCCTATCAATGAGTATTCTACCATATATTTTACCAGTCACACTAAGAAGGCAAATGCCCCTATGGTTACCACATACTTCTCTCTCCCCTTTTCCTTAGTATAAAGGAACAATTATACTTGATTTCCAGTCCTCTGGAACCCTTCCCTCTTCCCAAGCCAATCTACACAACTTCCATATCCACTCCACAACAATCTCACCCCCATACCTAAGCATTTCACCACACACTCCATCAAAAATTCCTGGGCCCTTTCCCAACTTAATCTTCTTCATTGCTTCCACTACTTCCGTCCTACTGATCTCTTCCTCCCTCCTCTCATCTCTTCTTCTCCCAGCCATTCCCCAACCACTTATACTCGCACTGCTCTCACTCTCTACATTCAACAAATCCTCAAAGTGCTCTTTCCATCTCCTCAATTTCTCTCTCTTCTCCATCAACAATCTATTATTCCTATCTTTCACTCCCCTACTATTTCCCCTTTCACATTGCCTTACTTTCTTTACCTCCTTCCAAAACAATTTCTTAATCTCCATCCATTTCACACTCAGATTCCTCCCAAACTCTTCATCCACTTTCTTCTTACTCTCCTTCACCAGTCTCTTAACCTCCCTTCTCCTGCTCACATATACCTCTCTCTTCTCTCTCTCATCTTCTCCCCTACCTCTACTCACTAACCATTCACTATATGCCTTCTTCTTTTGTTCCACAGCTCGTTTCACCTCATCATTCCACCATACTGTCCTTTGCACACACTTGCATCTCCTCCACACTCCACAAACCGCCTCACACGCTGCGCTTATCTCTTCCGTGAATATCTTACATACGTCTTCCACCCCTTCCATCTCCTCTAGCTCATACCTTCCCAATCTTTCTTCCACTATGCTCTTATACTCTGTCATTTTCTCACTATCTTGCAATTTCTCCACTCTTCTCACAGGAGCTGCTTCCTCCTGTCTTCCCCTTCCTCTCCTCAACCACTTCCTTTGCAGCTCTACCTTGGCCATCACTAAGTGATGGTCCGAGACTCCATTCCCCCACCCTCTCCACACTCTTGCATCCAACACTTGTCTTCTCATTCGGTCATCCACACACACGTAGTCTATCATTGCCTTTCATTCAACAAGTTCACCATCCATCCTCCTCATTACTCTCCATGTATACCGGTGGATCATCTTATGACGAAAGTAGGTGTTAGCTATTGCCAACCCCTTACTAGCACAGATGTCCACCAAAGCACTACCATTTCTATCTACTTCAGCTGGCACACCCCACTGACCAACCACTCCATCCACTCATACATTCCCAACTTTGCCATTCATGTCTCCAATCAACAGCACTCTCTCGCTCCTCTCAAACTTGTCCATACACGCTTCTACTCTCGCCCAAAACTCATCTTTCACTCTTGCCACTCGATCCTCTGTCAGGGCATACACACATGCAATCGCCCACGCTCGTGTACCTACTTTCATCTTCACCCATACAATCCTTCCACCCACTGTTCCATACTCTCTAATATTCTTCCACCTCTTGGTTATCATTAGACATACTCCCTCTCTTGCCCTCTCATTCTCATTAACTCCCGCACATATACCTAAACCATATTCCCATTCTCTCACCCTTTCACCTCCCATTTAGTTTCAGTCGATCCACATATATCCACTTTTGCATCCTCAAGCACCTGAACAATCTCTCTCTCTCTTTCACTTCATCATTCACTCCTCTCACATTCTGTGTTCCCACCCTAAGAATGTCCTTTGTCCTTTCCTTAGTCGTCAACGTATGGTCCGTCCAGGTCTGAGGTGCTTTATTCGCTTTTTTAGTTAGTTCTTTTTACTGGGTGGGGCACTAACCCACCACCAACCCTTTTAGTCGCCTCGTACGACAAGCAGGGATACTGGGGGAGTATTCTTGAAACCCCCCTACCCTGGGGGTAGGGGGGGGATTGAAGCTTATATACTGTATATATAGAGAGAGGTTGGATGGTGAGGAATTGGAAAATGTGAGTACGTTTAAGTACTTGGGTAGTGTGATGAGTAAGGATGGAGGTTTGGAGGGTGAAGTGCTTGAAAGGGTACAGCAGGGAAGAAAGGTTGCTGGTTCTTTGAAAGCAGTGATAAGAAACAGGGATGTGAGCGTGGAAGTGAAAAAGTTACTACATGACAGTATTGTGATACCAACTCTAACGTACGGAAGTGAAGCTTGGACGTTGTTGGAAGGAAACAAGTCAAGAGTGAGAGCAGTGGAAATGAGTTATTTAAGAGGAACCTGTGGAGTCACATGGAGAGACAGGCTGACGAATGAGGATATAAAGGAGCATTCTGGTGTGGATGTGGATGTGATAGGAAGCATTATGAGGAACACACTGAGGTGGTTTGGCCATGTGGAGAGGATGGAGGGTGAAAGACTGACGAAGAGAGTGTATGTGAGTGAGGTGGAGGGAGGAAGAGGGAGGGGGAGGCCGAGGATGAGATGGAGGGATGGGGTGGAGAGGTATATGAGAGAGGGAAGTGTGAGTTGGGAGCAGGGCAGTGAAATGGCGGGAGACAGGGCGACTTGGAGGCCATTTGTTTGTGGCCACCCCAAACGGGATTCAGATGTCTGGCAACAGATAGATAGATAGATAGATAGATATAGATGTCATAAAAAGGACTTTATAGTTCCTCTTGTAGAGAAGTTATATATATATATTAGACTTGTGGACGAGCGGTTGTTATACTTGAGTAGCTTTGTAAGTAGATAATCTTCTTTCCCATTTGTCGTGCAATGACAGGAGAGGTAAAGAATAGTATGGGACTATTTTTATTTTTCTTGGAAATATTAACAAGTCTCTCACTCACGAGTGAGTATGAGTCCCTGTCTCCCTGTCTCGCTCTCTCTCTCTCAAGTTGCTAAGCCCTTCTCCCTGCGACCTGTCTGTTCTATGGCTAGCTTCCTTCTGAGCTCTCTTTCCTAAATTCTGGTGAAACAGAAGTCGTATCACGTGTGTTCCCTGTGATTGGAAAGTTCTAGAAGCCTGTGTGTGATTATGTGTGTATGTGTGTGTATGGTCAAATAGGCTTTGTTCACCGGTGAATTGCTGACAACTAACTGCATCATCTCCTTACTGGCTACTTCGTAATCTGTCGTCAGCTTTTCCTCAGTGTAACTTGCAAGATCATTTCCCATTCCCAGGCTCGCATAGAGCTGTCTATCTATCTATTTATCTATCTATCTATTATGATTTGTAATTATCATATGGACTCCTAATATATGCTCGGTCATGCGAAAATGGCGTACCATCGACAGTTAATAGTCATAACATTAATACATATTATATACATATCATAATGAACTTATAAGCTAATTAAGTGAAATACATAATATTGGAAAAGTAACATAATTGTATGAATAGTGTATACATATAATATTTATAGTAAACAGTGATTATTCAGTAATATTACATTTTAAACAAGTTGTATACATATTTGAATAAATGCATTAAAAGTAAATTAATTAACTGTAATACAGTATGTACTTGGGTTATTGTAGTGAAATGCATACATGCAAGAAAAAAAAAAAAGTTTAAAATTAAGATTATGGTAAGAGTTATTAATATTTCATTTAAAGATAATGGTACTGGTATGCCATACATGGGTCATTCTTCTTTGTATTTTTATTTTTTTTTTTTGTTTTTTTATGTATATATAATTAATACTATATACAAAATATGTACACTTCATTCAGGGGGGTTAACTTGGATGTTAACTCTCCCCCCACTAAATAATGACTCCAAATTAGCAATTCTTGCATGCATTCTGTGCATTGCGAACAGCAGTACTGCAACTACAATGCAGACGATTATAAAGACAGTAGGTGCTGGGCTATACACATAATATGGGTTGAACATACTCAAACTCAAATCTTCCCAGGGCTTCATTGTTTCATTGATCAGTTGCATAGTTTCAAACTTAGGTGAAGTCAGCTTAATACTTGTGCTCATGTTTAAGTCCATACCAGGCAGTTGGTGGAAATATTTGTGTGTATGACTGAGAATGGCGTAGTGATTGATGGTGGATAAAGTAGACATGGCTGGTGTAAATACCGCACAGTAGTCTGGTGCTATGTATAACCCTGATGCTGATGTATGAGATGGTGGTATATCTGGACAGACTATGTAAACTGATGTGTTATGAGGGAAATAAAAAAACTGTGAGTGTCCAATGCGTTGATGGTGTACAAGTTTATCTGGAGCAAACGTGAAGTTGCAATGATGATGAATTTTGTCATTTCTAATGATAGCCATTTCACAAGGGACTGTATCAGTAGGCTGAAACGTGAAAATGTACGCAGGACAAAGATGAACAGCATGTAAGGATGTGCGGCACTTTCGTTCAATCGTTGATTCACTTGCGAAAGTGACAGTGTCCCGTCTCTTGGAGACCATGATGAGTTCGGTGTCTGTGTTAATGTTGATGATGACCAAAGTGTTGTTATTTTTATAGGGGAAGGGATGTATTTGGTATACTGTGAACAGGTCTTCAGTTATGAATGGTACATGAACTACTAGTGATGTTGGTGTTAGTGTTGCTTCTAAATATGGGTAATATTGCATGAATTCCCTACTGCGGAACAACGGCTTCAATTTATGTTTATGTATGCCTTGACTAACTATCTGACGTAGCTCATGAACTAGGAGTAAGTGAAATGTGATCTTGCCATCACCAGCATTCGAAATTCCTTGCATAAGTGCCCTGAAACGATCTCTAGTGTTCTCTAATTGTAGTAAAATCGTGGCAATATGTTCTGTGATGATGGAGAAGTGTTGGAAAAGTGTAACGTTTCCCTCCATTTCATTTATTTTATCTACACTCTCGAGAGCTATGTTTTCTGCTTTTTTCAGATTTGTCACAATTGTCTTCATTACTGAGTTCTGTCCTGTGATGAATTTATCTTGGTATGTTAGTACCTGAGCTATCTTATTAAATTTGTTGTTTATTTCTTTAAGGTCATCCTCTGTAGCCAATCCAAAGATGTTTCCAAGAACTGCACCACCCAGGTCGAACAAACCGCTCTTTTGGCGAGTACATGTGATGTTGTTCCTGTCGCTCAGCACCTCCGTTCCATAAGATGGGAGATCTTGGTTCATGATGAGCATAGTTGACTTTGCCTGTTCTAGTTTCCATTTCGCTAACTTTACCATTTCATTCACTTCCTTGGTGTTATGTGCTTGTGAAACATAATTTCCTATCATGAAGTCCAGAGTTCGCATCGGCGTCGCAAGTCTGTCTAGATAAGTAGGTAATTCATACAAGTAATCTAGACTTATTTCAGTACTCATGACGTCCTTAACGATTGTAGTCGTGGCCGTTGGAGCTATGAGGCATCCTTGTCGTACTATGTGTTGGGGGTCTGAGTGCACATATCCTCTTGCTATGTAGAGGAGAATCCATAGCATAAGTCCCTTCATCGTAACCTACCGAAAAAAAAAATCTATTAATTTCCTAATATGGTCATGCTGTGGTCGATGATAGTGATGATGTGCGTTACGGTTAATTGTTATTTCATTTATAGAAGGAGTTTAAATCGATATTTAATTCTCGTAAATGATGTACTGTAGATTTGATTGGAACAGTTGCACCTATGTTCGATTGTTTGGTATATGACCTTAATTTCTTTTTGTAATCATTGTTGTGTTCTTGCTTGGTTTCTTGAGGTACGTTCACCTGTTCGGTTGTATCCGAGGCTGAATAATTATGTGATAATTCCCTTGAAACTCGTTTTAAATGGTCAATATGAACTTGTTTTTCCTCGCCACTTGAAAGTGACTTAATTAAAACTTTGTTTGCTTTTATGTTAATTACTCTGTATGGGCCCTCAAATTTTGGGGATAATTTATTGTCTCTCGTATGAATGACACCATAAACAATGTCTCCTAAGCTGATAGGTGAATCTTTTGCCTTCTTGTTAAATGCCTCCGTCATTTCTTCCTTGGACATCGTTAATTGTTTTTTGACTCTTTTGTGAATGTCCTGGAATTCACGTAAACGGAGTTTAGAGTAATCATCGTAATTGTATATAGGCATGCTGTCACCTTCTAGGAGCTCATATGGTAATTTTTTATCTGTGCCATATATAATGAAATGTGGTGTGTCACCGATGGATTTATTTATAGACCCATTAATTGAGGCTTCTACTCTGGGAATCCAATCATCCCAGCTTGCATAATTTTCACTGAGAATGTGTCGTAGCACATCTAATACTTTTTTGTTTTGTCTCTCTACCAACCCATTCGATGCTGGGTGATAGGCCAAAACGTTAACCTTTTTGATGTTGTATTGTTTACATATTTCTTGTAAGATCTCAGAATTAAATTCTCCTCCATTATCACTTATTAGTACCTTTGGGGTAGTAAAGCGACATATTACATTATCTGTTATTGCCTTTGCTACTGTCTCTGCTGTCTTATCTTTAATTGGAGCTAAAATGACATAACGGGAAAAATGATCCGTTGCTACGAATAAGTATAGGTTATTATTGTATGATAATGGCATCTTGAGTAAATCAACAGCGACAACGTCCCATGGTTGATGTGGTACAGGGTAATTACCCATCGGTGCAGGTGTGATTGGGTATCCTTTGTGTTTCGCACATGATTCGCATCTGTCCATATGATTGTTTATATCTTTTCGTAATGAAGGTCAGTAATATAACAGCTGGGCTTGGTTGAATGTCTTATCCTTTCCAGGATGTCCTGCATGTGGGCTGTCGTGTATCAATCGTAATACTTGGGGTATCATGTCATTAGGTACTACCAACTGGTTAGTATTTCTTTGGCGTTTTGGTTGTTTAGAGTTAATTTTGTATAATGTATTATTGACCATTGTGAATTGTTCAAGTGGGACATGCAGTTTGGGTAATTGTATGTCATCTCCACTTTCTAACTTGTATATAACTTTAGACCATATTCGGTCAAGTCTTTGTGCCTTTGCGATATCCTCGTGGTTTGGGATATTTCCTTTGAGATCTAACGCCGCGACCTGAATTGTGTTCGGGTTCCTAGATAATGCGTCAGCTACTGTGTTAATTTTACCTTGTATATAATGAATTTGTACATTGTAGTTTTCAACTGTACATTTCCATCTTGCTGTCCTCCCAGAAAGGAGTTTTTCTTTAAACATAATCACCAGTGGTTTATGGTCGGTGAATAAGTGGATTTCATAACCATATACCAAATCTCGAAACTTTTGTAATGCAAAAACCACTGCAAGTGCCTCTAAGTCTGTAGTGCAATAATTTTTCTCTGCACCTCTTGTTTGTCTGCTGGCAAATGCAATTGGTTGATTCTTTCCTCTTTTATCTTCCTTCATCAGTACAGCCCCTAATCCTTTAACTGATGCGTCTGTACAAATAAGAAATGATTTTGTGTAATCTGGATATGCTAAACAAGGTGCATTTGTTAGTTTAATTTTTAGATTGTTAAATGCCCTTTTTTGTTCTTCTTCCCATTGGAATACAGCATCTTTTTTGAGTAGTTGGAATAGAGGAAAGGCTATATGAGAGAACTGTGGTACGAATGACCTATAGTACCCAGCCAGACCTAAAAATTGTCTAACTTGTCAGTCGTAGTGGGTTCAGGAAAATCTCTCACTGCCTGTATTTTGTCATCAGTGGTGTGAGATAGATAGAGAGATAGATAGATAGATAAATATATAAAAATATATATATATATATATATATATATATATATATATATATATATTGGTCTAAATGAGTTTGAATTTTATATATATATATATATCTATATCTATCTATCTATCTATCTATATATATATATATATATATATATATATATATATATATATATGTATATATATATAGATAGATAGATAGATAGATAGATTTATATATTGTATATATATATATATATATATATATATATATATATATATATTGCTGAGGCATAGAAAATCAAACGTCTCTATCTATCTATCTATTGCCAGACGCCTCAATCCCGTTTGGGGTGGCCACAAACAAATCGCCTCCAAGTCGCCCTGTCCCACGCCATTTCACTGCCCTGCTCCCAATTCACACACCCCTCTCTCATATACCTCTCCACCCTATCCCTCCATCTCATCCTCGGCCTCCCCCTCCCTCTTTTCCCCTCCACCCGACTCACATACACTCTCTTCGTCAGTCTTTCATCCTCCATCCTCTCCACGTGACCAAACCACCTCAGTGTGTTCCTCATAACGCTTCCTATCACATCCACATCAACACCACAACGCTCCTTTATATCCTCATTCGTCAGCCTGTCTCTCCATGTGACTCCACAGGCTCCTCTTAAATAACTCATTTCCACTGCTCTCACTCTTGACTTGTGTCCTTCATACGTGTTCTTTAAGAAAACTTAAGTATTTGAAGAAGGAATAATATGTTTATTCCTACACAATTGTACGTTAAATAAACATATAGTCAATTAAATAACACACTATCCTCAGGCGCGACTATTTCTTGTTAACTTATCGATGCTTGCAATATATCAACAGGTCGATTAAACACCTCTTAGAGCGAGGCCTAGTAGCCGCCTCGCCGCTGCCGGGGTCTAAAAGGTGTGACAGCATCACATTAAATGGTTTCTTTTCGGATTCCCACACCCCAACCCACTGCAGTGGGGGCGACAGTGATTTTAGTTAATGCAGCCACGATGGTTGGCAAATGCAAAATGACAGTTTGCAATGTACCATCAGGTCGATGAAACATCTATATGAGCGAGGCCTCGGTGCCGCCTCGCCCCTGCGAAACTAAAAGGTGTGAGACCATCACATTAGGTGATGTTTCCTTTTGGATTCTCACATATTATCCATGTTTCTTCTACCTGTGTCAGTATGATAAGAAACCCTGGGTGAACTGGCTGATAATATGGTCCGCATTCTTGTCAGTTAAGGACGCTTACTAAACACCTCTTTCCAAGCTATATATTTTGTATAGTACGCCTTCCCGTTCCCTTCTGTCCTACGGAAATCATTCTAACATAGCCATACCTTGCATAAATACTCGTAACATGTAAAACGTTATCAGTCAGCCGTATCTGAAAGTATATCGGTAAGAAAGATATTAGGGAGTCTCCTTAACTGACGAGAATACAAGCCCACGTTCTTTTTATTACAATGAGTGTCAACTAAATGTAATATACGAGCACTAAAAAAAAAAGAAAAAAAAAGTTCTCACAGCCATCAGCGGTCCATTTCTTTAGTGTTTGGTTAGCAGCTCCTCGTCAGGGTATAACTGAATGAACTCACTTGTCAGGTATATTCCTAGCATAACAGTTAACATATTAAAACGTTGACAGATTGTACATAGAACTGGGATGAGTGTTTTCGATGTGTATCCTTTTGCTTACACCCCCAGGAAGATAACACAGAGGATGGACAGATATGCTGGAGAGGTATGGTCTTTTGGTGTGTTGAGGTAGCACTAAACCATTACATTCAGATCGAAGCAGGAAAGGGTTTACTCAATGTCAACTTTCTCAACTAGGTCTATAATGAGTTGTTTACAGTACATTATACTGATCTGTATATACCAAATATAGGCCAGGTATTAATATAAAAATCAAATTTTAAAAGTATGCTCTTGAAAGTTAACAGTTTTGGGGGGTTCTACTGTATGTGATGATAATGATGCAGCACATTTATTTATTCCTTTATTGCCTTAATTAATTATTTATTTATTTAGGGATCTTCTGAGAAAATATTGACACGTATTTAAACCTCTGCAACAAGAAGTCTTCCCCAGCAAAGAAAATTAAAAGGTCATAATGTAAAAGGATTTAATCGAAGCTATTAATAACCTGTTCATTACAAAAGGTCTGGCACTCAGCTGAATATATATCTTTATGTCTATATATCTATCTGTCTATATATACATCTTCATATCGATCTATATATATATATATATATATATATATATATATATATATATATATATATATATATATATATATATATATATATATATGTGTGTGTGTGTGTGTGTGTGTGTGTGGTGGGAATAATTGTCAGTATACCGTCTATCTGTCTGTATAGCTACCTATCTACATATGTGTTTCCGTCTACAGCCACACGCCACAAATTAATCTCCCCATGTCATGTTGTCCTCCACTATCAGGCTGCCATCTCCCCAACTCGCACCACCCTCGCTCATATACCACTCCACCTCATCCTCCATCTCATTCTCCATCTCATCCTCCATCCTCCCTTTTCCTTTCCGTCCTCCATCTCACTCACATTTTCTGAGCCAGTCTCTCAATTCTCCAGTCTCTCTGCATGCCCAAACCATCTCAAGGTACTTCTAATCCAGGACATCCACATCAACATCAAAACGTTCCTTCACTTCCTCATTTGCCTGTCTGTCTCTCTTTTGTCTCTCCTTGTACAGAAACTCCGCATGATTCTCTCAAATACCTCATTTCCTCTTCTCACACTCTTAAAGTGTTTCCACACGTTAAAGTGTTAGTTACAATACTGTCCTGCAGCGAGTTTTAATTTTCATGTACCTTTCCCATTTTTCATCACTGTCCTCTCTGATGTCTTACATACATATCATAATCAGTTTAATGCCTTACGTCCTTCACACTTTGAAACAAATATTATTTCTGTTGTGATGAAACAACATTATTACAACTTCTGGATGGCGCAGTTGCAAACGGAATCTCTTACATAATGCATAGGGGAGCGTGCACCAAAACGATCACGTGGCACATATTTAACCATGTGGACTAAGAGACCTTAGCTATTTAAGTGCGTATCTACTCGCACTGCCACGTTAACTGTAGTAGGAGTAGCGAGATAGGATTGCAGATGAATCAACTTTGTTCTTTTTCCTTCTTTCTTTTCTTTCTCTTTTCATCAGTTATAATTTCAATATGAAAGGAGTATGCGAGCATGTTACGCACCAAAACGTTTCTTGATAACCGGGAATGTTTCTTTTAATCCTTAACAACAGCATTCGAGGTACATTACGAGAGCTACAGGCTAAAAATTCTCTAGCACTGACACCTCTTCTCAGAATATGTACAATTCCACGTAAGCACTTTACGTATCCTGTGTAACTGCGGGAACGATTATCATTCAGTTAGAAGTCGTTTTCTAGTTTAGCTTTGTGCTGTGGTAGCTAAATTCCATAGTGATTATAAACTTGAAAATATGATAAAAATACCGTTAAGATGTGATGGTAAAAGTGCAGAAAAAAAAAAAATAATAAAGCACAGAAACAAGAAAGCATTTGAGATGGGATGAAACTGAAGTCTGTAGCCATTACTGCCTTTCACCAGCTACAAACGTTTTGTGAGTACAGTGTGGAATGTACTGTAGTAATGGGTGTAGAACTATGAATCTCCTCCTATCCCAAATGCTTTCAAGTGTGTGTGTTTTATTTTTGTCGTGTTTTTGCACTCTTTTCATCCATGAAACGCAGCTATCATTTAGAATATATATATTTTTTCTTTATAATTTTCAGTATGTTCTGTAACAGTCATCTCCGCAAATTGCTTCCAAACTTTCTATGCTGCACCCCTAACTTAAGGAGGATAAAACAGTCTTTCGGTGGTAAAAATCACACGAAGGTTTTCATCATACTGACGGGGTAAAAATATACCAGAAAATTCATGAATGTTTAGATAGTTTTTGCATCCACCAAGACTATTCAGATTAGGGTCATTATGTTCCTTTTCTTTATCAAATACCTATAGTTAGTTTCTAGTTAATTTTGCACCTCTTATTCCCAACCATTCCTCACTCCCCCATGTCGCCCCGACACACTAACCAGGAATTCACTTTAACATTTATTGTATCGAATTCCTCCCGCCACCGCGCGCGCGCGCGTGCTTGCTTGCGTGCTTGTGTGTGTGTGTGTGTGTGTGTGTGTGTGTGTGTGTGTGTGTGTGTGTGTGTGTGTGTGTGTGTGTGTTCTACTTTGAGAGAGGTGCTGGAAAATAACCTCACTTGATACACTCATAAAGCAAATATACAAATATCACTAACATGTAAACATATTAAAACACTAAGAAGGAAAAATATCATCTTGAGGAAAAAGAAAACCATCGAGAAAATCTTTGAGAAGGTGAGCTATCTTAAGTGTTCAATATAAGTTTGTTTTTTTCATCTCTCTCTCTCTCTCTCTCTCTCTCTCTCTCTCTCTCTCTCATACCTATTCTTCTGGACGACAGAAATTCTACACCACAGCAGAGACAAACGTTTTTCTCCCCATTATATCTGTGACCCGGCGCGAGATTTATGTTGCTTGTTGCTTACCCATAGCACAAAGAACGTGTGTGTGTGTGTGTGTGTTTTTTTTCACGAAACGTTTGTGAGAATGGAACCCAGTGACGTCGCAGTTCACTCTCTCTCTCTCTCTCTCTCTCTCTCTCTCTCTCTCTCTCTCTCTCTCTCTCTCTCACACACACACACACACACACACACACACACACACACAATCACGTTCATTTTTTAACGTTCATTGATAGGGTTGGGAGTGCTGCTTCTTTATGACAATTAACCGTTTGACTTCTTATTATATCTCACAGTCAATTGCACATCATTAACCAGAATAATATACAGTTCCAAGGAGTCTACACAGCAGCTGCATTGTCAGTAAAAGGGGTGCTGTGTGAAGGAAAAGGGGAGAAAGAGTATAATTTTAGATTATTTTGTAAAGATTATTATCAGGTATGTGTTACCTTAACAGAAAGTTATCCAGCCTGCAGTTCACTGGGTTTTCAGATCTACTACTACTACTACTACTACTACTACTACTACTACTACTATTACTACTGGTTATAAAAATAACTAGAAAGCATTCAGAGAGCGCATACCTCCGCAAAGGCCACTGTCATTCACAAAGGCTCTGGATCCCGATCAGTGGATATAGGATCCTGTCAGGACTCTAAAATATCATAATACATAATAACTAGTAACGTACATATGTAATGTAGAGGTTAGCTGAAAGTCATGCCTGGGCGAGAAGGTTGGGTTTGCATTCTCAGTTAGGAATGTCAAAACACAGCACAATGTGACCCTTGACCGGAAAGTCCCCAGGCTCAAGAAGTTTCCACACATCCCTGCCTTACACGTGACATAACCACTCATATACAGGAGAAATGGAAGAGAAGAGTTAGAAAAGCAGAGAAGGGGTTAGGAGAGAGAAGGCAGCAGAAGGGGGTCTAGGAGAGAGAGAGAGAGAGAGAGAGAGGGAGAGAGAGGCACGGTGGGAAAGGCAGGAAGGAGTGCGAGAAGTTAGCAAGCATAAACAGCTCTCACCTCAATACACTCTTGTAAGACATACTCAGTATTAATCTTGAGGTATTCCCTTTGAAGAAAATAAACTACAGTCAAACACCAGACTCATCTTATTTTTCTCCTGCCACAGACGACAAGTACAACGAACATTTTGTACTTTCGTAATATCCCTACAAATCAACACTGTTACAATACCTCGGTGACGATTATGGTATATTATATATACAAGTATGATATTCCGAAGCCAGATCCGCCCAAAAAAATATATATATATATATATATATATATATATATATATATATATATATATATATATATATATATATCTATATATATATATATCTATATATATATATATATATATATATATATTTTTTTGGGGGTCCATGGCCAACCTTTCCAAAAAATTTCATTGAAATTCAATGAGAATTTTTGGAGATATTGTGCGGGATACTCCGGATCAGGATCAGGATCCTCCCCCAAATTCAATAATATCTTCCTTGGCCCATGACCCACCCTTCCACAAACTTTAACAAAATCCGTTCATAACTTTTTGAGTAATCCTGCTAACAGATCCGTGGATGTAGGATCCATATCCGGATCCGCCCCAAATATAATCAGTTCTTTCTTGGTCCATAGCCCATCTTTACACAAACTTTTACTGAAATTCCTTGAAAATTTTTGGACTTATTGTGCGGGATACTCTGGATCTGGATCCGGATCCTCCCCCAAAATCTAACCATTTTTTTCCTTGGCCCATGGCCCACCCTTCCACAAAATTTCATCAAAATCCGTTCATATCTTTGAGTAATCCTGCTAACAGACAGACAGACAGATAGAAAGAAAAACAAACCAGTGTGGGGTTAAAAATAACCCCCTTGGCGGAGGTAATAATAATAATGATAATAATAATAATAATTATAATAATAATAATAATATCTAGAATGCTGAGATTACTGAAACAATATTCAAAGAAATCCACATTCCAAATGAAAATACTCATGTTATCACTGTAGACCTAATATTAAGGGACTTTTGGTGTAATTCATATTTGTTGGACTTTGACCTATGACCCTGAGATCAAGGTCAATATCATTCATACTATGCAAATCATACTCACTCATGACCCACTACAATTCCACCGAGTTCGGTAAAAATCTTCCAAATACTTTCCGATTTAGCACTTTCAGACATGAGGTGACCATTTTGATTTTCCTCAATACCTCAAAAAATATTAGTTTGATCTCAGTATCAATATCCAGGTGCACTAGTATATGTTAACGACTTCATACTAGAACATTTGCAAAACAATTCATTCAGTAGTTTTTGCTGTGCACGAGAGCAAAACTTGAAAAAGTAACAGGGGACGCTAATGCGGCGCAAATACTAGGGAAAAAATAATTGTTCCAAAAATAGTATGTAACTAAGATATATCACTCCTGAAAATTTCAAGTCTCTATCTTGAACAATCTCGGAATGCCAGCCTTCTAGACCTTAAGAAAAAAAATAAAAGGAAATAACATCACAATATTAACTAGAGAAGCACTAGGAGAGCACATACCTCTACTAATCCGAGATCCGGATCCGCCCTCAAATTTAATTGATTCATTTTTGGCCCGTGGCTAACCTTTCCACAAAATTTCACTGAAATTCATTGAGATCTTTTGGAGATACTATGCGATAGCATCAGGACACAGATCCGGATCCTCCCCCAAATTTTAAGAATTCTTTCTGGCCTCGTGGCCCACCCTTCCACAAATTTTCATTGAAATTCATTGAGAACTTTTGGAGACGTTATGCGGTAGGTTTCTGATCCAGATCCGCCCCCATTTTTAAAGAATTCTTTCTTGGCCCATAGCCCACCCTCCCACAAAACTTCATCTTTTGAAGATGAAGACAGACTGAAAAGACTAAGTCTGCATTCGCTAGAGAGGCGTAGAGTAAGGGGAGACTTAACTGAGGTGTTTAAGTGGATGAAGGGTATAAATAAGGGAGATATTAGCAAGGTACTTAAAGTGAGCGTACAGGATAGAACTAGAAATAATGGTTTCAAACTAGAAAAATTCCGTTTCAGTAAGGAAATCGGTAGAAATTGGTTTGGTAATAGAGTAGTAGACGAATGGAATAAGCTACCTAGTAAAGTAGTTGCCGCCTCTTCCATTGAGAGTTTCAAGCATAGGCTAGGAAAGCATATGACAAATAAGGGGTGGATATAGAATAAAGAAAATCTTATAACCAATACTAATTCATAATTTTTTTCTTTTCAGGTTACACTATGATAGTCTCTATTCTCCTTTCACACTTTCCTGTAAAATGTCCACGTCAGTTTTTCTATACGGCGTGGTGTTCTTTCTGACTTTTTCCTGCCGGCTTCGGCTGGAGGGTTTGGAGGGCGGGGGAGAGCCTTCTTCTTTGCTGTCCTTATCTCATTCTAGTAGTTCAGTTACTCTTCTAGGAGCTGCCTAGCATGGGCCAACCGGCCTACTGCAGTTATCCTCTCTTCTTATGTTCTTATGATATGGTGGGAACAAACAAACAAATAATTCCAGATCACAACCAAAATCTAATCGGTTGTTTATTTGGCCGTATCGAACCCCTCCAAAAAAATTTCATGAAAATTTGTTCATAACTTTTTGAGTAATCCTGCTAACAGACAGACAGACAGTTAGACAAACAAACAAAAGCGGGGTAAAACATATACCACTTGGCGGAGGTAAATAAGAACTACACAGAATGTTGAATCCTTGATAATAATACCACCACCACAACCACCACCACTTCTACTACTACAGCTACCACCACCAACACCACTACTACTAAAACTACCATCATCATCACCACCACCATTAGCACCGCTGCCACTACTACTTCTCCTACTAATACTATTACATATCTCTGGTGCGTTGTATGAATATGACCACAAGTCTCCATCTTTTAAACCAGGCTGTCCCATTTACGATATCACTAAGCACGAGTGAGATATTAGCCAGTTCCATCATCTTTTTCTAAATATTCTCATAATGACGTAAATTGATAATGTGGATGCATTGTGCCAAAACCTCAAAATTTTGGCAAGAATACAGAAGCTTCACTCCAAATTTTAATACACAACTGTCTATATTTTGGTGGTGTTGTGGGCATATGAAGAGACACCATTTTCATTCATTCATTCATTGCCAGACGCCATGTATCCCAAACGGGGTGGCCAAGGGCTTAGAGTTAATTGTTTTACAGGGAGGGGCACTAATCCTCCACCAACCCCACGTGACACGTAGGAAGAACGTTATGCCAACAACATCTGGTGTTCCCAGGCGGTCACCCATCCAAGTACTAACCAGACCATTTACTGTGTAGAATTTAGGAAACAAATATTTCCCAGTACAGAACAGTAGGGTAGAAAAGCAATGGGAAGAGTTAAGAAAAAAATTGTAAAGCAGGAATGATTAAAGATCCCAACAAGTTAAAAGATAGATAGATGTGTGTGTTTGTGTGTGTGTGTGTGTGTGTGTGTGTGTGTGTGTGTGTGTGTGTGTGTGTGTGTGTGTGTGTGTGTGTGTGTGTGTGTGTGTGTGTGTGTGTGTGTGTGTGATTTATAGTAAAGTAGAAGTTATAATAGTTTGTGAGGGGTGAATATAACGTACAGAATTACACAAACAGGAGAATCAGTAAGGAATCCCAGAATCGAGGTGGAACAGTAAATGTAGTATCGATGGCGAAGGAGACTTCACCCGTTGAAAGAAGGAAGGAGGGAGGGAAGAAGGGAAAGAGGAAAGGAAAATGAAAGAGCAGGTGTTATTATGTTAACTAAACATAATCTTCTGGTGTGAGTTTGAATCTAATATCGAGTGAGTTCACAACAGCCAAAAGAATGAAGTGGCAAGAGTGAACGTTTACAGGGATTACTAATGAGATAAAAGGCTCAGAAACGCATTGCTAGTGCCAGTGAAAGATGAACCCTGGACTTGAGACTGAAAGATAAAATATTCCTTCTAAGTTCGGCATTAAGAAGGTGAGTGTTTGGATCAAATGATGATGAAGATACAAACGGCAAGTATTTTTTTTTTTTTACCTCAGGAAAAAAGGTATTCGTTTGGATAAATACTAACGAATAGTATGTCCATAAATTAATGGTTCATGAAATGCACATATGCGCGCGCGCGCGCGCACACACACACACACACACACACACACACACACACACACACACACACACACACACACACACACACACACACAGGAGGAGCACAGGACTGGAAAAACGGTGCAAGTTTTACCAATAAAGTTCGCTTTGTGAGCGCGCGACGAGCGAGCTAACGCCATGTTATCACAGTTTCTCTCTGACATATCGATCGTAAGATGATTTAAGAAACAGGGCGTTCCCTCTGGATGATTTCTCCCTGAATGATTTGTGGCTACTGATTAAATTTAGATTCGCCCACTGAGCATTGTGAAGCACATATTATGAAGCAAAGAAAACCAGGTTTCTTAAAATAGCTCAGGGTTTGTTTGAGCAACATAAGTTCCAACGGTATGCGTAGTGCTGGTGTAAAGCGAGGCGCTGTAGCATTCATCACACTTGCAATGCTAAGTTCTAAAATCTCCGCTGCCAACCTGCTGTGTTGAGGAAACTGTAACGATAAAGCCTTGGTTATTGATGAGGAGATTAAAGCGAAAAATGGGGTGTTTTCCCTTGGTGATTTCATCATCAAAACAGCACAAATGTTAAAGTAAAGTTATTGGCGAAATATTTGATATTTAATTGCTTGTGTTGATGCCAAAAGCACAGTGTTATGTGGGAAAATCTTTTTAATTTGATTTAGTAATTGAGGCGTTCACCGATTAGAGCCGAACACTCCCTTGTAAAACTCGAGTTTCCAAGGCATTCCTACGCGTTTATGAGTGAGTTCTTAGTCCATTTTAAAAAAGAATTGAATGAATGCATGACATGCAGAAAGAATTTCAACTCTGATTCACACAGGAGTGAAGACTTTAGCTTCTGCATAGCGTGACGGTCTGGTCTGGTCGGGCCGCGTCGGGCGGCTCATTTCCATACTTAACTGAGAGTAAACATCGCTCGCTTGCTCGCTCGTAACAAGGCCCTTATATTCAGGCGATGGGAGACATCTCGCACTGGCAGGGTTAAGAGGGAGAACTGGAGGGTCAAACGTACCTGAGGTAGAAGGGCAGAGTGAAGGAGATGGTAAAGCGTGGATAGGGAAAGGAGGAGGGGAAAAATAGGCCCGGATTAATGAGAGGGGATTTAAGTGAGACACAGTAGAGGTAGTTTGTGTGATGGAGGGTGAGGGGAAAGACTGAGAGCTGGGGTGGACGGTTACATTACCCTCTCTTTACCCTCTCCTTCCTTCCCTCTCTCCCTCCCCCTTTGTAATGGAAGCTACGAAGATTGAGGGATGGGATGGAAGGCTATTTTTGATTCCTCCTCATCCCCTCCCTTGTCTGTCCCTTTCTGTCTATCCCTTTCTATCCCTCTTTCCTTTTCCTTCCGCGTGATGGAAGGTGAGGGGAAGGGCTTTTGTAAAGGAAGGAGGGTTATTTTCACGCTCACCCCCTTCCCCTCATCTCCCCTCCCCAGCTTATTAAGTACCAAATGGCTAATAAACCACGGTTACCAAAAAGTACTCTTGTGATTTAGTGGTCGTTTAGGCGAAATTGTTGTCCACATCCCAAACGCGGCTGAAGTTTTTATTTTTTATACATTTTTGTGTGTGTGTGTGTGTGTGTAAGAGAGAGAGAGAGAGAAAGAGAGGGGGGGGGACGAATAAAGCAAGCAGAAAATAACGATGAAGAAGATAAAAGAACAAAAGAGGAGGAAACTTAAGAACAAGGGAGACGAAATAGGAAGAAGTGGAAGAACAGAAATGAAGGAAGGGAATATACAAGAGAGAGACTAGAGAAACGAGGGATGTGTTGAAGAAAAACGGCAAATTGACAACAAAGCATAAGAATGAAATGAAGGAAAAGGAGAACTGGCCACGCGGGGACGTAGGATGTGGTAAGATAGAGAAGAAAAAGATGGGAAGGAAGGAAGGAAGGAAGAAGAGGGAAGGAGTAGGAAGGAAAGAGGACAGAAAAGAAGGGAAGGAAGGAAGGAGAAAGGGGGAAGGGGGAAGAAGGAAAGAGGAGAGGAGGAAGAGTAGGGAAGGAATTGGAAGGAATGAAAAGGAGAGAAGGAAGAGTGGGGAAGGAAGAGTAGGAGCGGAGGAGGGAAGGAAGAGGTAGGAAGGGAAGAGGAAGAAAAATATAAAGACTAGGAAAAGATGAGGTGGGAAGGAAGGAAGGAAGAAAGGAAGGAGAGAGGGAGGAAGGGAGGGAGGAAGGAATGAAGAGGAGGGAAGGAAGAGGAGAGAAGAGGAGGGAAGAGGAGTAAAGGAGGAGAAGGGAAGGAGTAGGAAGGAATGAAGAAAAGATAAGGAAGAGTAGAGATGTAGGAAGGAAGGAAGTGGGAGGTATGGGAGAGGAAGGAAAGAGTGAAGAGTAGAGAAAGACGAGGAGTGAAGGAATGAAAAGGGAAGGAAGAATAGGAAAGAAAGAGTGGTGATGAAGGATAAAGGAAGAGGAAGGAAGGAAGAGGGAGGGAGGGAGGAGAAAGGAAAGAAGGGAGAGCAACGAAAGAGGAGGGAAAGAAGAGAAGGGAACGAAGAAGAGGGAGGGGGGAGGAAGGAAAATAGGAAGAAAAGGGAAGGAAGAGAAGAGAGGGAGAAGAAAGGAAGAAAGAACAGGGAAGGAAGAAGAAGGAAGGAAGAGGGAGAAGGAAGAGGAAGGATGGAAGAGGGAGTACAAAGGAGTACAAAGGAAAGCAAACAGCAACAGACCTTATGGTCCTTTCAAGGCTGTTTGGTACAGAGTAGACTATGACTACAAGAACTAACTCTACATGCTGAAGGATAAGGATAGTAAAGCAAGAAGGCTCCCCCCGCCTCCAAACCCTCCAGCCAAAACTGGCAAGAAAAAGTGAGAAAAACCACCATGCAGCATGGAAAACTGACATGGAAATTTCATAAGAAAGACTGAAAAGGAAAAGCTACATTCTATAATACATTATCTATAAGCTACCAGTATGAATAACCTGAAAGAGAAATAGTAAAGTACATTGAGTAATAGAATAAATAAATAACTAATGCATGTCGCTGTACGAGTACGTTGAGTTGACGGGGGGTCTGCGGACACAGTGTGGAAATTGCACGTGCACAGTGTGGATATTCAGGGGTGGTGTGGCAGCCTTGCCTGGCGCTATTAAGGTAGGCAGCAGTCAGTCAGGCCCCAGCTCCATTCATTCTACTGGGACTAGGAAATTTCCCATGCAGGACAAGCAAACAAGTCACCTCCTGAAGCAGTGACCCCTGGTACATTAAAAAAATCCTGAGGATGGCCACGTAACTAACAGGGACCCTCAGTTATCCACAGCCCATCACAGGTCGAAAGTATGAGTAGTGACCGTTAACTCAGGGCTATCTGTGCATATCCTAGTCTGTGCATATACTATATTTGCATTTAATAAATTGATCCAGGCTCGAAAAAACTAATATAAAATAAAACAGAAAATTATACATACACAAGTGTTTTATTCAGGAGTAAACATATTAAGCTGGGGGTTGGATGCCAAATACTTATCCAGGCGACCTTTAAAGGTTTGTACTGTATTACAATCTATTATGTTGGATGGCAATTTATTCCATATATTTACAACTCCATTGAAGAAGAAATGCTTAGTTTCATGCGACTGGAATCATTTGCCAATTATTTTATGTCCATTACCCCTAGTGTAGTTCGAGTGATCAACTGTGAAGTATTTATCGACAGCCATGTTATCATGTCCATTGAATATCTTGAATACTTGAATTAAATCTCCTCGTATCATCCGTTTTGTTAGGGTAAAGAGATTAAGGGCTTCTAAACGTTCCTCATACGGTTTATTCCTCAATCTAGGTATCATCTTTGTCATCCTTCACTGCACTCTTTCAAGCTATTCCATATCCTTTTTATAATACGGTGACCAAAACTGAACGTAATACTCCAAGTGCGGGCGTACTAAGGAATTATCCAAAGTGAGGACGATATTATTGGATTTATATTCAAATACTCTGCCTATGAACCCAATCAATTTGCTGGCTTTTTTCACAGCTTCTGTATATTGTTTGCTGGATTCAAATCGTTTGTTATTACAACTCCTAAGTCTTTTTCATGGTTTACCCTATCAAGCTGGACATTATTCATGCTATAACTTGCTCTTACATTTTTACTGCCAATGTTTAACACATTGCATTTATTAATATTGAAATCCATTTGTCAGACTTGGGCCCAGTTAAACAGTTGATCAAGATCTCACTGAATTGCCTGTCTTTGCAGTGCTGTATCTGTTCTGTTACCTATTTTAGTATCATCAGCAAATTTTGAAATCTTACAACACAATCCTTCGTCAATATCATTCACATATATTAAGAAAAGAATAGGACCTAACACTGAACCCTGCGGCACTCCACTTGTAACGTTTATCCAGTCTGACTCTTTTCCATTTATTACAACTCTCTGCTTTCGTCCGGTGAGCCAATCTTCTACCCATCCGAGAACACTGCCGCTGAAACCATGTGCCTTTAGCTTCTGAAAGAGTCTTTTGTGTGGAACTTTGTCAAAAGCCTGTTGAGAGTCGAAGTAGACCACACGAACATATTTAGTGTCGTCATACATGTTCAGTATATCATTGAAAAAGTCCAGCAGATTCGTGAGGCAAGAGCGATTATTATGAAACCATGTTGCGAATCTTTTATGAGATTGTTTGTTTCTAAGTGTTATGCAAACTTGTCTCTGATAATAGTTTCAAGCAATTTGCAAACCACTGATGTTAAACTAACTGGCCGGTAGTTTTCTGGTTGGGCTCTGTTGCCCTTTTTGAATATTGGGGTTACGTTAGCAAGCTTCCATTCATGTGGCACCTTACTGCTCTTAAGTGATAAGCTAAAAAGTTCAGCTAAAGGATTTGATATTTCATTCTATTGTTCCTTCAATACACGTGGTGATATTTTGTCCGGGAGAAGGAAGAGGAAGGATGGAAGAGTAGTGAAGGAAGACGAAGCATGGAGGAGTAGGGAAGAAAGAGGAGGGAAGGAAGAGAATGAAGGGAACAAAGAGAATGGATGGGAAAGAAGATAACTGAAGGGAAAGAAGAGAATGGAAAGAGAAAAAGAGAATGGAAGGGAAAGAAGAAAACTGAAGGGAAAAAAGAGAACGGAAAGGGAAAAAAAGAGTGGAAGGGAAAGAAGAGAACTGAAGGGAAAGAAGAGAACTGAAGGGAAAGAAGAGAATGGAATGGGAAAAAGAGAATGGAAGGGAAAGAAGAGAACTGAAGGGAAAGAAGGGAATGGAAAGGGAAACAGACAATGGACGGGAATGAGGAGGAGGGAAGGAGGTGAAAATGACGCTGGACTCAGGATGGAGAGTGTCATGATATACGACTGGGATGGATGCTGGGGTGGCAGAGTGGCTTCGATATCTGGCCAAAGGAACAGCTGTATCCACATCTACATAGACAGTTACACAAGTGCTTTATTTTTCTTTCATTTTTTTTCTTTTTTTTTAAGTAGAATGAAAATCTTAGGAGCATGGATTATATAAAAACGGTGTCAGTGTTCTGAGTGACTTGAGACAACATCTTCGAAATGAATGGAAAAGGGTAAATGAGAAGGAAGGAAAGAAGGTGGAGAGAGATTAAGTGGATGATGAGAGATTTAGAGAATGGAGGAACAATAAAAGGGAACAGAGGGGAGGAGGTGGGGACGGATGAAGATATATAGAGAGAATTAGATGTGAAACGGAGGATTATGTAAAAGGAACGTGACAGTGATAAGAGAGGGAGAAGGAGAAATGCGAGAGAAACCCGTAAAACGGAGGAAAGCAAGTGATGACGGGAGTAGGGAAAATGAGAAATGATAATAAATAAGAAGGAAAGATAGAGTACTTGAGAGGGAAGAAAGGGAGAATATGAGATAGAGAAATGGACAAAAGTTAAGAAAGAAAAGAGGAATGATGGAAGGGAACACAGAGGGAACACTCACATGGAACTTGGAGACGAGAGGGTGCTGAAGTGAATGATCTGCATCTTATAAAAGAGAGGAGAATGGTGAAGTAGAAGGTGCTGAACGATGAGACTGAATGGAAGGAGTGTCAGAAGAGGGTGAGTGCAATGAGAGAAGGGGAAAGAGAAGAATTTGTATGTAAATCAGGGGACTATGATGGGTTTGGAAAAAGTAGGGTGAAATACAATGCAGAGGAACATGGGGATCTGGAGGAAACTAATCAAGATAATCCCATGCCCACCCCACATCATCGAAGGCAGCCACCAGCTGCCAAGGTAGATGGAAAGCTGATGACAGGGAGAGCAGGAGCTCCTGTTTCATCAGCCCTCGGGTCTAGTTCCTGACCATCCCCCTTTGCTGAACTTATTCAGTGTTTCAGTTACACAGAGAGCATGCCAGCATCCTCTCCATTACAAGTTTCTCTAACTGTCAACATCAATCTACATGCACAGTACACACTACACTACCTTTTCAAAATTAAAGAAAAATGGCGAACAGTAACTACGCCTAGGAGTCCTGGGGGAGGGGACCATAAATTCTCCCACCATCCGCCTCTCTCCCGGTGATGACTCTGCATGCCTGGAACCACTGATTCACTTCTTCATTTCTGTGACATTCGCGGCCTTTCCTCTAACTTTCTCTCTGTTGAACACAACCTCTCCTCCTCTAAACCTCACCTTCTCATCTTAACAGAGACTCAGCTCTCTGAGGCAACTGAGAGCAAACCCTTGTCTGTATCCATCTACTTTCTCTATACTCATTTCAAAGCCAAAGGTGGATGTATATATGTAAGCAACGACCTATCTTGCTCTCGTGTTCCTGAACTTGATTCTTCTGAATTCTCTACTTTCTGGGTTCGGCTCTCCTGTCATTCTCTGACTAAATTTATCTGCACTGTTTACTTATATCCTAATTCTACTATCAAAAATTCTTCGACTATCTTACTTCTGCTATGGAACACATTATATCCATTTCTCCTTTCTCTGAAATCTCCATTCTAGGAGATTTCAATGTTCACCACCACCTTTGGCTCTCCTCTCCTTTCACTGATCCACCTGGTGAACAAGCCTACATCTTTTCTATCCTTAATGACCTAGAGCACCTTGTACAGCACCGTACCCATATCCCCGACTACCTTGGAGAGAGCTCCAACATACTTGACCTCTTCCTCACAAATACTCCTTCTGCTTACACTGTTAATCTTTTCTCTCCGTCGGGCTTTTCCAATCATAACCTTATTACCTTAACCTGCCCTATTACTTCGGTACAGCCTGTGGACCTTCCAAAGAAACGTTGTCTGTGGCACTTTGGAGCTGCAGATTTGGAGGCCCTCAGGCAGTACTTCTTTGATTTTCCAAGGAATGATTATTGCTTCCATGGCCGGGAGCCATCTGAGCGTGCCTTGCGCGTGATGGAGGTTATTCTCTCGGGCATGGAAGCATACATTCCTTTCTCATATCCTTTGATTAATGCAAGAAAGCCTTGGTTTAATCACGCTTGTTCTAATGCTCTCCACAACAAGGAGAGGGCCTATAATAGGTACTGAAGCCAACCCACCTCTGAATCACATCTTTTTTATGTTTCTGCCCAGAATCATGCTGTCTCTTCTTCGCTCTGCTAAAAATTTCATCCATACTAAATGCTCTTAACACTCCATCTCGAATTCTTCCCGTTCCATCTGGCACCATGCCAAAAACCTTTCTAACAACTTTACCTCATCACCCTTCCCTCCTCTTTTCTACTCTGATGGCTCTGTAGCTATTTCTTCTACAGATAAAGCAGATCTGTTTGCTCAGACTTTCTCCTCCAATTCCACCTTAGACGATTTCGGTGCTCTTCCTCTATCACGTTCCCCCTCTGACTTCCTCATGGCTGACATTTAAATTTCTTCAGCTGATGTATTTTCTGCCATCACTGGCCCCAGTACTAACAAGGCATATGGGCCTGATGGAGCTTCTTCCTGGTGTGCTCAAGAACTGTGTTTACACCATGCCTAGGCAAACTCTTTCGCGTTTGATTGCAAACTTGTACCTTTCCTTGTTGGTGGAAGTTTGCTCTCATTCAGCCAGTCACAAAGAAGGGTGACCATTCCCAACCCTCTAACTGTCTTCAAATTGCTTTAACATCATGTGTCTCAAAACTTTTCGAGTCTATTCTTAACAGAAAAATTTTAAAGCATCTTTCCCATCACAACCTTCAATTTGATCGTCAGTGTGGGTTCCGTCAGGGACGCGCCACTGGCGAAGTTCTCACCTACCTCCCAGACTCTTGGTCATCCTCCTTTCAGGACTTTGGTGGAGGCTTTGCCATTGCACTTGACATCTCAAAGGCTTTCGATAGAGTCTGGCATAAAACTTTAATTTCCAAACTGCCCTCTTACGGTTTCTATCCTTCTATCTGTGCCTTCGTCTCTAGCTTCCTTTCTGGTCGTTCTATAGCGGCTGTTGTAGACGGCCATCGTTCTGCTTTCTTGCATCGTTCTTCTCAACAGTGGTATTCCTCAGGGCTCTGCTCTATCACCAACTCTCTTTTATTCATCAATGATCTAAGCTATACATCTAACCCTATCCACTTGTATGCTGATGATTCCACCCTTCACCTTTCCATTCGGTTTCCGCAACGTCCAGCTCAGCAGTTATATACTTCAACAAACAAGGGATGAGGCTATGGCACACCTAATGTCTGACTTGGCTCGTATCTCTGACTGGGGTAAAAGTAATCTTGTTTTTAATGCATCAAACACTCAGTTTTTATACCTATCAACCTATCAAAATCTTCCACAGGAGCACCCACTAATGTTTAATAACATCCAGCTCAATGCTGTGTCATCCTTGAACTTGCCTGGGGTTTCATTCATTCCAGACTTATCTGGGAAAGATTATATTGCATCTCTTGTATAATCTGCTTCCAGAGATTAGGTGTGCTTAGCCGACTCCGTACCTTCTTTACCCCTGCACAGTTGTTGACTTCATACACAGGTTTTATTCGCCCCTGTTTAAAGTACAACTCTCATGTGTGGGGAGGCTCCCTACATACAGCACTTCTCAATAGGGTGGAGTCAAAGGCTTTTCGCCTCAGCAACTCTCCTCCTCTTACTGGCTTCCTTCAACCTCTCTCTCTTCGCCACATTGTTGCCTCGTTATCTCTTTTCTATCGTTACTTCAATGGTCACTGCTTCTCTGAACAGTCTGCTTGCATCCCTCCACCTCCGCGACGAGTGCCTAGCACCCGTTTAGCAACAAACTCTCATCCCTTTTCTGTATAACTCTCTAATGCAAGAGTTAACCGTTACTCCCAGTCCTTCATTTATGCAACGGGTCAGCTCTGGAACTGTCTCCTTCTGTCTGTATTTCCTACTTCCTATGATCTCCAGTCTTTCAAACGCCGTGTGTCCAGGCATCTCGAAATGAACGGACCTTGAATTTGGCTCACTTTTGTATTGTTTTTGGTTTCTTGGAAGGAACTGTTTTGAGTGCTCAGCCTTTGGTTCCTTGTTCCTCGCATAAAAATTAAAAAAGCATATATCAGGTTGTGTTTTTCAAGTCAAGTCCATGACACCGGTGTCAAATATAGATGTGTCAGTCGTGTGCAGGTTGGTGGTGTGAAGGATAATGTTGTACAGTTCAACCCTCATTATCTGTATCCTGGTGCTGATGAGGGAGAACACTGAAAGATCTTAATGTGTTGCTTAGTATGGCATTATCTCTGTTATACAAGGGGGGCTTTCGCTTCATTTTGGTAATTTTTTTGTCACTGACACTGAAAATATGATTTGGTGTTCACTGTTAGTTCTCAAACACTGCACTACATAATTTTGCTAGGGCAGTGATCATATATGGATATTCTTTTATGTTGTAAATTAAAGCAAAACAATGTGCAAGGCTTGATAAAAAAAAAAAAAAAAAGTATCTAGGATATACTAAAACATATAAGGAAGTATTGGTCATACAGAGCTTCCTGGAGCCTATTGGTAATAAAGTAGTTTTTATTTAAAGTACCGGTATTGCACGAATAGTAAGAATTGGATGTTGTTCATAGTTAACAGCCAGGAGTAACAAGGGAACAGGACTGTGCTGCCCTCTTGTGGCAAAAGCGGCAAAACAACTGGAATATTTGTGTTTTCTTACCGAAGAAGATCTGATTTTTTTATTATCAACTAATATTCATTAAGCAAGTTTAATTAACCAGATTTTTCATTTCAGTGCTATGCAAAAGAAAACATACTGGCGTGACTATGGTACCATCCACCTATCTGGATATCATCTGAGCTTTCATTTTTCTTCTCTTACTTTTCTGCTTACTTTATTTTTTCACATCAAGAGCGTAGGTGCCCGGGTCTAGGTTACTGCCTCCCGATGTTTAAGGTAAGCATGGCCAGTTTCGCTCGACCTTGAGGGGCATTATGTGAGCAGTACACCCCAGTTATCTCTCAGATGAAAAACCCTCACAGACTCTATCCGGCTGGAGCGCCTTACCACACTAGACTACTGGGCCTCCATTTAATTATATAATTACCACCTAGCGTACGAATTGGTTTCTCTCATTATAGGGAAACAGTTGACTTGTCACTTAATGGAGAATCACGAGACGGATGCACTACGTCGAGTGAGTGGATGGAAAAGGGTTGATTGAAAGTTGGATGTAAATAACTACATAGATGGATGGATGGACGGAAGGAGGGAGGGAGGGAGGGATGAATATAAATAGATAGATAGATATAGGTACATGTAGATAGAGAGACAGACAGACAGATAGACAGACAGATAGACAAATAGACAGACAGACAGATAGATAGAAGGATAGATGGACAGACAGACAGACAGATAGATAGATAGACAGACAGATAGCAAGATAGATAGACAGACAGACAGATATACAGATAGATAGACATACATACAGACAGATCGATAGACAAATAGAGACAGCCAGACAGAGACAGATAGATAGATAGATAAACAGATAGATAGACAGACAGATAGACAGACAGATAAATAGATAGACAGACAGACAGACAGAAAGTTTATTTTTACAATAACAGAACAGAGGAAGGAAAACCAAAAGAACAGAGAAATATTCCACTGTATAACAAATTTCAGGGTCAAGAAAAAAACATAGTCCTTTTTAGGATTTTATTATCAATTCAAGTGTGCTGAATCTGAATCTGAGAGCCAAATACCCCTATCACATCACATTTTCTCATAATATGCCCACTAAACATTCATACATTCAAACTGAAAATAAAAATGAAATAATTATATTGTCACTGCCAAACGAAATGTCATCATTATTAATATTCTATCTCCATTAAAAAATAAGCACTTAACAAGTATTTAATAATGAGTTTCTGTACTTATTAGTATTTACTTCTGCGTTTGTGTGATGTCTGTGGTTGGTCACGCTTCAGACTCCAGCAGAAATCGGCTAGCATGGTTGGACTCCATTTCCCTTTGTATCTGCTCTCCATTATTGATATATCTTGATGAAACCTCTCTCCGTGTTCATCAATTACATCCCCTGCATTCTCTGGGAAAAAGGGCAGATGAGAATGTAGAAAATGAAGCTTCAGTGACATGTTGCACCCAAGATCTTGGCAACACTTCATTAGTTCATCCACTAAATCATTACATTGGCCCTTTTAATGCTTTTCCAGTAGTCCATTGCACACACCTTTGAATGCACACCATGCAGTTAACTCAGTTTCATCCATCATTAATTCAAAATCATAAGTTGACGAATCTGAGGGCCGAGAAATATGCCTTCTTTAATTTTAGCATCACTTATTTTGGGAAATTTTTCCTTGAGGTACTAGAAACATGGCTTATGATGCTGCAGAGCTTTGGCAAACTGTTTCATTAAGCCCAGTTTCATATGGAGAGGTGGCAAAATGATCTTTTCCTTCTTTACTAGTCGTTCATGAGTAACATTGTGGGATCCGGGTATCAGTAAATCCCGAGGTGGCCATGCTGAGCGTACATAATGTTCTGATCTTGCTCGGCTATCCCACTCCCACAGAAAGCACATAAATTTTGTACATCCAATTTGTAACCCATTAAGAATGGCCACAACTTTCAAACCTGCACAAACAAGCCATTCATGCTCACTGTATTTTATGAGATCTTGAATGAATTATTTTCATATGTCTCTCTTAAAATGACTGGGTGAGCAATTGGAACGAATGACATGGTGCTTCCAATGTGCACTAAAACAGCTTTAATGCTATAAAGCGATGCATCAATAAACAACCTCCAGTGGCTTGGTTCATAGCTCAGTTCAAGAGCATCAAAAAGTCCTCTGATATCACCACAAAAACAAAGGTTGCTTTCCACTGAGTAGAATTACTGCAGATATGACGAGCGGTTCCTGAATGTTGTAATCCGTGCAGTTTTATCCAACAGATTCCATTTTTGCAGACGGGAGGCTAGGAGTTCGCTTTGTTGTTTAGTAAGGGTTAGTTCATGGAACAAATCATTGAGTTCAGGCTGGGTGATGAGATTCGGTTTCTTGTCAGATTGGTGGGTCTCACACAAAATTGGGTGTTGTTTTTTTGTGATCTGCGTATAAAACTGCCTTAGGAAAGGCCACGCTTGCTTTCATATTTTTTTTCTGTTATACAGTGTAATCTATACACCGGATTACAGGTGTCTTCTATTCATAAAACATCTTTAACAGTTGGACTTGAACAGCCATAGGTTGTAGTTTGGGGGGAAACCACTCTGGGGAAGCAAGTTCCAAAGAGATGTAGTTCGAGGAATAAAAGAATTCTGATAGGCAGAAGTTCTGTAATATGGCAGTTTGACACTCCAGTCATAAGCACTACCAAATGCCCGTGTAGCGCTGGGGAGGGCATGGAGAAGTGTCACAATGGGTGCAACTTCGTCTGAGCATTTGCCATAAAAGTATTTGTAAAACATTGCAAGGATGGCAACACTTTCTTACTTGAAAGGGAGGTAATTCATTTGTAATGGTAGAATGATTAAGAACTCTGGCAGCATTGTCCTGAATTTTGTCCATTTGTTATAGTGCAACATCTTCACATTCATTGCACAAGAGTAAGCAATATCCCAGCTGAGAGCACATATGACTCTTGTTAATTATAGATAACTGCTTGACAGTAAAGAAGTTAAGGACACTGTACAATAATTCAAGTTTCTTTGAAGTGGTTTTAGCTTGCAATATAGCATGAGAGGTCCTGCTGAGGGCGTTGTTAAGTCAAACATCAAGAATTTCAAATATTATAGAGGTAGGAATATCAGTAGCACTGAACGCAAAATAGGATTCTGGCAGTATTTATCTATTAGTAAATTGTATATATTGGTTTTCCTAGCACTAACTGATACAATGTTATTTTGTCCCCTTTCACTGATCTTAGTGAAGTCTTCATTTATGGTGATTGCTGTACTAAGTTGTGAGCCAGAACCGATCCCTGTGGCACGCCAGCATTAACCCGTCAGCTGCTACACACCCATATATGGCCACTCTTGGACATTTACTGTGTGTGCGATACACCCAGATCTGGTCCCGTCCTGCCTCCCAAGGTGAGGCATATTGTATGTCATAGCGACATCTGTCAACCCCTTCTCACGGCCGTCTGGGTCAGTCACCTGTGGGTCATGATGGAGGGTGGACGTACTGAGGTGTCACTGGAGAACATCTACCTCTAACCCACTTCCCACACACAGCATAAGGACCAAAGGCCTTGTCCCGAGGCGTGGCAAGAGGCCTTCAACTACTTATGTTTATAGATGTTACGAGAAGGATGACGAATTGCATGTCAGAAGATAGAAAAATAAAATAAACATAGCGCACTGCTTGAGTAAATCATTCATTGACCCGCCACCACCATCCTCCCCTCATCTGCCCGTAACAATCATCACCACAACTATCGGGGGCTAGAAACGACGGTAGTTTATACTTGCTTAGGCTTCTACAGTTTACTGGCTGTTCACTGTGTGTGTGTGTGTGTGTGTGTGTGTGTGTGTGTGTGTGTGTGTGTGTGTGTGTGTGTGTGATCGAAATCATTCAAGTTGGGTGAGGATTTTCTTCGTGTGAGCCCAACTCCCCCTTGGATCCACTCCAAGGTATGGCATGGACAAAGGTTTGGCAGATGGTGTGTGAGTGTGTGTGTTTGTGTGTGTGTTAGAAACAAAGATGAATAGATAGAGAAAAATAGATTCATGGATAGACAAACCGATAGATCGAGTGAATGTGTGTTTGTGCTATCGAAAGAAAGGTAAATAGATAGATAGTTATCTATGTATGTGTACGTGTGTTTGTTTACTTTAGAGAGAAAAAAAGATGAACAGATTGATATATTGATGTAAGAATAGTTTGTGTGTGTGTGTGTGTGTGTGTGTGTGTGTGTGTGTGTGTGTGTGTGTGTGTGTGTGTGTGTGTGTGTGTGTGTGTGTGCCTGCCTGCATATATATAGTGTATGCAATCATTTCTTTTCAAATCAAAAGTAAATGGCATTATGTATGATATATGACAACAATAATGTAATACACAGCTATGTTATTCATTCTGAAGAAATATAAATGTTATTCTACTTTTTCTTTCTATTTGGCATAATTTTCCAATGCACATTATGTACTGTATTTTATTCTTATGGCTATAAAAGTCCTAATGCATCGTGATATATAAATATATCAAACACGAGCGCAAATGAGCACGTGCACACACACACACACACACACACACACACACACACACATATACTATCTATTTACCTGTCTGAACATAAGAAGATAGGATAACTGAAGTAGGCTGTTTAGCCCATGCTAGGCAGCTCTCTCTCTCTCTCTCTCTCTCTCTCTGACACACACAAGCACATACACTTAGACACATACAAACACAAGCACATACAATTAGACACATACACAGACATACACACACACATAAATAAACACACACACACACACACACACACACACACACACACACACACACACACACACACACACACACACACACACACACACACACACACACACACACACACACACACACACACCGTCTGCAAAACCTTTGTCCATGCGACACATTGGAGTGGATTCCAGGTGGGAGTTGAGCTCACCAGAAGATAATCCTCACCCAACTGACTTCGCACACACACACACACACACACACACACACACACACACACACACACACACTATCTATCCATCTGTCTAAATATAAGAAAATCAAAAGAGAATATAACTGCAGTCGCCTGTTTGGCCCATGGGAGCCAGCTCTTTCTCTCTCTCTCTCTGTCTTTCTGTTTCTGTGTCTGTCTGTCTGTCTGTCTGTCTGTCTCTCTCTCTCTCTCTCTCTCTCTCTCTCTCTCTCTCTCTCTGTTTGTCTGTCTGTCTCTGTCTGTCTCTGTCTGTCTGTGTCTGTCTGTCTGTCTGTCTGTCTCTCTCTCTCTCTCTCTCTCTCTCTCTCTCTCTCTCTCTCTCTCTCTCTCTCTCTGTCTGTCTCATTCACATACAAAAACATTCACACACAAACAAGCACACGTACTGGTACACACACACACACACACACACACACACACACACACACACACATACGGATACACACACATACATACTCACACACACACACACACACACACACACACACACACACACACACACACACACACACACACACACACACACATACACACACACACGAACTGTCAACCTTTGTCCATGCCTCACCTTGGGGTGAATCCCGGGGGAGTTGACCTCACGAGATAAACATAAACACACTCGTATGAGATGGTTCACACACACACACACACACACACACACACACACACAAATTTATTATATATATATATATATATATATATATATATATATATATATATATATATATTATATATATATATATATATATATATATATATATATATACATTTTTTTTACTAAATCACACATACATGCATACATTTACGCACGTGCAGACACTAACAACACCCCCTCTCTCTCTCTCTCTCTCTCTCTCTCTCTCTCACACACACACACACACACACACACACACACACAAAAGCACAGGGCAAATGCTTATCGTCACCAACAAGCTAACTTATGAAATGTATCCACGTACAGTTATGTCTGTGTGTCTACATGACTGGAACATAAAATTATCATTCTTATCCATGCCATATTCACATATTTTCTTATAATGCACGGTCACCTCAACCATATACTTTATCAATTGATCTATTTCTCAATGTGGTTTACGTTTTCTTTTTTTTTATCATTCTTTTTATATTGGTATATTCAGTTTATTTTAGGCTCTGCTCCATCACTCCATTTTCTCTCACACTCGGTATATGGTAGATGCTTTATGTCGCCAACCTCTCCAATTTCTGAACACAACATCGTCATTACCATGGAATTTTATCAAAAACAAATGTCATTATGAGATGCACAGATATAAGACGTGAACACTGTTATATTTTTCGTGCTGTTATGAGAGAGTTGAGGTATGGTGAGAATACCGCACAGGGAGGTCCTCACTGTGAAGTGAAAGCCACAGCTGACGGGTTAACCCACCGTGTGCTGACTATTTTTAGCCCTCTGGGTCACCCCAGTGCCGGCCATTTTTCGACCTTTTTTTTTGGCTGAAATGATAGATTTTGATGTGGAAACAACAAATTTCGCCATTAAAATGCTCACTGAGGCTCGGAAATGAGTTTTATTGAGTCCTACATACTCGTGTACAAGTATAGCCGCTCTCTCACACTCACCATGTACGTGAGAGAAAGCCGTTTTCTATGTAAGGTACACTCAAGTATTTATGCTGGGAAGGTACACTTTTCTGATCACTTATTACTTCAGCATCTGTCACAATTTGCATGTCTTTCTCACTGTGAATACATTATCTTACACTTACTTGAAGATAGGTACAACCTGACTTCATTACATACAGTCCTGGCACTTACAAGAAGATATTTACAACTTGACTTTACTATATAGTCCTTACACTTTCAAGAAAATATTTACAACTTACACTTACATGAAAATATTTACAAAAGGCCTTCACTATGTACAGCACTGGGTGAGGCACACAGGCAGAGTGAGGCAGAGCGAGCATGAGGGGGGGAGCAAGTGAGTGTATGGCCTTGACAGCCTGGGGGATGGTAGAGGAACAGTTATCTTACATGCTTGCCAATTTTTACCCGCGAATCTTGAAAAATGCGGTCACAGTGAAGTTTTTTATTTTAGACCATTTTAAAACGGCACTGGCACTGGCAGCAGCATTATGTCAGACCATTTTAAAACGGCACTGGCACGTGGTGGGTTAATCGAGTGGAAATTGGAATATACTTCATCTACTTTTATCTTTCTGTTGCTGAGAGATGAAGAAATTAGAGACATAAAAGACAATAGGCCATAGTAAGGGAGTTTGGACAGCAAGGAATGGTGCCACACTGTCAAAACCTTTAGATATATCAAGGGCTTCTGCAACAGTTTCTCCATGTTTGTCAATTGCCCAGTGGATGGTATGAGTCAGGAGATTGAGTATATCAACAATGGATCTTTCATGGCGAAAACCATGCTGTCTGTCACTAACTTAGATGTTGGATTCAAGATGTTTAACAATGTGCTCAATAACTGAAATAAAAAATACTTTATGAATGGAAGAGGTGATAGCTATTGGTCTGAAATCAGAGGGGTCAGAGGAACTTCCTTTCTTTGGAATTGGGTGATTATTGGCTTCTTTCTAAGAATTAGGGAATGAAGCAGTTAGTATTCTTAGTCTGATTAATTTAGTTAGAACAGGAGCAAGTTCTGGGGAAAACTTTTTCAAAACAGTGGGAGGAATTTCATCTGGACCTGGAGCTTTGTTAGCTGGTAAATTGTTTAGAATGGATTTTATGAATTTAGTCACTATGTTAAGTGGAGCAAATTCGGAAGAAGCAAGTTCTACAGAGTAGTTCTGGGTGACATCCTCGAAGGTAGAATTTCTGGCAAATGTACTGGCAAGGATGTTCACTCTACCATGCGGGTCATTTACTGTGCAGTGTTACCGTCAGAATATTTTAGTGGGGGAATGGGTGATGACTTGTTCAAGTTCTTATTGAAAGAAATGAGAGTTGAGCAGAATATTGTATTGCCATTAGGATTATTTAATAATTTCGATGTTTTGTTGTGAAAAAAGTTTCATTTAGTGAGATTTATTACTGCTCTTGCTTTAAGGAAAAGGGCTCTTTTTTTTTTTTTTTTTTTTTTTTATACATAAGAATGAACGGCATGAAGTTGTCACAGCAGTCCAACAGGTCAGCTCTAGAACTGTCTCCCTCTGTCTGTATTTCTTGCTGCCTATGATCTCCAGCCTTTTAAACTCAGTGTGTCCAGGCATCTCGAAACAAGCGGACCTTGAATTTGCTCTCTGTTATTTTGTTTCTGTTTTTTCTTGGAGGGAACAGTTTGTGGGCTCCTGGCCTTTGATTCCTTCTTCCTTGCATAATCTATTACAGCATGCTGTATATGGATTTCTGTGTTGAAGGTATAGTACTAAGTGCATTTTACTTTGCCTACCGGCTCATAGTCGCGAACCTTATAGGTCTAAACTTTATGGCTAACCCCTTAACTGACTTCTGAAACTGTTTTAGTCGTGAACCTTATAGGTCTAAACTTTATGGCTGCCCCCTTAACCAGCTTCTGAAACTGCCTTACACCATCACTCCTTTATGATGCTGGGATCGGGAGGAATGGGAGGGGGAGGGGGGAAGAGGAGGGACCACGGGGATAAAGAACTCCTGCACTGAAATTTCAAAAAGATACACAAGCACAAACAATTTCATACATGCTTACAAAATTCTCCTCCTGAAATAAATAAAAAGGATACATTTCATAAGCTAAAATGTAGATCCAGTTTCTCATACATAAGTTATATTTGATTACCCCATCGTGTCCAGCATATATTCCTGGCAACCCTTCTCCCAGCTGGGCATTCCTGAGAAAATCGTCTATTTTAAATCTTCATATCTCAGCTAATACTCAACCAAAAATAAAAACCTAAGTGTCATAATACTCACCAATCCTTCTACTTCAAGTTGATGGCCTCAAATTCAGTTAAAGGCGTGTAGTCAGAGAGGGTGAGTGGGGAAAAGGGACAATATTTTGTTACTTTTTTGCCCGTGTCCAAATGCATAGCAGATGTGTGGTGACAACTAAGACATATACTAGCCCTCCACAATAAAAACATCTCCGGAAGACCGTAATCCACCACAAACACCATTTCCATGTATTTTTTTTAACCCGCTGCATCCCGTTGACAGACTTAAAGGTTCACACATTTTGTCACCATCAGTCCCATTGACATATATAAACGCGCATCAATTGCAAGGTCCCTAATTTGCACAATTTTCAATTTTCACGCATGATTTTTGGTACGTATACACGGGACACCTTCCTCTACAAGATGCCAGGCAGGGACAATGCCTTACCTTGCATGACCTCCCCCCCCCCCGCACGCCATCCTCTCGGCAATTCACCTGTTACCAGTGACCTGGCCAGTAAAGACATGTCGTGCCACGGTACGCAGTTCAGGGGCAGAGTGATTCCCCAATCAATGACAATATGGAGGACAAAGTTTATCTAGCATTAGAGGAAGAAACAGTCAGAAATGATGATCAGGTAATGTCGCCAAAAAAAGTTCAGGTATGTTGATGTGTTTGGTGAGTGAAACAATGCTTATATTGCCTATATTACTGTGTGAAAACCAATATACTCTCATATTACATATAAATTCGTACTAAAAAAAATTAATAAATACCCTTTATGAGTGGTGTGGAATAGTTACTCTTCCATAGAACTCGTTTTCTTTGGAGTCAGCCTGATAGAAAACCCAGTAAGATAAGGGGTACTGCCACCTGTATTGAGTAGTTTACACCTCAGGTGAGCGATTTCACTATGAATTTTCGATGTTTCTCACCAAAAGCGGAGGTTTGAGCAAAAAAAAATTTTTTCCAAAACTGGTCGGGATTGCGGGGAGTTAGTGGTGGAAAATTGGTTAACCCGCCCCGTCCCGGAGACGTGAATTCACGTCCTCACATGATGTGCACTCATATCCCAGGGACGTAAATTAACGCGGCAACATTGCAAGGACATTGCAAGGTCCCAAATTTGCACAATTTTCAATTTTCGCGAGTGATTTTTGGCATGTTTTCACAGGACACCTTCCTCTACAAGATGCCAGGCAGGAAGAATGCCTTACCCAGCATGACCTCCTCCCCCCCCTGCATGACCTTTTCTCAGCAATTCACCTGTTGTCAGTGACCTGGCCAGTAAAGCCATGTCATGCCACGGTACAAAATTCAGGGCCGGAGTGATTCCCCAATCGATGACAATGTGGAGGACAAACATTAGAGGAAGAAACAGTCAGAAATGATGATCAGGTAATGTGGCAAAAAAAGGTCAGGAATGGTGATGAGTTAGTGAGAGAAACAATGCTTATAATGCCTATATTACCATTTGAAAACCAATATACTCTCGTACTACATATAAATTCGTACCAAATAAATAAATAAATACCGTTTATGAGTGGTGTGGAATAGTTACCCTTCCATAGAACTCGTTTTCTTTGCAGCCATCCTGATAGAAAACCCTGTAAGGTAAGGAGGTACTCCTACCTGGATCGAGTATTTTAAACCTCAGGTGAGCGATTTCTCTATGAATTTTCGATGTTTCTCATCAAAAGCGGATGTTTGAGCCCCCCAAAAAAAAGGTCCAAAAATGTCGGGACTGGGGCGTACCACTGCCCAGAAAACGTCGGGATGGGGTGTGTTAAAGAAGTGGAAGGAGTGCTGCTGTGAGTCTGGTAACCATAGTAACAGCCTTGAGGCAGGCTGCCTCAGTTACAGACACGTGCACTTGCTCGCCTCACCACTGCTTCACTACCACTGCCTTACACACACACACACACACACACACACACACACACACACGGAAATGTATGCTTGGCTTGCATTATTGTTTGATTCTATCACTGCTGTGCCACAAGAAGTCTGGGTATTACAACAACTACTACAGATACTACTACTACTGCTATTACTACTACAGCTACCACTGCTACAACTACTACTACTACAATTACTACTACTACTACTAGTCCTACTACTATTACTACTACTACTACTACTACTACTGCTACTACTACTACTACTACTATGTACCACTACTGCTACAACTACTACCACTACTGCTACTACAATTACTATTACTACTACTATATAAAACCTAAAAAAAATATTGTGAACAAAATAGTTATTCATTTACTGTCCATAATCGAAAATATTTTCCACCATAAGAGATTTTCTTTTTCCTGTGCTTCAGACTTTTTCATTATAAATATACACATGAAAACTTTCAGTAAATAAAAAGGCACTGATTTCATTATGAAACAAACTTTCTGCTTCCATTATTCACATAAAAAGACACAGTGGTAGTGTGAGGCACTGTTTTTCCTCCTCCCTCCCTCTTCCCTTTCTCCATTCCACTATATTTTCCACTATAACAGAATTTTTTCCAGGATTTGTACTATTTCATCACAACAAACATACAGTACACACAAGAAAACTTAAAAAAAAAAAAAGGCACTGATTTCATCATGAAACAAACTTTCTGCTTCCATCATTTACATAAATAGACACATTGGTGGTGTGAGGCTTGATGCACCACGTTTCCTCCTCCCTCCTCCTTCCTCCACCTCCTCCCTTTCTCCATTCCCTACCTCCTCTTCCATCTCCTCATCTGTACCAATATCCCCCTCTCCAGGATCGTCAATACTCTTTGAACCATTCCCATAATCAGAAATATCAGATGAATGTACAGGGGGAAATGATGGGTGCACAGTGGAGGACTCACGTCCTCCACCCTCCTCATGTGACACGTAAATATCAACACTCATTATGGCAGTTGCTTTCCTCAAAGGAAGTCACTTTCTTCACTCACAATTGGCGATAATGTCACCTTGAGTTCTCCCCAAATGGCACTGTCACTAAGGCCTTTTCTTTTCTGGCCTATGGACTTCATTGGTGTTGAAATCAGCAGCTGTGGGCACTCAGCCAAGGATCTGGACACAGGGAAAATTTTTGCGTAGGTCTGTCCATTACGGAAGTACACAGGTAACTGGAGCATGACTCGGATGCATGCAGGAGGATTGCCAGTTGCTGCATGTGGTGAAAATAATCCACAGAATATTCAAACAATGCCGTGAAGCACTAGATCATGTATATGTGTCACCCGGACATCCCCGGGTCATCATGTATACATGTCACCCAGACACGATGGGTTAAGAAAAGACGTTGTCTTTAACCATCTCACACAAAACAATTTGTCCAAAGTTGACCTAATTCTCCAGCCAGAAATGACAGAAGTCATTATACTGAAGGGGTTAAAGGTAAGGAAAGTATGAGATAAAGAGGGAAAGGGGATGATGAGTGTGAAGATGGCAATGATAACGAAGATAACAATGAACATAACACAATAATGTTGTTAAAGTAATGCAGGTAATGATCACAGTGCTAATAACGATGGTGATGATGATGATAATGATGAGGGTGATTGATAAGTTCGTGGTCTAAGGCACAAAGATTTAATCTGAGACAATTTAACAGTCATTTTTCAAAATAGTCCCCTGGCAAATTTACACATTTAGTCCAGCAGTCATGGAGCATACGGATTCCTTCTTTGAGGAAGTTAACGTCGTGGGCCTCCAAGAAGTGATCTACAGCATCAATGACGTCATTATCAGTGATAAATTGGTGACCTGAGTTCTTTTTTCATGTTGGGCAACAGATAGTGGTCTGAAGACATCAAATCAGGCAAATGGGGCAGCTGTGTGACAGGTTGGAATCCACATTCATGGATAGCAGCAATGGCCACCGTGAACTTGTGAGCCAGAGCATTGGCTTGGTGGAAGAGCATCCCTCTTGTCAGCTTCTTAATTTTCTCTCGTTGCTGCTTTAAGAGATCAGCATAGTAGACCCCAGTGAAAGTCTGGCCCTTTTCCAGGGAATCCGCCAGCAGCACTCCTGCATGCGAAAAAAGGAGGCCATCACTTTCCCTGCAGGCATTACAGACTTGGCCTTCTTGGGAGCTGGAGCTCCTGCATGTTTCCACTGTTTTGGCTGTTCTTTAGTCTTTGATTGGAAGTGGTGCACCCAAGTATCATCCATGGCCACGAATCGCTGGAGAATTCTCTCGGGATCTGCATCAAAAATAGCAAAGTTGTCCTTTGACATGCTGTGCCGAATTCACTTCTGATCAGGTCCAAGGAGCTTCTGGACCCAGCGAGTTGAAATCTTAATAATTTGTAGTTCATTGCGGATAACTGCATGGACACGTTCCTGGGAGATAACCAGATCTGTGTCAATGTAACGCTCTGTTATTCGTCAATCTGCCAAGACCATGTCATGGATCTTCTCAATGGTTTCCTGTGTGATGACACTGACAGGCCTACCTTGACAAGGGTCATCTTCCAGGCTTTTCATGCCTCATTTAAATTCAACAGCCCACTTCTTAACCATGCTGTAGGAAGGGGCATCCTCCTTCAGTGTCGCCATCATGTCCTCGTGGATCACATTGGGTGATAAGCTCTTGGTACCATGGTAGCAGATGACTGCACGATGAGTGATATTGTCCATTTTCTCAAAAATTGCGGACTCATGAATTTCAATTTCCTGGAACAAAAAGAAAAAATACAACATTTATAAGTTTCAAACTTCCTGTGTAATCATAGTGTTGAACTGTATGTAAATTTAGTTAGAAATCTCCGTGTATCTCAGGTCACGAACTTATCAATGATCCCTCGTATAAACAATAACGACGCACTGATTGTGACGACGATAATAGTTATGATGATGGTGCCAATGATGCTAACGGTGCTGTAAGCGTGAGAATGATGTTTGGTCTGATGATGATGATGATGATGGTAATGACAGTGGTGGTGATGATATTAACCCGCGCCGTCCCGAGGACGTACTTCCACGTCCTCACGTTTTGTCACAGCTAATCCCGAGGACGTACTTCAACGTCCTGCAATTGCAAGGTTCATAATTTCCACAATTTTCAATTTTCGCGAGTCATTTTTGGTACGTATACACGGGACACCTGCCTCAAAAAGATGCCAGGCAGAGACAATGCCTTACCCAGCATGACCTCCTCCCCCCCCCTGCATGCCCTTTTCTCAGCAATTCACCTGTTATCAGTGACCTGGCCAGTATAGCCATGTCATGCCACGGTACGAAATTCAGGGCCAGAGTGATTCCCCAATCAATGACAATGTGGAGGACAAACTTTACATAGCATTAGAGGAAGAAACAGTTAGAAATGATGATCAGGTAATGTGGCAAAAAAGGTCAGGTATTAGTGAGTGAAACAATGCTTATAATGCCTATATTACTGCTTGAAAACCAATATACTTTTGTACTACATATAAATTCGTAACAGTAAATAAATAAAAACCGTTTATGAGTGGTGTGAAATAGTTATCCTCCCATAGAACTCGTTTTCTTTGGTGCCAGCCTGATAGAAAACCCAGTAAAGTAAGGAGGCTCTCCTACCTGTAATGAGTATTTTAAACCTCAGGTGAGCGATTTCTCTATGAATTTTCGATGTTTCTCACCAAAAGCGAAAGTTTTAGCAAAAAAAAAAAAGGTCGAAAATTGCCCGGGATTGGGGGGTACCAGTGGTCGAAAAGTGGCCGGGACGGGGCGGGTTAATGGTACTTACATTATTTCTCCGTTTCTCATCTTCTTATTACCTCGTTCGCTTCGTCCTACTCTTCTGGAAAAAAGAAAAACGAAGAAAATGAATGGCAGCAAAAGTAAATGTGTGTGTGTGTGTGTGTGTGTGTGTGTGTGTGTGTGAGAGAGAGAGAGAGAGAATCTGTGAATGTTTTGCAGTGCAGTCTGTCAATGAAGGAATAAGATAAGGGTAATAAGTAGCTGTTAATAATGGGTAGAAATCTTATTATAGAGAACATTTTATTACATTTAAACTTTTTTTTTTGCATTTTTTTCTGCTCATGATTAATGTAGAGATGTCTTTTTTGAGCTATTAAGCCCGCACTTTGTTATATTTTCTTAACACTGAAATCAAACACGCATGTTATCTTCAGAATATCACACAATGTATTGTACATCCAGTACGAAAAATTAGCGTAATCCCCACTCATAAACATATTAAACAATTTCAGCCATATAGTACAGAATCCGATCACATTAACATATATCTTTAGCAAAGGAAAATGTAATACTAACCCATACACAAAGAACACCCAAATATTCTCCCCATACGGTAAGTATTCCCATCACGTCTTAGTCGCCCGAATATATATCACGCCATTCCCCATGATCCCTCCCTTCATCCTTCCCTCTCCCACACCCACGCCAGCCTCACCATACCAATGACACCCACTCCATACCTAACCACAAACACCCGACCTACTCAAACGTTAATACCACACCTACCCACACACACCCGACCTACTCCACTGTTGCACCACATCTACCCACACACACCGACCTACTCCAGCGATAATACCACACCTATCCACACACACCCGACCTATTCGTGTCCATACCACACCAGCCAGCCCACACCTGATGCACACAGAATTCATATCACACCTCCCGATCCTCACTCAAACAACTACAGCATCTATACCACATCTCTCTTCTCCAGTAAGAATTACCTTTATACCCTTCAGGTGAAATTTCAATCTATTTAATACCTGTAGTTTTTAGCAATATCAGTATCTGTCTGACTCGGTGCTAAAGCTGGATAAGGGAATTATTATTGGTTTTAAATCAGCCTTTCTTTCATCATCCTGATCTCTGACATCAGCACCAACACCCACACCTAAACCAACACCCACTATAGGTTTTAAAACAACCTTTCAATCATCATGCTGATCTCTGACACCCCCCCACACACACCACACCCACACCAGCAGCATTTGGCTTACTCTAACACCTAAAATCATCCCCCAACACCAACCCTTATCCCCTGCTACATTCATCACCCCATCCCTCCTGATCTCCCTCGCTACGAAATCGACACTTTCGCTCCGTATTCATTCCAACACCCAAACCATACCATTCAACCATTATTTCATGCATCCAAATCCAACTCCTCTCTCAACTCTTGACTGTTATCACATCATATACAGTACTGTGAACGCTCTATCTCCAGCTCTGTCTTACACCACATCAATACGTTTAAGTACCTACATCACGCCTGACGACCAACACCGATTTGTCTAACATTCACAACCTTTCTCTCATCTCCCCTCCCCCCAAATTTATTTTAACACTTAAGACACAACACAGCACACCTCGATCTACCCCCACACCACACCACACCACACCACACCACCTACAGCATACCCACCACTCTACATACACCACATTATTCTGACACTTACATCACACCCTCACAACACCTTAACCAGCACCACTTTACACCCATACCACACACCACTAACGTAATTTCAGCATCACACTCACATCATACCTCCATCAACAACACACCACAGCCATCTCATCCCACACCAGTAACACCACTACCAGATAATATCGCACCACTAACACACCACTACCATTCCATTCCACAGCAATATAGCACACCACTATCATATAATTCCAAACCAGTATTACACACCACTACCATATCATTCCACACCAGTAACACTACAAAATCATTCCACTCCCACCACTACTATATCATTCCACACAAATACCGTACCACTACAATATCATTCCACACCAATAACACAGCACTGCCATATCATTCCACACCATTACAACAACATTACCATATCATTCCATATCAATAACACATCATTACCGTGGCATCCCACACCACTACCATCTCATTCCATACCAGTAACACACCACCTCCACCTTATCCCACACCACTAACACACCAATCCGATCTCATTCTACACCATAACAAACCAGCCTCACCACACCTCACCCAAACCGTCTTCTACAAACGCTCAGATTCACACCACACCTACACCATCACCATCCACTACACCACACAACATCCCAACCCGCCTCCGACCTACTCTGACATCTACACCACATCCACACTACACTCACACCGCCATTACCTTCTAGCTCGCCTGTTGCATATGTGCATCTTAGACAAACATCGAAGCAGTGTGTGTGCGACTTAATCAACGATGACAACAACAAACCATTCCTACCAAACTGATCTCCACTGGAAATGATATATATCAAGCAATATCCTTATGATAATATCCTGAATATCCTGGCGAGGTCGCCAAATTTATGTTACGGAGAAGAGAGAAATAATGAACACTTCAAGTGAGAATAGTAAAATCACTACTGTCCCGCAAAGTTCCAGGTTCAAAACAAAAGAGTTAGGTAAAATTACAAGTTAAAGTTTAATGCTCAAACTAACAACTAAACATTCAGGACTCATAAGAATAATGTAATGGCAAAAAACAGGTTAAATATATGGTTAACTGCAATAGCCTCTATTAACACGAAATTAGCAAGAGTAAATTTATCTAAGTCAGCCTTGATAAAATGAGAAAACCGGATAATGCTCAGTTAATGCAAGATATATTATTACAGATACAAAATATTATTAACAATGGCTGACATCAAAAACTCCACATGAATCACAAAAACCTCACCAGGCCTACGAACTAACACCTTATGCTATACAGTACAAGAAAAAAAATGTAATAACCCTTATACTCAAATTACACAGCAGCCAGAAGGTTGGAGACTTCTTGAGCACTCACAAAAATAATAACAACTGTACAGGGGAGGAAAGAGATGTGAACAAAATGAGGAGTAGACCTAAGTGGCAATTAATGCAGAGACTGAGCTCATTATATAGGGGCCGGCAGAGCTTGATACAACTTGTAAGAAGGACGCGCAAATGAAGCCATAGGGGACAAAGAGTTGACACTCCTGCTCTGAACAACAGAAAGAACGACTTACTCTACTATAAGGGAGGAGAAGGGAGGAGTGAGGTAGAACACGGAAGCTTGGTCACTATGGAAGCCACGAGGCGAATCGTGATCAAACATGCAGCATACTGTACGTTAGAATTATACAAAGGATGATGAAATCATAGGTTATGTAACACCTCCCCACAAAGAAAAAGAAATTTACAAAGGAAATTTCTTATTACTCTAAAACAATCTGTCTAAAGTCTAGACAACCAATCTGCAATAACATTTTCTTTCCCCTTGACATATTGTATATCTAATGAATACTCCTGAAGAAGTAGACTCCATCTTGTCAATCTCTGATTTTTATCTTTACACTTACTAAGGAATTTCAGTGGGTTATGATCAGTATAAATGACTATGGGCCCAAACCAAAACACAAATAAATTGAAAAATGCTGTAAACCTAAAATCAAGGCCAAAAGCTCTTTCTCAATAGTTGAGTAGTTCTTTTGAGGTGGAATGAACTTCTTACTGTAATAAGATACAGGGTGTTCAATACCCTGATCATCCTCTTGCAGCAAAACAGCCCCAGCTCCTGTATCACTTGTGTCAACAGCCATCTTAAAAGGCTTAGCAAAATTTGGAGTAGCGAGCACTGGCTGACTTAATAGGATAGCTTTAAGTTTGCTGAAAGAGGATTCACAGTTATCGGTCCAGACAAATTTAACTCCCTTTTTCAGTAGGTCTGTAAGTGGTGATACAAGAATTGAAAAGTTAAGAACAAATCTCCTGTAATAACCTACCATTCCCAAAAATCTTTGTAGCTCTTTCCTACTTTTAGGTCTGGGAAGATCATTTATAACCTGAATCTTAGCTCCTGGTGGTGCAACGTGTCCATCACCAATTACGTAGTCAAGGTACTGAACTTTAGCTTGATCAAACTCACACTTTGATAAATTAGCTACAAGATTAGCCTGAACCAAACGCTCAAGAAATTTACTGACATGGCATAGGTGATCTTTCCAGTTGTCACTGAAGATTAATACATCATCAATATAAACAACACACCCTGCTAAACCCTCTGTTACAACATTCATGAGCTTCTGAAAAGTGGCTGGTGCATTCTTCATACCATATGGCATTACAGAACATGCAAAAGTCTTTCCTAGTGTTACAAAACATGAGATCTCCCTAGCACGTTCAGTCATAGGTACTTGCCAGTATAACTTTAACAAATCAAACTTACTTATGTACCTAGCCTTTCCGATCTTGTCTATGCAATCTTCCACGCGAGGGAGAGGGTATGTGTCTGTTTTGATTATCTGATTAACACGTCTGTAGTCGATGCAAAGCCGCAGTGACCCACCTGGCTTAGGGACTAGAGTGACAGGAGAACTCCACTCGCTCTGACAGGGCTCAATCATCTTGTGGTCCAACGGGTAGCCAAACTCCTTCTGGATGAGAGGAACTTTCACTGGGTTCACACGGTAAGGAGGCAATTTAATTGGCTTTGCGTCTCCAACATCGACATCATGCATCAACACAGTGGTTCTTCCTGGAGTGGCATGGAACACTTGCGGGTACTCCTGCAGTAATGCCGAAAGCTCCTGCCTTTCCTCGGGAGCTAGATGAGAAAGCTTAGTCTGGAGATCATTCATGATATCAGTATTTTTCCCCAAACTATCACTCAGGCTCATACTGCATGGGAGAACTTCACTTGCAGACTCGGGTGGAACAGCTACAGTGCAGACTGGGTTATTTTCGTCCCACCTGTGATATAACTTTAGCATGTTGATGTGACAAAGTTGCTTGTTCTTTCTACGATCTGGTGTGGCGATGACAAAATTGACATCACTGAGTTTCTTCTCCACGAAATAAGGACCACTAAACATGGCTTGAAGAGGTTGCCCATGCACCGGTAGCAGAATCAAAACCTGATCTCCTGGCTGAAAGTGGCGTTACCTGGACTTCTTATCATACCAAGTCTTCATCTTCTCCTGAGCAGCTCCTAAATTCTCTCTCGCCAGCTGTAAAGCAGTGGACAGCCGTTCTTTGAACTTCATCACATACTCCAGCAGGTTGACGTCATCTTCCTCCGACAGCCAGCATTCCTTGAGTAGCTTAAGGCGTCCTCTTACTTCATGGCCAAACAGTAGTTCAAAGGGTGAGAAGCCCAGTGATTCATTTGGAGATTCTCTTACGGCAAATACAACGAATGGAAGATCTTTATCCCAGTCTTTCTGATGTTCCAAACAGTATTTCTTGAGCATCGATCTGAGTGTTTGATGATATCTCTCCAACACTCCTTGGGTCTGGGGGTGGTAAGCTGAAGACGTGATCTGGGTGATGCCCAACTCTTTCAGAGACTGCTTGAAAACATTTGACGTGAAATTACTTCCCCGGTCTGACTGTACCTCCTTGGGCAGACCAAACTTTGTGATGAGCCCTAGCATTTCCTTAACCACGTTCTTTGCTGAAATATTTCTAAGTGGAATGGCTTCAGGATAACGAGTAGCCATATCAATCAGGGTCAACACATAAGAAAATTCTGAAGAAGTCTTAGGAAGAGGACCCACAATATCCACCAACACACGGGTGAATGGTGCCTCAAAAGGAGGAATGGGAACTAGAGGTGCAACCTTTTCGGTCTGATTACACTTCCCCACAACTTGACAGGTGTGACAAGACTTACAATACCAGGAAACATCTCTGAAGATACCTGGCCAGTAGAAGTGTTTCAAAATGCATGCCACAGTCTTCCTCACTCCAAGGTGTCCTGCCAAACTGGAATCATGAGCCACTCTAATGATATCCTGCCTACAAACACGAGGGATGACAACTTGATGTACAACCTCCCATTCACAGTCGGCTGATGCTGTTGGGGGTCTCCACTTCCTCATAAATACTCCTGACTTTATATAATAACAAGTAGAAGCACCAGCTGACTCTTCCTCACTGCAAGCAGAGTTAACTAGACCTTTCAACTCAGGGTCAGCAACCTGCAACTCAACCAACTCTTGATGAGACAAATTATCAACACTACGGGGTACTGCCTCGTCTGGTGAGTGGTCCAAATTAGCAAGAAAAGTGTCAGCTAGGATAACATCATCATCATCATTATCCTCTAAGTCACCAGTAACTTTAGACTTAGCCCTAGTGACAGCACATGCAGAGAACACATCAGGGATATCACAATCCTGGGTTGCAGTCACTGGTTCACTAGACAACTGAGGAGCTGGACACACTTGACTTCCACCAATATCATTTCCAAGTAAGAAAGTTACAGCTGACATTGGGAGTGTCTCAAGCAACCCAACCATAACGGAGCCATTAACAAAACCAGACTCTAAATTCACTCTGTACAGAGGGACAGAGAAGTAATTATTCCCTACACCTTGTAAGATTACAGTTTCATCAGAGGAATTAACATTAGAACCTAGAACACTGGTCAGCATAAGGGATTGGCAAGCACCTGTATCACGATATATTTTAACTGATTTCCTGTCATCACTGTCCAGAGGACTGACAAAACCATCAGACAGGAAATTAGCACATGAACTCTTGAGAGTGTAACCCATGTTACCGCTCAAAAGAGGAGCTTCATCATGAGAATTTAATTTAACCCTCAAAGCAGGTTCAGTTAACTCTGTTAAAGAATTCTGGGAACTCTCAAGGGTGGACACTAGACCAATTGACTGAATATTTAAAGACTCCTTTTTGTTCACATCACGCTGTCTCCTGAAACATTTCTCCGTAGTATGACCAAGCTTTCTACAATAAGTACATTTACTTTTCTGAAATTTAGAGGTGAAGCTGGTATTTACTTCCTGAGAAACATCATCTTTATTCTCTTTCCTGTTACCTGTACTCTGAGTAGAGGCAACGTACTTACTCTCAGCTTTCCTTTTTTCTTTAGAATATCTCTTGTGAGTGAGAACATATTCATCAGCTAAAACTGCAGCATCAGACAAATTATCTATTCTTTTCTCATCAAGATATAGGCTTACATCATTATTAATACACCTTTTGAAGTCCTCCAGCAAAATCATTTGCTTAAATTTATCAAAATCAGAATTTACATTCTTAGAATTTAACCACTGCTCTAACAGATCTTCTTTGATTTTTGCATACTGAACATGGGATTGCTTATCTTGCTTATAAGTTGTCCTAAATTTTCCTCTATAGGCTTCAGGAACAAGCTCATAGGCCTTAAGAATCAAGCTCTTAACTACATCATAATTATCAGATTGATCCTGAGTCAAAGAGGCATAAGTTACTTGAGCTTTACCGGTGAGAACAATTTGAAGGAGTACTGGCCAATACTTTTTGGGCCAATTAAAACCTGTAGCTACCTTCTCAAACAACTGAAAATACTTTGTTAAATCAGATTCATTAAAAGGAGAGACAAGTTTAACATTTTTAGCCACATGAAAATCATCAGAGCTAGATGATCCAGTTCCACCTTGTTTTATGTGATACTCATGGTCTGCCTGAATCCTAGCTAGTTCCATTTGTGCCTGAGCCTGTATCTGTGCCTCCTGAATACGAGTCTGAGACTCAGCCTCCTTAGCATTTGCCTGAAACTCAGCCTCCTTAGCACGAGCCTGAAACTCAGCCTCCTTAGCACGAGCCTGAAACTCAGCCTCCTTAGCACGAGCCTCCTGCAGGGCTAGCTGTAACTTAGCTATTTCAATCTGCGTTTGCTCATCTGGAGGAGTTACATTAAACAAGCTTTCATTAATCATGTCAACAATTTGATCTTTAGAATGATGAGAGCGAACAGCAGTTCCCAATTGTTGAGCAACAAGCTTAATTTCATTCTTTGTTCTGTTTTCTACATCACACACTGTTTGCACATTTGACAAAAGATCTTTGGCTTCATGAAGCATATTAATAGTAGAAATCATGAATAAATTACAGTCTCAAAATATCAAGCAATATCCTTATGATAATATCCTGAATATCCTGGCGAGGTCACCAAATTTATGTTATGGAGCAGAGAGAGATAATGAACACTTCAAGTGAGAATACTAAAATCACTACTGTCCTGCAAAGTTCCAGGTTCAAAACAAAAGAGTTAGGTAAAATTACAAGTTAAAGTTTAATGCTCAAACTAACAACTAAACATTCAGGACTCATAAGGATAATGTAATGGCAAAAAACAGGTTAAATATATGGTTAACTGCAATAGCCTCTATTAACACGAAATTAGCAAGAGTAAATTTATCTAAGTCAGCCCTGATAAAATGAGAAAACCGGATAATGCTCAGTTAATGCAAGATATATTATTACAGATACAAAATATTAACAATGGCTGACATCAAAAACTCCACCTGAATCACAAAAACCTCACTAGGGCTACGAACTAACACCTTATGCTATACAGTACAAGAAAAAAAATGTAATAACACTTATACTCAAATTACACAGCAGCCAGATGGTTGGAGACTTCCTGAGCACTCACCAAAATAATAACAACTGTACAGGGGAGGAAAGAGATGTGAACAAAATGAGGAGTAGACCTAAGTGGCAATTAATGCAGAGACTGAGCTCATTATATAGGGGCCGGCAGAGCTTGATACAACTTGTAAGAAGGACGCGCAAATGAAGCCATAGGGGACAAAGAGTTGACACTCCTGCTCTGAACAACAGAAAGAACGACTTACTCTACTATAAGGGAGGAGAAGGGGGGGTGAGGTAGAACACGGAAGCTTGGTCACTATGGAAGCCACGAGGCGAATCGTGATCAAACATGCAGCATACTGTACGTTAGAATTATACAAAGGATGATGAAATCATAGGCTATGTAACAATATATATATATATATATATATATATAGATAGATAGATAGATAGATAGATAGATAGAGTGATTGATATATATATATATATATATATATATATATATATATATATGTGTGTGTGTGTGTGTGTGTGTGTGTGTGTGTGTGTGTGTGCGTGAAATATAAGTGTCTGTATGACAAATCATGGTTTGGGTGTGGTACCGTGCGAAATGGAGTGTGGAGGGAAGATGGGAGGCTTTGAATTTGAGAAAGCTGTCTGTGAATTAGCGTCTTCGTAGAAGGGAATGGCAATTAACCAAGGCCTGTTTCACCAAATATGCCGATAACACACACTATTTTGTGCATTTTATATAATATTCCAGAATTCTACCTTCACCCATATACTAATGGGAATAAGGGTTAAATGATGCTGAAGATAATGTATGTGTTATTATGTTCACCATGAATATCATCTGACACCATTTTCCAAGACACAAACATAAATACTATCATATAAAAAGCTAAACATTTCTGTGCAACTTTGAATACTCTAAGAGGGGGATCCAGACCAAACCGCCATTCCGAACACGTTTCGGCCATATTTTAGCATCAATATTAGAGTTTTATTGTGGAGGCAATTACAGGAAGATAAAATGGCCAGAATGGAACACATACCACAAGATTACAGTGTGGAAAGGAATGACTGGTGGTGGTGGTGGTGGTGGTGATGGTGGTGGTGAGGATGGCCGTGGTGGTGATAGTGGTGGTGGTCGTGATGCTATTCGTGGCAGGGTAGTGATGATGGTGAGGATGATGGTGATAATGGTGAATAAAATGCTGGAATAAGAAGGGTGTTGGGATGAATAGTCTGAATTGGCTGAGGGAAGGAAGGCTGCAAGTGCGAGTGCTGTAGTGGTGATGTTAAGGGTAGTGGAGATGTTAAGGGTAGTGATGATGTTAAGAGTAGTGGTGATGATAAGGGTAGTGGTGATGTTCAGAGTAGTGGTGACGTTCAGGGAAGTGGTGACGTTCAGGGTAGTGGTGATGTTAATGATAGTGGTGATGTTAAGGGTAGTGTTGATGTTCAGGGTAGTAGTGATAGTAAGTGAATGTTACCTATACGTCTATAAATCAGTCCTTTTTGGCCCCATCTGGATCGTAGGGGCTCGGGGCTAGGCTGCTCAGTCCCGACATTTAAGACTAGGGTGACCAGCCTCACTGAACCCTGAGTGGCATTATATGTGCAAGAAACCTTAACCACCTCTCACATGGAATGCCTTAAGGGACCCCTCCAGTTGGAACACCTTAACCCCACGGACCACCAGGCTTCACTTGGTTATATGGTTACCACCCAGCAGAGTAAATGATTTCCTGAGTAACAGGAAACCATTTGGCTTGTCACTCAGTGTAAAGTCATCTGAAGGCAGTACTGCATCAAGTGAGTGGATGGTAAATATAATGATTGAGTAGGGAGGCTATTAGCATGAAAACTGGGTCTAAATGGAAGAACGGATACCAGCGTGAGGGCCCGTATTCTCGTCAGGTGAGGACGCACACTTACACCTCTTCTACAGAAAATAAATCGCTTGGGAAAAGGTGTTAGGGAGCTTCCTTAACCAACGGGAAGACGGGCAGGGGTGATGGAGGTGATATCAACCCCTTCACGCCTATGACGTTTTCACTAATAGTATATGCTTGCTACTCGCAGCTGTGGAAGGGTTCAAAATAGTCATCACTAAGTAACCCTTTCAGTGTGATGACCGACAGCTTCATGCAGCAACCAGGCGACCAGAGACACCTAAGGGACAGTCGTCAGCGTGATATGTGGTGAAATATGTTGAAATGCTACTGTAGTATGCTGAAATATGGTGAAATGATAATGATGACTGTGGTGATGATGGTGACAACAGTGGTTAGATAGTGAGAGTTGACTCTGGCTGGGGTGGGAGGGTGCATTAACGGGAGAGAGAGAGAGAGAGAGAGAGTCATAAAACTTATATCTGATTTGGAGACACCGTTATCTCACTATCTGTGGCGATGATAATGACATCAAGGGGTGAAGGTGGGAAATATGATAAGAGTGTTGGCGTGGGAGACGCTGATAAGGTGGCAGTGGTAAGACTAGGGTTCCTGTGGTGTGTGGAGATAAGAGTAATGATAATGATGATGGTGGCTGTGTGTGGTCGGAGAGGCAGGACAGGAGGACAGTATGCAAAACTGGCCAGAAATTCACAACACATTTTACAAAAGTTATCCCGTAAATCTATCAATCTATCTATTGCCAGACCACTTAATCCTGTAAGGGGTGGTCACAAACAAATCCCCTCCATGTCGCCCTGTCTCCTGTCATTTCGTCGCCCTCCCCCCAGCGTACACCCCTCTCTCTCTAATACCTCTCTACTCCATTCCTCCATCTCATTTTCGGTATCCCCCTCCCTTTCCTCCCCTCCACCTCACTCACAAACACAGTCCTGGTTAGTCTTTGACTCTCCCTCCTCTCCACATGGCCAGACCACCTCAACGTATTTCTCCTAACGCTTTGTATCACATCCACATCACAATGCTCCTTCACTTCCTCATTTGTCAGTCTATTTCTCAATGTAACTCCACATGCTCCTCTCAAATAACTCATTTCCACTGCTCTCACTCCTGACTTGAGGCATTCCAACAAGGTTCAAGCTTCGCTTCCATACATTACAGTTGATATCAAAATACTACTATGCAGCGACTTTTTTACTTCAATGCTCACTTCCCTATTTCTCATCACTGCCTTCAGTGAATGAGCAACCTTTCTTCCCTGTTGTACCCTTTCATGCACTTCATCCTCTACACCTCTACCTAAGTACTTTAATGCACTCACACTTTCCTTCTCCTCTCTAGCCAGCCTCATTTTGCGCTGCATTCAATGACTTCATTTCTCTCGATGACCACAACTTTACTCTTCCCTACATGCACTTTTAGATTCGGTTTCTTACATACTCTCCCAAACTTATTCACCAAGCCTTGCAGTTCTCTTTCGTCATCACCTAACAATGCAGTAACATCTGCAAACAACAGTACAGGAAGTTTCCAAACGCTCCCCTCTCTCATTACGGCCGCTCCAACATCCACTCCCCCAACCTGTATGTCTTTTATAACTCCATTCATATTCAAATTGAATAACAATGGAGACATGACAGATCCTGTTTCAATCTAACATCTAGACAAAAAAAAAAAAAAAAATCAGTTCACCATCCACACGCATTTCAGGCTTAGCGCCCTCATTCCTACTCTTCATAGCATTCAACAGCTTCTCGTAAATACAGGCATATATTTTTGAAGGAAGGACAAATAATGCTGGAATATTCTGCACTTCCTTGTCTTGTCCATCCTGCATCAAGATAAATAGTTACAGCAAACAATGACAAGTTACTTTGTGATCTTTCCTCCTGAACTCTTTTTGAAATCAGCAGATAAGAAAATTATGTACTGGGAACTGAGAGAATTTGGAAGGGGAGGACATTAAAACTTAAGAGAGGGAGGGAGAAACACACAGGAGAGGGAGACAGGAAAGATAAAGCGAAAATAGAAATATGCGAAAAAAAAAAAAGAACACGAGGTAAGAGGTAAGACATTAAACCCACAATGAGCAGGGAGAGACAACAGAAAAGAAGAGAAAAGGATATAAGAACTGGAGACAAGGTGAGAGAGACTCTAAACCCAACATGAGCACGCACAGCTGCAGCCATTACTTTTATGCTACACTAATTGTGTCATATACTACTGAGACCTTACTAATCTCATGGCCTAAACACCTTGCCTAAACTCGCTTTCTTTATTCTAACTTGGCCTAAAATTACCATCTCTGTATCTTCACTGCTTCAGCAATTAATTCACACTTGAATATAATGCCGGTCATGAAAACGTGCTATGGAAGTGATGCAGAACGATAGTAGTCTTTTTCTGCCACTGAGCTATGTGAAAAAAGCTACAAAGAGACAAAAATCTCCGTCAAGTTGAGGAGAAAGGAGTATACCCACCAGTACTCAGGCGAGATGAAAGGGTTGTTATTTATTTTCATCAGTTTGGATCCCCAGATGTGGTAGCAGATTATTGACCACGTAGGTACAATTATGGTCAGGGATATCGCTTCAATTTTAATATGAGATTTCTGAAACTCTTACACATTATCATGAAATGTTTGCTTGGTTCCGAAGAGCACATCACTAAGTTTCAAAATTTATTGTTCAGTGTCCCTTTATTTACCATAAAGAAATGGATCGATATTTAACTCCGAAATAGTTCGATTCAAATGACCCGAACTGTTTAGAAGTAAACGAAACTGGGTGGTTAATTATTTTGTTTAAAAAAATGTAGTTATTAACCAAATAAAGTAGCTTAGGAAAGGGCACTAATGAAGAGATTAAAGCAATAATTAACCCTAATACACTGCAGGTAATTGCCGGACACGCAAATTATCTAAACCGTAAATTTAAAGATCATTTGTTATAATACGACCAGTTTTATTTGTACATCGCAAGCCTTCGGTGTGGAATAATATCATGTTAATTTGTCGCACTGAAGGATGAGGAAGCAGACCAACGCTATATCAGTAATATATGGAATTATTTACATTTCCTGTGGACGCCTGGTGGTCTAGTGGTCTAGGGCACTACCCGTGGTGAAAGTCATGTATAGTCTGCATCAACAATTTTGTCGCCTCTCCTGCCTCTCTACAGGTCGAATTTCAGAGAGGCGCCTGAATGATTAATCATACTGTAATGCCATCTGAGGCGTAGGACGGTCACCTACCCATAAATGCTCTGAACAACGATACTCCAGGACAGCATTACCCAAGCCTACCCTAATTATACTGCCTTGCTAGAATTATTAGTGCCTTACTGTTTGAAATGATTTCAGCTTCTCATTTCTATTTAGTTCTTATTTTCTTCTTATTTTCTTCCTCTACCTCCTTTTCTTCTTCTTTTTCATCGCCTTTAATAATAATAATAATAATAATAATAATAATAATAATAATAAAAATAATCTATCTATCTATCTATATACCTAGGCTGCTTCCCCCAAGGAAAGGGAGGTAGCCGAGACAGGACGACTCACTCTCCATTTACTCATCCATTCAAACACATTCATTCACATCTTAGCCCCAAAGGGGAGAACGGACAGATCCTCACCGCATCACACCGCACAAGGGTCAACTACGCAATGCAATCAGTGACACCCGCAGCAGGGCCCGACAGCAGAACTGCTTTACCCCTGCTACATCATAACAGACCCATCCCCTTACCCGCACCTGACCTGACTAGCTGATCAGACCAAATGCGGGAGAATATCCCCTCAGGGCTGCGTCATCACTTATTCATTCACAATTTCTCTCCATTTATTTCTGTCACGCACAGCCACTCTTCCTTGCTCAACAGACATCCCTCTCGCATCCAGCGCTCTCTTCACACTGTCCATCCATCCTATTCGTGGTCTCCCTCTCAGCCTTACACCTCTCACATCAGATCTAGTTATCTTTTTCACCAATCGTTCATTATCCATTCTCTCCATATGCCCAAACCATTGCAACACCCTCTGCTCAGCTCTACCAGCCATCTCCCGAACAACTCCAGTTCTCCTTCGCACTTCATCATTTCGCACTCGATCCATACGCATCACTCCACACATACTCCTCAGACATCTCATCTCCATTACATTCAAACTTTTCCTCTCTGCTACACCCACATTCCATGTTTCAGCCCCATATAATGCAGTCGGTACCACAACACCCTCATACAGCCTTCTCTTTACATCCATTCTAAGCGAACGACATTTAAACACATTTTTCATTCCTCCCAGCACCTTTCCTACTTCATTTATTCTAAACTTCACTTCTGCATCTATTCTTCCATCCACAGCAACATGTGACCCTAGATATTTAAAACAATCTACCTCCTCAAGCAACTCACCATTCAAAACTATATTCATCCCCCTACCATCTATCAACCTCGTACACTTCATCACTTTACTCTTATTCTCATTTACTTTCAATTTCCTCCTTTCACACACCCTTCCAAACTCCTCTACCAACTGTCTCAATCTCTCCTCTGAATCAGTCACCAGTGCAGTATCATCTGCAAACAGCAGCTGCTTCAGATTCCACTCTCCTCCATCAACATTTACCAGACTCAGACCACCTAAAACTTTTGCATTCACCTCCCTTACAACACCATCCATGTAAATATTAAACAACCAAGGCGACATCACACATCCCTGTCGCAGCCCCACTCTCACGGGAAACCAATCACTCACAGCATTTCCAACTCTTACACACGCTCTACTATTTACATAAAAACTTTTCACCCCTTTTAGTAACCTACCATCAAGTCCATACAATCTTAAAACAGTCCACAAAGCCTCCCTATCAATTCTATCATACTCTTTCTCTAAGTCCATAAATTCCCAAAACACATCCTTGCCTTTCGCTAAATACTTTTCACACACTTGTCTCACAGCAAACACCTGATCAACGCATCCCCTCCCTCTCCTAAAGCCACACTGCTCATCACTAATCACTCCCTCTGTACCCTCTCTAACTCTCATAATTAACACTCTACCATACACTTTACCTACAACACTCAACAGACTTATACCCCTAAAGCTAGTACATTCATACTTATCACCCTTGCCTTTATACAATGGGACCACACAAGCACTTGCCCAGTCAATTGGCACCATACCTTTCTCAAAGCACACATTCAACAATCTTACTAACCATTCAACAATAGTCACTCCACCACCCTTCAGGCATTCCACAGCACACCCATCCATACCTGCAGCTTTCCCTGTTTTCATATCCTTTACTGCCTTCTCCACTTCTTCCTTCGTGATCAAAGAATCATTCAACTCTCCCAACACATTTATTCCTTGCACCCTTCCATCCGCCACAATCTCAGCCACCCTTTCCTCCTCTACATTTAACAATCTTTCAAAACACTCTGCCCATCTCTTCCTTACTGCATCCATCTCAATTAACATCCTTCCATCCTCTGCTTTTACTCGTTCTTCCTTCCCAGACTCTCCCTTTCGCACCCTTTTCACCTCCTTCCAAAACATTTTCTTATTCTGTTGAAAATTCTCTGTCAGCCGCCTACCCCATCTCTCATCTGCTGCCACTTTAGCATCACGCACAGCCCTTCTCGCTCTATTCCTCTTTTCCTTATACCTTTCATATGACATCTCATCCTTCCTCTGCAGCCACACTTCATATGCCCGTCTCTTCTCAGTCACAGCCATACTTACTTCCTCGCACCACCATTCACTTCCTTTTCTTACACCACCACCCACACGTCTCACACCACACACCTCTTCTGCATGCCCCACCACAGCACTCTTAAACAACTGCCATTCCTCCTCCATACTGCCATTTTCCCGATCTTTCACTGCGTTCCACTCATCTTTCAATTTCTCCTGATACTCTATCTTTTTCTCTCTTTTATCCAACTCACTCACTTTCAAAACCTCCCTGCCACACCGAACCCTCCTAGCTCTCACCCATCTCTTACCTACTCTTAACTTTCCCTCCACCAGGTAGTGGTCAGACATACCTCCACCCTCCCCTCTCAGAACTCTCACATCCAACAATCTTCCTATTACATTCCTAGACACAACCACATAGTCCATCAAGGCTCTATCAACAACCCTTCCACCCTCCTGTCTCACCCATGTATACTTATAAATATCTTTCTTCTCAAACAGCGTATTCCCAATCACCATCTCTCGCTCAACACACATCGCTACCATTCGTTCCCCATTTTCATTTCTTCCAGGCACACCATGCATACCAACTACGCCTTCAACTGCTACATTTCCCACTCTAGCATTCAGATCTCCCATCATTACCACATTCACATTCGCTCCAAAACTCTGCAGACACTCATCAACATCATTCCAGAAAGACTCCCTCTCTTGTTCATCCCTTTCACTACCAGGCCCATATGCACTCACAAACACCCACAACTCACGTTCAAATTTCGCTTTCACCCACATCAGTCTCGATGACACCTCCTTCCATTCAATCACACACTGCTGTACTTCCGGACTCACTAACAAGGCCACACCTTCTCTTGCCCTTCCTCTATCAACACCTGACAATCTTCCATTAACACTTCCAAACATAGATTCCCCCTTCCCTTTCATCTTCGTTTCACTCAAAGCTAACACATCCAACTTTCTTCTCACAAACATTCTCCCAATCTCCTCCCTTTTAGCCACAATTGTACTACATCCACGCACATTCATAGACCCAATCTTCAGGGTACGGGGATAACTCCATCCCCCATCCCTTTCTCTGGCCTGTCTCTTTTTAGGAACTAAAAAACAGAGGAGGGGGTCCCTAGTCCCCTCACCCCGCCCCTTTTAGTCGCCTTTTACGACACGCAGGGAATACGGTGGCAGTATTCTTCCTAACACAACCTGGCCGTCAGAGTAGTAGTACCACCCCATAGTGCGGCCAGGTTGTATAAAAATTATTATTATTATTATTATTATTAGTAGTAGTAGTAGTAGTAAAGTAGTAGTATATCATCATTATCATGGCTATTATCATCATTCTTTACATTCTCTTACTCCCCTTTCCCCATCTCACTTCTCTGCTCTCCCACTTCCTCACCGTCGGCGTACCTCCTCGTTCCTCTTCTCTACCTTTCCTCCCACGTCGGGGGTATGGTGTTCTAGGCACGTCTTCTACATAATACATATTTCCAAGAGTCTTCCTGGCCCGTTTCACGTTGGTTAAGGAAGTTTCCTGATTCCTTTTCCTTAACGATTTATTTCTGGATATGACTGATTTATATCCTTTTGTACGTTATTTATGCAGAGTATGGAGATACTGGAAAGATTTATGTATCGTGGAAGAGGGCAGTAAGATGTGATAACAAAAATAAATCGTTTAGGAGAAGGTGTCAGAGAGCTTCCTCAACCGACGAGAATAACAGCTTTAGTCAGATACAGAGTATGAAGCAGTTTCCACCGATTTCCGTAAAATATATCATCATTCTAGAGAGTAATGTTTCTCTCTCTCTCTCTCTCTCTCTCTCTCTCTCTCTCTCTCTCTCTCTCTCTCTCTCTCTCTCTCTCTCTCGTGCTAAGAGATTCTGATATTATAACTTCTTTTTCTGTTTTAAACCATCAGCATCGTCATAATCAGAATAATGGCCATCAGCGTCAGTACTGTTTTTCTTATCCTTAATATACTTATTTTGTATACCATCATCATCACCATTATCATCATCATCATCATCATCATCATCATCGTTTTAACCAAATATCCAATACTCCACAGGAATGAACACAGATTTAGAGAGAGAGAGAGAGAGAGAGAGATGGGGGGGGGAGGGAGGATGAGGAGGAAATGGTCAGGTACAGCGAAAGGAGGCGCCATTAAGAAAGTGCCAAATGAAGTTTTCAGTTCCATTCAACAGCCATATAAATTAAAATATCCAAATTACCCAACATCTTTAATACTCTCATTTTATTTTTCTTTTCATTCACTTTTTTCGTATACTAAATTTTCGAGCCACTTTTTCACAATGAAAGGTAACAATAACAACTATTATATGTTATGGCCTTTGATATACATGTTTTTATTTTGGTCAACAATAATAACGCTTAATCCCTAACTCTTCGCTTCGTTTGCAAGATTTTGTTATGTTCTTCTAAAACTGTGAACATGTAAAGCTAGCAGTGGCAGACAAGACTACAAATTTTCCCTCTCTCTCTCTCTCTCTCTCTCTCTCTCTCTCTCTCTCATACACACACAACTAGCGCCTGAAAGTAACCAAGTCTTGTACAGGAGGATTGGAAAATATCATCCTGCATACTTTACGGAGGAGGCGAAACAAAGCCATTGATGAGGCAGGTGGATCGGCAGTGGCATAGCTAGCCGTCTGAATATGGGGACGTTAGTGTAGTTCGAGGGTAGATGGATAGATAGATAGGTATATATAGACAGATTTATGGAGAGATAGACAGATATAACAACAATACTACTGGTAATAGTGCAGTGCTGCTATTAATACTACTAGATAGAATGACATCATCATAATCACAGCAACAGTTACCAGAATATCACATAATCACAGTAAGTTTCCAAAATATCACATGAAACTGTTTATAGCTGTAGTAGCATTTGACAATGAATGCCGTTATAATTGCGCTCCGTAGTACAGTTTGCACTACGTCTGAAATCCTTTCAAATTAAAAAATATATATATATGTATATGCATTATCGTGTGATGAAAAATTAGATACAGATGTACTACAAGGCATATTTTATTAACGTAAAGAAAATATCGTATAATGTATATACTGTTCACTCAAAATGATCCTTATGTTACAGTTATTAAATGTCCAAGTTTCCAGTAACCTACTCATATAGGTTATTGTACTGCATAAGATCAACATAGCCTGCAGTGAACAGAGTACACTTGACAGTAATATGTGAATGTCACACCTAAGCACTTTACAACGTACATAAATTAAGCAGATTTTTTTTTTCCTTTTTCCTGTGTCCGTCTTAGAAGGGCTTAATTCTTCCATTAATGTGATTGATCGAAAACTTGCGTACAAACTCGTCCGTGTTGGCATTTTTGGTTCTTGCTTCTTCAATTCTAAGTACACCGAGTTCACTGAGACGTGGCCTGAGTGGGGTGGGACCCCCGGGGAGCCTCAGGGATTTATGGGTGGGGGAGGCACGGAACCCCCCCCCCTTAGTAACGCCAATGTGGGTCGGGGAAGCAGGACGGGGATTTCTACACATCGTGGTCATACTGATGAAGTAACGGGAAAGAGAGAGAGAGAGAGAGAGAGAGAGAGAGAGAGAGAGAGAGAGAGAGAGAGAGAGAGAGAGAGAGAGAGTAACTAAGGAATGTAAAACCAGTTTCTTATTCTTAACGTTGGGACTAATATGAAGCTCTTAAGATTTTATCATAGTTTGGCTGGTTATCAAACTACACTAGTATTTCCAGGTTAATGACAGTGCAGTTTTAGTAGGTCGCCTGTGGAATCTAGAATAAGGCCTGTGATTCATCTCTAAGAATATATGGAGTAGATGGGAGGTTATTGAATGCTGTGAAGCGTATGTATCATGGTGCTAAGGCTGCAGAGCGTGTGGATGGTGAACTGAGTGAATTTTTCTTTTTGAAGGTTGTGTTGAAACAGGGATGTGTCATGTCTCCATGATTGTTCAATCTGTAAATGGATAGGGTAATAAAAGAGGTACAAGGTAGGGCCGTGGATGTTGGAGTGGCCCTGGTGATAGAGGGTAGTGTTTGGAAACTTCCTTGTACTGTTGTTTACAGATGATACGGTGTTGTTGAGTGAAGACGAAGGGGAGCTGCGGGGCTTGGTGGATGAGTTTGGGAGTGTGTGTAAGAAACGGAATTTAAAGGTGCATGTAGGGAAGAGTAAAGTGATGGTCTTTGAGGGAGGTGAAGTCAGTGAATGTACAGCGAATTTGGATGGTGAGGAATTGGAAAATGTGAGTACGTTTAAGTACTTGGGTAGTGTGATGAGCAAGGATGGAGGTTTGGAGGGTGAAGTGCTTGAAAGGGTAGAACAGGGAAGAAAGGTTGCTGGTTCCTTGAAAGCAGTGATAAGAAACAGGAAAGTGAGCATGGAAGTGAAAAAGTTACTACATGACAGTATTGTGATACCAACTCTAACGTACGGAAGTGAAGCTTGGACGTTCGACACAAGTCAAGAGTGATAGCAGTGGAAATGAGTTATTTAAAAGGAGCCTGTGGAGTCACATGGAGGGACAGGCTGACAAATGAGGATATAAAGGAGCGCTGTGGTGTGGATGTGGATGTGACAGGAAGTGTTAGGAGGAATACACTGAGATGGTTTGGCCATGTGTAGAGGATGGAGGGTGAAAGACTGACGAAGAGAGTGTATGTGAGTGAGGTGGAGGGGGAGAGAGGGAGGGGGAGGCCGAGGATGAGATGGAGGGATGGGGTGGAGAGGTATATGAGAGAGGGGGGTGTGAGTTGGGAGCAGGGCAGTGAAATGGCGAGGGACAGGGCGACGTGAAGGTGATTTGTTTGTGGCCACCCCGAAAGGGATTGAGGCGTCTGGCAAGAGATAGATAGACAGAAGATATAAGAAGTCTCATATGGGTTTTAAGTATTTAACAACAATAAAATAACTGATATCGGGCGAGGTTTGTTGTGCCTGGCACCGCTTGCTTCAGAATATGCTCCAACAAGAACTGGATAAGACCGCGTTACTCTCACATACGTAGCGACTTGCGACACAACGATATGCAAAGCACCATGGGATTGAATGACGATAATGGAGACGTTTAATATTCATAACTACGGTTTTATAGATAGATAGACAGATAGATAGACAGATAGATAGATAGATTGATAGAGAGATAGAGAGACAGATAAGGCTGAAAAAAACTATCATACCAAAAGGCTTAATTTTGAACAAGCCATGAGGAAATGCGAGTGGAATTATGCAAATAAGGGTTTTTAAAAATGTGACTCAGGCAAGCTTAAGAGAATATAAAGTTTTGTGGGTTGTGTTTAAGTTAGAGTGCTGAGGCGATGAGTTGGTCACAGCTGATGGTGAGGGTGCGGGGAGGATGGGGAGGGGGAGGAAGGTGAAGAGCAACTTGGAGGGAAGGGATAAGGGAGTGTGAGGAATGAAAAGCAGAATGAAGGATTGGAAAGAGAGAGCGAGAGAAATGAAAATTGATATAGACAGACAGACAGACAGAGATACCTAAGGTCATCTTCATTCTTCCTCCAGGCCACAGATGTAGAAGGGGTAGTAACGGAAAATGGGAGTGGAGGGGATGCGTAAGAAAGGGAGGGAGGGAAGAGCTTAGTGCTAAGGGATCTTTGTACGAGTATGCAACGTGTTATGTGCTAGATGTGAGGCTAGAGTGCTAGAGTGAGGAGTGGTTGGAAGAAGTTCAGTGAGCTGTTGCCTCTCCTGACAATGAGAGGGCTCTTCCTCCGTGCTAAAGGATCTTTGTATGCGGCATGTGTTAAGAGTATAATGCTGTATGGTGGTGAGACCTGGGCAGTAAAGGAAGAGGATATTCGAAGGCTCAACCGAGACCTGGAATGGCTAGGTTTACGAATGAAAAATTGAGAGAAAGGATGGAACTGGAGTGTTATTGGCTTTGTGATGAAGAAGGGCAGATTGAGACAGTTTGGGCATGATGAGAGGATGGAGGATGACAGTTGGGTGTGGAAAGTGAAGTGTGAACGTCGGGGGCAGAGTTGCGAAAGACAAACCGAAAAAGACCTGGGACGAGGTCATAGAGTGTGGCCTCAAAGTGACTGAAGAGGCTGACAGAGATCAAGCAACTTGGGAAGCCGCCATTAGCTGACCAGAGCCGATGCAAGCAAGCATGTTCGAGCCTTTATACACGAAACCAACCATATATTATACATATATACACGAGGTGCTACCCAAAAGTATCAGTAATTTGAACAGAGGGAGCCAACCGTTAGCAGTTTTATCTTTTGCTGCTAGGAGGAGTCAGCAGCACCCCTTGTGCGTCAGTGTGGCCCAGGCCGTGTCTGTGAGTGGACGTGTTGTTGAGCTATGCTTACTACTGTAACGTGGTGTGTAGGTGGTTTGGCGGTTTTGCAATGTCAAACCAATGATGCAGCAATGTCAAGTCGATGCTGATCGTTTTCTTCGATATCCAAGGGATTGTTCACAAGGAATTCATCCCACCCGGTCAATCTGTCAGTGGGAAGTTTTACTGTGAAGTTTTGCAGTGTCTGAGGAACAACATCTGTCTCAAACGTCCACAACAGTGGAAGAACAAGGACTGGGTCCTGCATCATGACAATGCCCCCGCCCACACATCAACCGTTGTCCGGCAGTTCCTGGCTTCCACTAGCAGGGTAGTCATTCCCCACCCACTCTGTTCGCCTGACCTTGCCCCCTGCGACTTTTTCCTGTTACCTAAGCTGAAATTACGACTGAGAGGGAGTCGATTTGACTCGATTGAGGAGATCCAGACACAATCGCAGGAGGTGCTCAAGACCATCATTCCTGAAGCCTTCCAGGGATGCATAGACTCCTGGAAAAAACGCTGGGACCACTGTATACATGCCCAAAGAGACTACTTCAAAGGTGACAGTGAGAACTAGGAGGTAAGGTAACACGTTCACCCACAATATTCAAATTACTGGATCTTTTGGGTAGCACCGTGTGTGTGTGTGTGTGTGTGTGTGTGTGTGTGTGTGTGTGTGTGTGTGTGTGTGTGTGTGTGTGTGTGTGTGTGTGTGTGTGTGTGTGTATATATAATATCATCATCATCATCATCATCATCAGCCGTTGAGGTCCTATATATATATATATATACACCAAGGCTGCTTCCCCCAAGGAAAGGGAGGTAGCCGAGACAGGACGACACACTCCCCATTTACTCATCCATTCAAACACATTCATTCGCATTGTAGCCCCAAGGGGAGAAGGGACAGATCCTCACCACACTACACACCACGAGGGTCAACTGCACAATGCAGCTAGTGACATCCGCAGCAGGGCCCGACAGCAGAGCTGGTTTACCCCTGCCACATCATAATAGACCCAGCCCCTTACCCACACCTGACCTGATTAGCTGATCAGACCAAATGCGGGAGAATATCTCCCCAGGGCTGCATCATCATTTATGCATTCACAGTATTTCCCCATTTATTTCTGTCAAGCACAGCCACTCTTCCTTGCTCAACAGACATCCCTCTCACATCAAACGTTTTCTTCACACTGTCCATCCATCCTATTCATGGTCTCCCTCTCAGCCTTACACCTCTCACATCAGATCTAGTTATCTTTTTCACCAATCACTCATTACCCTTTCTCTCCATATGCCCAAACCATCGCAACACCCTCTGCTCAACTCGATCAGCCATCTCCCAAACAACTCCAGTTCTCCTTGCACTTCATCATTTCTCACTCGATCCATATGCGTCACTCTACACATACTCCTCAGACACCTCATCTCCATTACATTCAAACTTTTCCTCTCTGCTACACCCATAATCCATGATTCAGCCCCATATAATGCAGTCGGTACCACAACACCCTCATACAGTCTTCTCTTTACATCCATTCTAAGCGAACAACATCCAAACACTTTTTTCATTCCTCCCAGCACCTTTCCTACTTCATTCATTCTAAACTTCACTTCTGCATCTATTCTTCCATCCACAGCAACGTGTGACCCTAAATACTTAAAACACTCTACCTCCTCAAGCAACTCACCATTCAAAACTATATTCATCCTCCTACCATCTACCGACCTCGTACACTTCATCACTTTACTCTTATTCTCATTTACTTTCAATTTCCTCCTTTCACACACCCTTCCAAACTCCTCTACCAACTGTCTCAATCTCTCCTCTGAATCAGCCACCATTGCAGTATCATCTGCAAACAGCAGCTGCTTCAGATTCCACTCTCTACCATCAACATTCACCAGACTCAGACGTCCACCAAAAACTCTTTCATTCACCTCCCTTACAACACCATCCATATAAATATTGAACAATCAAGGCGACATCACACATCCCTGCCGCAGCCCCACTCTCACGGGAAACCAATCACTCACAGTATTTCACACTCGTACACACGCTCTACTATTTACATAAAAACTTTTCATCCCTTTTAGTAACCTACCATCAAGTCCATACCATCTTAAAACAGTCCACATAGCCTCCCTATCAGTTCTATCATATGCTTTCTCTAAATCCATGAATGCCCAAAACACATCCTTGCCTTTCGCTAAATAATTTTCACACACTTGTCTCACAGCAAACACCTGATCCACGCATCCCATCCCTCTCCTAAAGCTGCACTGCTCATCACCAATCACTTCCTCTGTACCCTCTCTAACTCTCTTAATTAACACTCTACCATACACCTTACCTACAACACTCAACAGACTTATACCCCTAAAGCTAGTACATTCATACTTATCACCCTTGCCTTAATACAATGGGACCACACAAGCACTTGCCCAGTCATTTGGCACCATACCTTTCGCAAGCACACATTCAACAATCTTACTAACCAGTCAACTAGTCGCTCCACCACCCTTCAGGCATTCCACAGCACACTCATCCATACCTGCAGCTTTCCCTTTTTTCATCTCCTTTACTGCCTCCTGCACCTCCTCCTTTGTGATCAAAGAATCATTCAACTCTCCCAACACATTTATTCCTTGCACCCTTCCATCCGCCACAATCTCAGCCACCCTTTCCTCCTCTACATTTAACAATCTTTCAAAATACTCTGCCCATCTCTTCCTTACTGCATCCATCTCAGTTAACATCCTTCCATCCTCTGCTTTTACTCACTCTTCCTTCCCAGACTCTCCCTTTCGCACCCTTTTCACCTCCTTCCAGAACATTTTCTTATTCTGTTGAAAATTCTTAGTCAGCTTCCTACCCCTCCTCTCATCTGCTGCCACTTTAGCATCATGCACAGCCCTTCTCACCTTATTCCTCTTTTCATTATACCTCTCATATGACACCCCATCCTTCCTCTGCAGGCACACTTCATATGCACATCTCTTCTCAGCCACAGCCATACTCACTTCCTCACACCACCTTCACTTCCTTTTCTTACACCACCACCCACACGTCTCACACCACACACCTCTTCCGCATGCCCCACCACAGCACTCTTAAACATCTGCCATTCCTCCTCCACACTGCCATTTTCCTGATCTTTCACTGCATTCTACTCATCTTTCAATTTCTCCTGATACTTTATCATTTTCTCTTTTTATCCAACTCATTCACTTTCAAAACCTCCCTGCCACACCTAACCCTCCTAGCTCTCACCCATCTCTTACCTACTGTTAACTTTCCCTCCACCAGGTAGTGATAAGACATACCTCCACCCTCCCCTCTCAGAACTCTCATATCCAACAAACTTCCTATTACATTCCTGGACACAACCACATAGTCCATCAATGCACTATCAACAATCCTTCCACCCTCCTGTCTCACCTATATATACTTATAAATATCTTCCTTTTCAAACAGAGTATTTCCAATCACCGTCTCTCGCTCAACGCACATCCCTATCATACGTTCCCCATTTTCATTTCTTCCAGGCACACCATGCATATCAACTACACCTTCAACTGCTACATTTCCCACTCTAGCATTCAGATCTCCCACCATTACCACGTTCACTTTCGCTCCAAAACTCTGCAGACACTATCAACATCATTCCAGAAAGACTCCCTTTCTTCTTCATCCCTTTCACTACCAGGCCCACATGCACTCACAAACACCCATATCTCACATTCAAATTTTGCTTTCACCCACATCAGTCTCGATGACACTTCCTTCCATTCAGTCACACACTGCTGTACTTCCGGACTCACTAACAAGGCCACACCTTCTCTTGCATTTTCTCTATCATCACCTGACAATCTTTCATGCACACTTCCAAGCATAGACTCACCCTTCCCTTTCATATTCGTTTCACTCAAAGCTAACACATCCAACTTTCTTCTCACAAACATTCTCCCAATCTCCTCCCTTTTAGCCTCAATCGTACTACATCCAGTCACATTCATAGACCCAATCTTCAGGGTACGGGGATAATTCATTCCCCATCCCTTTCTCTGGCCTGTCTCTTTTTAGGAACTTACAAACAGAGGAGGGGGTCCCTAGTCCCCTCACCCCGCCCCTTTTAGTCGCCTTTTACAACACGCAGGGAATACGGTGGCAGTATTCTTCCTAACACAACCTGGCCGCAGAGTAGTACCACCCCGTATTGCGGTCAGATTGTGTACCCCCCGCCACTGGGGTGGGGGCGCACAATCTGGCTTTGGACGGTTTTCACTTCATTCCAGCTACCACCAGGCAACACATGCCGCCTAAACAGCCCCATTCGCATCAGCCAGGATTATAGGCCATCGTAAGGGATATTACCTAAACTCTGGCATATGGTTTAGCCGTTGCAAGAATACAGTGCTACAGGTTATATGTTCTTGCTTTCTGTGTTGTTGTGGACCCAGGCTTATCTGAAACAAGAACCTGGTGGACTGCAGGCTGAACCTACCCTACTTCTGCATCCCACCATCCTCTTTTCGAGGTATTCAGCGAGAGGTTAAAAACGTTTGAATAACTAGGCAACGGAGGCGCCACGACGTAAAGTGTCCCTCTCCAGCACCGTTTTTGCATCCTACTCGATTTTAACATGGGAACGTATATTTATCGTGCTTTGATGTGATTTGCTCAGCTCTAATCTTCATTTATATGGAAGATCACAATTACTTCACCATTATTTACGAAAAGATCAAAATTTTTATCAATAAATGGCACATTTTTCCCGAGAATTACAACGTGTGGATCCAGCTTGGGAAAATTATAACCAGAAAGGTCATGGTGATATCATATACCCAACCCAACAGAGAAGGCAGCACGTGTTACACACCTAACCATAGCAACCTCCACAGCTAACCTTAACATCATTCTGATCTTAATTAGCTGTCGTTTTCCCTTCTCCATTACCATTTCATTCTCCTCTGTCCTTCCTTTCATCCAATCCTCTCTCCTTCCCATCATTCCCTCCTCTCTCCTTCCTTTCATTCCCTCCTCTCTCCTTCATTTCACCCCCCTCCTCCCTTCATTCGTCGATCACCCTCTTCTCTCCTTCCCCATTCCTCCTTTCCTCCCCTCTCTTCCTTCCTACCTCCCCTTCCATTCTCCATTCCCTACTTATTTCTTGCCCCTGTACCTGCCTCACTCCCTATCTTTCCTCCCAGCTCCTCCTCCCTTCATCAGATCCCTGCCTACCTACCTTCCATCCTGCCTCACCTCCCTCTCTCCCTGCTCAACCTCCTTCCTGCATACCTCCCTCCCCATCTCTCCTCTTTGCCTAACCCCCTTGCTCCCCTCCCTCCTTCCTCCACCTCGTCTTGTCTGCGTAATAGTCTGCCCGCCTTCTGTTGACTGCTTCCTCCAATTTTTCTCCCTCCCTGCTTCAAGTCTCTTCTCTCTCTCATCTCTACCTGCTTTATATCTACCTGTCTATTTCTCCTTCCTCCTTACCCGCCTCCCTGCTTGTCTCTCCTCTCTCTCTTCCTGTCTCACCTCCCTGCCTACCAACCTGCCTGTCTCTCCCCCCTCCCTGCCTCACCTCCCTACCTACTGTACCTACATGCCTGTCTCTTCTCCCTCCCTGCCTTACCTCCCTACCTACTGTATCTACCTGCCTGACTCTCCTCCCTTCCTGCCTTACCTCCCTACTTACTGTATCTACCTGCCTGTCTCTCCTCCCTCCCTGCCTCACCTCCCTACCTACTGTATCTACCTGCCTGTCTCTCCTCCCTCCCTGCCTTACCTCCCTACCTACTGTATCTACCTGCCTGTCTCTCCTCCCTCCCTGCCTTACCTCCCTACCTATCTACCTGCTTGTCTTTTCCCCCTCCCTGCCTCATCTCTCTAATTACCTACCTGCCTGTCTTTTCTCCCTCCCTGCCTCATCTCCCTACCTACCTACCTGCCTGTCTCTCCTCCCCTCCTGCCTCGCCTCCCTACCTACCTGTCTGTCTTTTCCCCTTCCCTGCCTCACCTCTCTAATTACCTACCTGTCTATCTCCTCTCCCTCCCTCCCTGCCTTACCTCCTTCCCTACCCACCTATCTCTCCTCCCCCTCATTTCCCTCCCTACCTACCAGCCTGTCTATCCTCCCTCCCTACCTTCCTGTGTATCTCCCCTTCCTCTCTGCCTTATCTTCCCTCTCTCTCTCTCTGCCCTATCTCCCTACCTGCCTACTTACCTACTAACCTACCTACCTACGTACCTGCCCGCCTCTATCCCCTTCCTCCCTGTCTCACCTATCTATCTACCTACCTACCTGCCTGCCTGCCTCTGTCCCCTCCCTCCCTGCCTCACCTCCCTACGCCCTGCCTCTGTCTATTAATTTTGGATGTAAGGAAGGCCTAGCACCATGCACTATCGTTTATGGCCGCCATGATTCCCTCACACCGCCATCCACTCACTCAACCCAGCTCCAGGCTGCAGGCAAGGGCAGGCAGGAGGCAGGGGAGGAGATGGAATGCAGGGAAAGCGTGAGGCAAGGTGAGGCAAGGAGGAAGAAGGTAGGGGAAGGGTGAGGCAAGGGTGAGGGAAGAAGAGGAAGATATGGAAAGGATGAGGCAAGGGTGAGGCGAAGAGGAAGAAGATAGGGAAAGGATGTGGCAGGGGTGAGGCGAGGAGGAGGAAGGTAGGGAAAGGGTGAGGCAGGGGTGAGCGAGGAGGAGGACGGCAGGGAAAGGATGAGGCAGGGAGAAGGCAAGGAGAAAGGTAGAGAGAGAGTGAGGTTTGTTTTGTTTGTTTGATATTTGTCCCAGTTTCCTAGGACACGGGCAAACAGAGAGCCCGTCAGAGGTGCGCACTACTTGCGCGAACTTGCTTTAGCGAGGTGGAGGATAATCCTTTACCGTAGTAATTAATATATTTAATGGAGCACGGGCAACAACGGCTGCAGCGTCCATAAAGACGTCACCAGATCGGGCAAGGGCCGAGTCTAGCTCAGACCTGAGCATGGTTGTGGCTGGGCAGTCCAGAAGATAATGAAGAAGGGGCTCCTCACAGCTGGACAAGCAATGGGCACATGGGTCTGGCTCCATACCCACAATTTGCTTGTAGCAGAGAAACCCAAGACGCAATCTTCGAAGCCGGACTACAATATAATTAAGTAGACCTGGGGGGGGCAGCAGGAGGGAATAGGACGTGGCAGTAGCATACCATTTTGCAGAGCAAGAGCCCTCCGTGACCCAGAGCTGATGGTCCTCTAGGGATAGTCTTCCTATGGTGGCAGTGAGAGTGTGGATGAGGTGCAAGGGACTAGGGCGTAGTGGGAATGTGATGTCTGGAAGATCACAAGCTGAGCGCGCAGCGTGATCAGCACACTCGTTGCCACTGATTCCCACATGACCCGGGAGCCAGTGCAGGTTAATCGTTGCGCCCCTATGGACAAGAAGTGATGCGAATGTATGGATCGCTGTTAGGAGAAAGACGTTGTCATGCAGCGAGAAAGATCGTAATCTCTGAATCGAGGAAAGAGAGTCTGTGTGGATTATGACTCGGTTGCGACGATGGTGGTGAGCATGGCGCAAAGCACCCAGGATGGCCGCAAGTTCCGCCTGGAAAGCGGATACACCTGAGGAGAGTCGCCAAGCTTCCACTATTTGCCCAGAGACAAAGGCCGCTCCAGCTGCGCCATTAGGGGAAACAGAGCCATCAGTGTAATAGATGGCTGAGTCTGGTAAGGCCAGAGCTGCCACCCTACTGAGACCCTCCTGGCGAAGGAGTGCTGGAATTGAGGAGCGAGGTTTAGCCTCCGATGGACAAATTATATTAAAAAGAGGAGGATCCCATGGCTGTGGATCAACATATCCGGAAAAGGGAGAGTCGGGGTCTTGACAGAGGCTCGCCGCAGCTCCCAGTCCATGGATGACAGCGGCCGTGGTGCGGGCCCAGTCACGCTGACGGGCCGGCTCGGGTGGGCAGGCCGAGAAGGCGTTTTAGGAGGGCAGTGACGGGCAGGTGAGGCAGGCACTGGATCATCTTCAGTGTGACGATTGCCGCTCGTAACATAATGCGATGGGCCAGAGACGGCACCCCGCCCTCCATACGCAGATTTACAATCCGGGTCCAGCGTGGAGCACCCAGCATGATGCGGAGTGCATCGTTCTGGATGACCTCCAGAGATCGAGACACTGGTGGAGTGAGACCAGTCAGACAGATGGCACTGTAGTCCACCAGAGATCGGATGGCGTGAATATAAAAAGTCCGGAGGACAGAAAATGATGCCCCCAAACTCCGCCTGGAGAGGTATCTGAGAGCAGCCATTCGGGTGGAAGCACGTTCCCTCAGATACCGTACATGGCAAGCAAAGGTGAGACCCCCATCTAGCCAGACCCCCAGATACTGGTGGACGGTGACCAGGGAGAGCTGATGACCTCCAAGCAGCAGTGGAAAGTCGGGGGGGCAGAGGCCAAAAGGCAGACACTTCGTCTTGGCGAAGTTGATTTTAAGGCCTAGCTCGGTGCACTTGGCGTGTAACCGAGAAAGGGCCAAGTCCGCCTGTGCAAAACAGTCTCTCCGTGTAAAGACGAGGGCCAGATCGTCGGCATAGCAAAGAAGAGTTATGCCAGGCCCATATTCAACAAAAAGGAGCTCCTCCATCAGGACATTAAATAAGATAGGGCTCAAAACGCTTCCCTGGGGGGTGCCATTAGGATGTGGGTGAAAAGGGGAGAGGTGCCCCTGAAAGCAGACCCCCGCAGTGCGGTCACTAAAAAAATCCCGGACCCAGGATATGAGCCTGCCCCCTACTCCCCTGGCCGCAAGAGCTGCCAAGATAACGGTGGGGTTCGCCAGTTCGAAGGCCTTCTCGAGGTCGAGGAAGATGGCCATCCCCCGTCCGCCCCTCAGCTCCCCAAGGAATGATGCAAGGCAGTGGGTGGCACTCCTGCCTGGATGATAGGCATAAATCCTTGGGTGCAGCGGTCCCAGCCGCCAAGCAAGACGAGCCCGCACAACCCTCTCAGCTGTCTTTGCAATGCAACTGAGCAGGGAGATGGGGCGCATGGCAGTGGGATCGCGAGGTTTCGGAATCGGGTGGATGACCGCCATCTTCCACGACCTCGGTAGACGCCCCTCAGACCACGAGAGGTTAAGCAAATCAAGCAGACGCTCTCTGCCGCAATCTCCAGCATGTGTTAAAATGGAGTACGTGACCACGTCGAGCCCCGGTGCAGTATCCTCCCGGCGCCTCAGCGCTTTTTGAAGCTCTTCGCTGGTGATTGGACAGTCAGCGGGGTCAGGTGTATTACACGCTGTCTGAATGGCCGCAATGCGAGAGGCGGACAGCTGCATTTGTAAGGCTCGGACAGACTGCGGGAGATTGGAAGAGGCTGAGCGGTCAGCGAAATGCTGGGCAAGACGGCCGGCCTCAGCGGCAGGGTCAGGGTGGGAGGGCGGACGAGGAGGACGTGGATCGGAGATGGACCTGATTCTCCCCCACATCTCACGGAGTGTGGAGTGAGAATCTAGGGTGCGACACCATCCGATCCACGCCTCCTCTTTAAGGCGACGCTTTTCAGCGACCACATGCCGAGTCACAGCAACCAGGTACGGCCGGTGCGGAGATGTTCGGCGCCGCCGGTACTGCCTGCGTGCTGCATTCAGCCTCTGGTTCAATTCCCTGACCCTGTCGCAGTAAAACCAGCCGTCCCGGTAGCATCTCGCCGAGCGCCGCTGCAATGGAATGGCAAGAGAGGCAGCGTGCGAAAAGATATTTGCTGCTTGATCTGCCTGGCTCTCGAGGTCTGAGGCGGGAGAGGATGTCGCAAAGGCCGCCGTGAGAGCACGGTCAAAGGCCGCCCAATCCGCCTTGCGTAGATCCCATCATGGTGTGGGAGGCGGGGGAGGGGGGAGGGGGGCGAGAGGCAAGCCAACAAGAGTAGCGAAGTGGTCACTCGCAAGGTGTGGGTGGAGTGACCATGACGCCAGGCCTGACAGAGGGGTTGAGACAAAGGAGAGGTCGAGGCGACCTCCTCCAATATGGGTGGGCTCTGTCGTGTTGTTTAGGAGGGAGACACCACCCATCTCCTCCAGAAGTAAAGAAATGTGCCGTCCTGCTTCATTGGACTGAAGAGGCGATGATAGAAGGGCGTGGTGGGCATTGAAGTCGCCCCCAATGTACACGGCCCCCCTGGCAGCTTGGGAGAAAAGTTCCCCCAACTCCAGGGTGCTCCTCTGGCTTCGGTATACATTGTATACCGTCAGGGGCGACGTCGCCAGATGGAGAACCACGCCCTGAACCTCCACATCAGGTCCACAGAAAGGAGGGGGCTCACAATCCGTGCACGCGATGTGGTCCTGGACCAGAACGGCACATCCCCGTGTAACGCCACGAATATACAGGAGGAGATGGGTGGTGTATCCCGAGAGATGGAAAGTGGAATTGCCTGGGAGCAGGGTCTCCTGCAGGAGAATGACATGAGGGCGGTCCTGTGCGGCCGCTTCCTGCAAAAGGGGGAGCTTGCTCCGTGCTCCCAAGCAATTCCACTGGAGGAGCCTGAGAGAGCGGTCTACTGGCCGTCCGGCGACAGTTGCGGATGGTCGTTCTCCTGCAGCAGTGGTGGGGCCCTGTCCATCACTTTGGACCCAGATGGTGTTAGGGTTTGCCCCAAACGATGGCGATGACGAGGCAGTTGTGCGGCTGAAGGCAGAGCATTGGGAGGTCGTGGCTTGACTCTCTTGGACGGGTGAGCTGACCTGTGCGATGTGGGACGGGGTCACCCTGCCGAACGAGCTGGGCGGCGAGGGGACAGAGGAGCACCTAGGCTCGCCATCTTCCTTTCGATCGCCTGGTCCACAAGGCGATTGGCAGCTTCGGCAAGGGGCTCTGTTGGGAGAGGGATGTCTAGGGTTAAGGCAACTGTCTTGGCTAGGGTCATCGCCAGCTCTGTGGCAAAGGTCCTGAGCTCCTCCGTTGTGAACGAGATCACCGGAGGAGCAGGAGCGGGGGGTGGACTGGGTGTGGAGCCAGGCACTGGTGGCGGAATTGTCAGTGGCTGGCTGGTCTCTACACTTGGAAGTGGTGGCGAGACAGGCAGCTGTTGGTGGTGGACCTCTGCTGTGGTCTGGACCACAGTGAGAGCTGAGGGCAATGGAGGGAACTCTTGGTCGCTGAGAGGTGGTGGGCACTGAGTGAGAGTGCGGCGCTGTTGACCCCAGATGAAAGTGCCGGGGGGAGCTGGAGTGGCCCTGGTGGCCTGGTGCTCCTGCACAAAAGCAACCTGCCTCTCCCGACCCTGGTTCACTCTTTGAACCCTCGCGGGGCAACTGGGGTGCCAGGCGTGGTGTCGTCCTGCGCAGTTGGGGCACTTGGCCGCAATCGGCTGGTTTGCCTTGAACCGCTGCAGGCACTCGTCCGTGTCGTGGGCGGCACTGCACATGCCACAGATGACGGGGCGGTTGCAGTTGGCACGGTGGTGCCCGTAGCGCTGGCAGCGGTAGCAACGGAGTGGCTCTGGGGTGAAGGGGCGAAGGTGATATGTTCCCCAGTTCCCCAGGTCTATCGCAGGGATCAGAGGACCCCGCAGGGTGACAATGACCTGTCGAGTCTCCTCTCTGGTCCGCGCTTTTTGGCATCGGGTTACCTCCTCGACTTGAGGGTGGTGAAGCAGTATCTCCATGGGCATTCTCAAGGGATAGCCCATGACCACTGCCTTCGTAGACTGTTGACAAGGCGTCAGCTCGACTAGCTTCACAGGGCAGGCCTCGTCCTGCAGAGCTGTTCTCAAGAGGTCGTAGGCTCCCTCGTCCTTCGGCACCAACACCGAGCTTCCATCCCGACCTATCAGGTTGGAGCAGCGTAGCCCTGGCAGGTGACGCTCTAGTGCAGCCACGGCGTCGTAACTCGTTGCATGTCCGTCCTGAACCGGCACACGGAAAGCTGGGAATGCAGAGCGGGGCGGCGGACGCACAGCTACTGACACGGAGGGACGAGCAGCAGAGGGACCCCTGAGGGGAGCCCCAGTGCGTACTGCCGGAGAAGGGCCGTTTCCCTGGCGAGCACGCCTCGATCCCTTGCGTACTACGGGGGTGAAACCCTCATCATCGTGCAGAGCATGATCAGCAGAGGGGGAGATCTGATTCGCAGCAGGAGCCTCCGAAGTGCCCTTGGTGGAAGAGAGAGATGGTGGAGCAGGTGCAACCTCCTCCATAGCCTCATGGCGGCGGGCTGCCTTGGCAGAACGGGTAGAGTCACCACGCAAGCGAGGTACCACTCCCGTAGACTTAGGTGTAGAGGGGTTCGCACCAGAAACCTCGTGAGCTGATGAGTGGGAGCTCGAGTCAGAGCAGTGACGCTCCCGCTTCGTGCCTGTGGCAGGACACGGGATGGAGGGCCTCGACTGAGGAAGCGGGAGGCGGGAATGCCCCTGGGGCCTAGGGATGCTGGATCCCTTCATCCTGCTCACCGAAGCAGCCAAAACAACTCAGTCAAAACACACACACACACACACACCTCACACACACAACCACTCAAACAGCACAAACAAACAAAAAACAGCAAAAGTGGCCAGGTCCCTACAGTGACGGGCAACCTATGCTCCCCGCCCTCTAAAGGGCGATGGGAGGCCCCGCCACTGCCCCTTTCGGGTCTTCCCTAATCTAACAGAGCCGCCCTCACCGCCTCCTATAACCAGGCCCTAAAGGCCCCCCTTCATGGAAGTGCCCTAACGGCACCCCTTCAGGGTTCGGCTTCGTACTACGGTGAGGGACACTAACGGCAGGCCAAAAAAAAAAAAAAAAAAAAAAAACACCCACACACACAGTCACAAACACACACACACTCCCACTCACACCCAGGCAATCGGAGACTAAGTCTCAGAAAAAACCTGGAAAGCGGCCAAAATTCTTCCTCAGTGCCAGAGACAAAGTCTAAAACAGGCAAAAAACGAGGAAAACAGGCGAAAATCGTCACGAGTAAACGAACCAGAGTTCAGAGCTCGAGAGAAATCGGCCAGACCTCCTCACCCGACAGAGTCTGAGCTAGGAGTCGAGAGAGTGGGGTGAATCAGAGGGGAATAGTTTGGCAGTGACACCGATAGGCAAGAAGAGGGGTATGGAATGTCAAGTGGTTAGATGTGAAGGAATGATGTAGAGGAAAGAGAGAGAGAGAGAGAGAGAGAGAGAAAGAGGAGGGGGGGGGAAGAGAGGTAGGGCGCACGATGGGGAGGGGAGGGAAGATACCTGGATATGTACAAAGGATGAAAATTAGACTGTGAGGCATAGAGCTTTCATTTATTCCCTTAGTATATAACTTTACATCTTTTTACGTTTTTTATCGTAAATCTTAAATCTGCAAGTTGTTTTAGGTCTTATGTACGACAGAGAAGGAATCTTTTAGTTTATTTGTGATACTATCAGAGGATCAGATTTCGCGCAGGAGAACCCTTAGGCGGTACTAATTTTTTTTTTTTTTTTTTTTAACTATCCGTCTTTCTATCTATCACCCAATCTATAAATCCATCTGTCTGTCAGTCTGTTTGTTGCCGGACGCCTTAATCCCGTAAGTCGTGGCCACAAACAAATCGCCCCCACGTCGCCCTGTCTCCTGCCTCTTGCCTGCCCTCATTTCAACTCACCCCACTTTCTCTCATATGTCTTTCCACTCCATCCGTCTAACTCACCCTTTATCACCCCCTCTCCTCTCCACCTCATTCACTTACACTCTTCTAGTCAGTCTCTCATTCTCCATCCTCTCCACGTCACCAGATCACCCTAGAGTATTTCTCAACATTTTCAATCACATCCACATCAACACCACGACGCTCCCTCACGTCATCATTGTCCTTTGTGTGTGTGTGTGTGTGTGTGTGTGTGTGTGTGTGTGTGTGTGTGTGTGTGTGTGCTCTAGTAACCCACCTACTTTGAAAAGTGTTCCCTGTGCTCGGTTGTAACGCGTTGTTATGGAGTACCAGGAGAAAATGATAATGGGAAGAGACTGAAGGATATGTGTCAGGAGAGGAGGTTGTGCATTTGTAACTTGTATTTCAAACACAAAGATGCACACTGATATACATGGTATAGAGGGAACGGGGATCGTGTTGAAAGAAGCCTGAGTGATTACGTGCTCATAGAGAGGTCGATGCTGGGAATGGTTGCTAATACAAAAGCCGTGAGAGGACGATGTGGACGTCTGTCAGATCATAGGATTGCGGTATGCAAGATCAAGCTGAGAGGAGTGAGGTGGATCAGGAGAGAGAGAGAAGCAGTCAGGAAGAAAGACTGAAAGGTGTGAAGCCGTGGGTCAAAGAAATGGCAGATGATTACAGGACCAAAGTAGGGGAGGAGTTAGAATCAGTGAATTGGAATGAAATGGATCTGGACAGCCTGTGGAATGCATATAGAGATTGCTTGGTTAGAAATGCTAAAGCGGTGTATTGAATGGTAAGGGCAACAACAAAGAAGAGAGGTATGGGATGGTGGAATGATGAGGTTAAGAGAGCAGTGGAGGAAAAGAGGATAAGTGGCTAAAACGGTTACAGGACAGGGATTCAGTTGGAATAAGAACTGAATATATTTAAAGCAAGAAGCACGTAAACAGACTAGTGAAGGGGAAAAAGAAGGAGGTAAATGATGATCTAGGAAGAAAAATGAATGCCAACTACTCTGAAAATAGGAAGTTATTCTGGAAAGAGGTGCAGACATGTAGAAGTGAAAGTGGAACGAAATGTGATAGTGTGAAGGATGTAGGTGGTAGAATATTAACCCATGGGGATGAAGTAAGGACCAGATGGAAAGAATACTTTAAAAGCCTGATGAATGGGAATAGAGAGAGCAAAGGGGCTTTAAACATGATTCTTTTGGGGTGTGTGCAGAGAAGGAATACAGTGACAGGAGACGTAACAGTTGCACAGGTTAAGAGTTCTGTGAGGTGGCTGAAAAATGGGAAAGCAGCTGCGGTTGATGAGGTGTATGCAGAGATGCTTAAGTGTAGTGAAAAGAGTGGACTGAAGTGCTTGTTACAGATATGTAAGAAGGCAAGGATAAATGAAACTGTGCCGGGAGAGTAGAAAAAGGCTGCGATTGTACCCCTGTACAAAAATAAAGGTGTGCGAGGTGAGTGCAAGAATTATCGTGGCATAAGTTTATTGAGTGTGGTAGGAAAGGTATATGGAAGAATTATTAAAGAGAAAGTAAGATATCAGAAGTCCTAGTGAGTGATGAACAGGGTGGCATTAGGAGTGGCAGAGGATGTGTGGATCAAATATTTACAGTGAGACAGACAGTGAAGAAGGTTTGTGTCAAGGACTATAAGGTGTTTATGACATTCGTGGATCTGAAAAAAGCATACGACAAAGTAGACAGAGAAGGATTGTGGAAGGTTTTGAGCATGTAAGGTGTAGATGGTAAGCTGCTAGGTGCCGTTAAGAGTTTTTATGATGGTAGTGAAGATGTGTAAGGGTTAATGGGCATCTACGTGAATTGGTCACGATCGGTGTGGGCGTACGACAAGGTTCTGTGATGTCCCCATGGTTGTTAAAAATATATACAGTATATGGATGGGGTGATGAGAAAGTATAATAACGAGTAATGGAGAGGGGGATGGCGTTGGTAGTGAATGGTGATGGATGGAATATCTCCAATTTGTTGTATGCTGATGATGTAGTACTACTACTTGCAAATACCGGACAAGAACTTGGTAGGCTAGTGCAGTGTTTTGCTGATATCTGTAAGCGTCGTGCCTTGAGAGAAAATGTAGAACAGAGTAAAGTGATGGTTACTAAGAGAGAAGGTGACTCCCAGTGCGATGTTACAGTGAATGAAGAGAGAATGGAATTGGTGAGAAGAGTTCAAATATCTGGGTACAATGATAGAAAAGAGAGGAAAATGTGCAAAAGAAGTGGGAAGTAGAGTGACATAAGGAAGAAAAGTAGCTGGTGCAATGAAGGCCTTGATAAGAAACAGAGGCTTGAGTGTTGCAGCTGCACGAAGCTCACATGAAGGAGTGTTAGTGCCAACTTTAAGATATGGGTGTGAGACTATGGTGTGTCATGAAAATGATAGTCAAGAGTAAGAGCAGTGGAGATGGGACTGCTGAGGAATGTATGTGGAGTACAGAGGGTGGATGGGATACGAAATGATGTGATTCGTGAAAGATGTGGATTTGAGGAGGTCTGTGGACACCAGAATCGATAACAGTGTACCGAGATGGTTTGATCATGTGGAGAGAATGGATAACAACAGAATGGTGTAAAAGGTATATCTGAGCGAATTTGAAGGAGGGAGGAGGCGAGGTAGGCCAAGGAGAAGGTGGAGAAATATGGTGGATGAGTGTGTGGGGAAGAGAGGTTTGGAAGTCGGTGAGGCTAGGGAACTGACAGGAGATCGAGCTGGCTAGATGAATGTTGTAGAAGTGCATGATCAGGGATTTTGCACCCCTTTTTAACGTGGCAGCATCTGGATTGACTCTAGCATATCATTTTGTTTGAAGGAACAGAACGTGGTGAATGTTTTTGGTGTATCCGATAGAGCCAGGATTCCGGGGGCTTGAATGATGAGTGAATGGAAGCGTGGCCCATTGGACTGTGCAAATTTGGGCTGTCTGGAAATTGTTACTCCTCACCCTGCCCTAGGGTGGGAAAAGAGGTCTGGATGATGATGATGATGATCATGATAATGTCCCCTGAGCTGAAATATACCATCAAATATTATTCATGAAAAAAATTCATTACCAGATTTCTACATTAAACAATTGATAAGTGTCTGAGTAATATATCACTTAACACGTTGTATTTCACCCTTCAGTTCTATCCAGCCACATCCATCCCTGCCAGTTGGAAAAGTGGTATCAGTAATGTCTTCCCTAAATACGTTAGGATTTGAACTAACACGCGTGTTTTATCCATCCAGGAGGCCTCATGGCACACATTCCTTGGCGACTTATTTATTTTTCACGTTATTTTGCCCATTTATGTTATTTTTCATTTTTTACATTAACTTTCCCTTATTTTCTTTTTAATTTTCACGCTAACTTCCCCCTATATGTTATTTATTTTCATTTTTCACGTTGACTTGTTAGTTTATGTAATGTATTTTCTTTTTTCACGTTAACTTTCCCTTTGTTATTTTTTAAAGATAAATTTTCTTCTATAAAGTTAATTTCATTATTCACGTTAACTTGCTCTTTTTTTTCTTTTTTTTTTTCGTTTATTGCATTAACTTTCCCTACTATGTTATCACATTTTAATGTTGACAAAGTTTCCATCAATACAGACCAAACCAGTGGATACACAGATGTATTTTGCAGGTTAAGCCTCTTGGACGAGGTGTTAAGACGTCTTCAGAGCCATTTATAATGCCATCCTAACTGTTTCAGAATACCAGATACACGAACAAACCTGGGATTGGCTCTCCACCGTAACTGTGATATGTTTTTGCAGGAAGGACAAGGGCCCGTATTCTCGTCGGTTAAGGAAACTCCCTAACACCTCTTGCTAAGTGATTTATTTCTTGATGTAGCTGGTTAAGATCCTTTTGTACGTTATGTAGTGAGGAAGCATTGGACGACCTTACATAAAGCAGAAGAGGAGAGAAGGGTTTGATAAAAAGAAAAAAAAATTGCTATGGAAAGGGTGCTAGTGAGCTTCCTCCGCAGACAAGAGTAGGGGCCAGGGAAAGTGCAGATTCTTCCCTTGTCATCCTGTCTTCCTCTGTTAACCTGCCGCGTCCTGTTTACGTGAATGAACGTCCACACATTTTGTCACTGCCAATCCCGTTGACGTACATAAACGTGAATCAATTGCAAGGTCCCTAATTTGCACAATTTTCAATTTTTGCGAGTGATTTTTGGTACATATACACGGGACACCTTCCTCTACAAGATGCCAGGCAGGGACAATGCCTTACCCAGCATGACCCCCCCCTGCACGCCATTGTCTCAGCAATTTACCTGTTACCTGTGACCTCGCCAGTAAAGACATGTCGTGCCACGGTACGAAATTCAGGGTCAGAGTGATTTCCCAATCGATGACAATGTGGAGGACAAACTTTACATAGCATTAGAGGAAGAAACAGTCAGAAATGATGATCAGGTAATGTCGCCAAAAAAGATCGGGTATGTTGATGTGTTTTGTGAGTGAAACAATGCTTATATTGCCTATATTACTGTGTGAAAATCAATATACTCTCGTACTACATATAAATTCGTACCAAATAAATAAATAAATTCCATTTATGAGTGGTGTGGAATGTTTTTTTTTTTATGCGAGGAAGAAGGAACCAAAGGCCACGAGCCCGCAGTAACAGTTCCCTCCAAGAGAAAAACAGAATACAATATAGAGCCAAATTCAAGATCCGATCATTTTGAGATGCCTGAACACACTGCGTTTGAAAGACTGGAGATCATAGGCAGCAGGAAATACAGACAGAGGGAGACAGTTCCAGAGCTGACCTGTTGCATAAATGAAAGACTGGGAGTAACGGTTAACTCTTGCATTAGAGAGTTGGACAGAAAAAGGATGAGATTTTGCTGCCAGACGGGTGCTACACGCCCGTCGTAGAGGTGGAGGAATGCAAGCAGACAGTTCAGAGGAGCAGTGACCATTAAAGTAGCGATAGAAAAGAGATAAAGATGCAACAGTGCGGCGAAGAGACAGAGGTTGAAGGGAGTCAGTAAGAGGAGGAGAGTTAATGAGACGAAAAGCCTTTGACGCCACCCTATTAAGAAGAGCTGTATGTGGGGAGCCTCCCCACACATGAGAGTTGTACTCCACACAGGGGCGGATAAAACCCCTGTATAGAGTCAACAATTGCGCAGGGGTAAAGAAAGAGCGGAGTCGGCTTAGCACACCCAATCTCTTGGAAGCAGATTTTACAAGAGATGTAATATGATCTTTCCAAGATAAGTCCCGAGTAAATGAAACCCCAAGCATGTTCAAGGATGATGCAGGATTAAGCTGAATATTATTAAACATTAGTGGGTATACCTGTGGAAGATTTTGTCGGGTTGATAGGTGTAAGAACTGAGTCTTAGATGCATTAAAGACAACCATATTATTTTTACCCCAGTCAGAGATACGAGCCAAGTCAGACATTAGGTGTGCCATAGCCTCATCCCTTGTTTGTTGAAGTAACTGTTGAGATGGGCGTTGCGGGAACCGAATGGAAAGGTGAAGGGTGGAGTCATCAGCGTATGAGTGGATAGGGTTAGATGTACAGCTTAGAAGATCATTGATGAATAGAAGGAAGAGAGTTGGTGATAGGACAGAGCCCTGAGGAACACCACTGTTGATAGATCTAGGAGAAGAACGATGGCCGTCTACAACAGCGGCTATAGAACGACCAGAAAGGAAGCTAGCGATGAAGGCACAGATAGAAGGATAGAAACCGTAGGAGGGCAGTTTGGAAATTAAAGATTTATGCCAGACTCGATCGAAAGCCTTTGAGATGTCAAGTGCAATGGCAAAGCTTTCGCCAAAGTCCCGAAAGGAGGATGACCAGGAGTCTGAAAGGGAGGTGAGAAGATCGCCAGTGGAGCGTCCCTGACGGAACCCATACTGACGATCGGAAAGAAGGTTGTGATAGGAAAGGTGCCTTACAATTTTTCTATTAAGAATTGACTCAAAAACTTTTGAAATACAGGACGTTAAAGCAATTGGACGATAGTTGGAGGGTTGGGAGTGGTCACCCTTCTTTGGGACTGGCTGAATGAGAGCAAACTTCCAGCAAGAAGGAAAGGTACAAGTTGACAGACAAAGACGAAAGAGTTTGCCTAGGCAGGGTGTAAGCACAGTTCTTGAGAACAACAGGAGGGACCCCATCAGGCCCATATGCCTTGTTAGTACTGAGGCCAGTGATGGCAGAAAATACATCAACTGAAGAAATTTTAATGTCAGCCATGAGGAAATCAGAGGGGGGAAGTGATGGAGGAACAGCACCGGAATCGTCTAAGGTAGAATTGGAGGAGAAAGTCTGTGTGAAGAGATCTGCTTTATCAGTAGAAGAAATAGCTACAGAACCATCAGAGTAGAAAAGAGGAGGGAAGGATGATGAGGTAAAGTTGTTAGAAAGATTTTTGGCAAGATGCCAGAAGGAGCGGGAAGAATTCGAGTTGGAGAGTTGAGAGCATTTAGTATGGATGAAATTATTTTTAGTAGAGCGAAGAACAGACTTAGCACGATTCCGGGCAGAAACGTAAAGATGATGTGATTCAGGGGTGGGTTGGCTCCGGTACCTTTTGTAGGCCCTCTCCTTGTTGCGGACAGCATTAGAACAAGCGTGATTAAACCAAGGCTTTCTTGCGTTAGTCAAAAGATATGAGAAAGGAATGTATGCTTCCATGCCCGAGAGAATAACCTCCGTAATGCGCAAGGCACACTCAGATGGCTCACGGCCATGGAAGCAATAATCATTCCAGGGAAAATCAAATAAGTACTGCCTGAGGGCCTCCCAGTCTGCGGCTCCAAAATGCCACAGACGACGTTTCCCTCGAGGGTCCACAGGCTGTACCGGAGTGATAGGACAGGTTAAGGTAATAAGGTTGTGATCGGAGGAGCCCAATGGAGAGAAAAGATTAACAGAGTAAGCAGAAGGATTAGTTGTGAGGAAGAGGCCAAGTATGTTGGAGCTCTCTCCAAGGCGGTCAGGGATACGGGTAGGGTGCTGTACAAGCTGCTCTAGGTCATTAAGGATAGAAAAGATGTAGGCTTGTTCACCAGGTGGATCCGTGAAAGGAGAGGAGAGCCAAAGGTGGTGGTGAACATTGAAATCTCCAAGAATGGAGATTTCAGAGAAAGGAGAAATGGATAGAATGAGTTCCATTGTAGAAGTAAGATAGTCGAAGAATTTTTGATAGTCAGTAGAATTAGGGGATAAGTAAACAGGACAGATATATTTAGTCAGAGAATGACAGGAAAGCCGAAGCCAGAGTGTGGAGAATTCAGAAGAATCAAGTTCAGGAACACGAGAGCAAGATAAGTCGTTGCGTATATATACACAACAGCCACCTTTGGCTTTGAAATGAGTATAGAGAAAGTAGGAGGATACAGAAAAGGGTTTGCTGTCAGTTGCCTCAGACAGCTGAGTCTCCGTTAGAAAAAGAAGGTGAGGTTTAGAGGAGGAGAGGTGGTGCTCAACAAAGCGAAAGTTAGAGGAAAGGCCGTGAATGTTGCTGAAATGAAGAAGAAGAGTGTCAGACAGTGGTTCCAGGCACCTCGAGTTGTCACCGGGAGAGGGGCAGATGGTGGGGGCATTTATGGTCCCCCCCCCCTGGTTACTCCGAGGCTTGATAAAACGACGCCATTTTTGTTAAATTTTAAATAGGAAGTGTTGTGTGTACTGTGCATGTAGTTTGGTGAAGATAGAGAAATTTGTACTGGAGAGCATGCTGGCCTACTCTCTGTGTAACTGAGACTCTGAAAAAGTTCAGCTAAGGGGGATGGTCAGGAACTAGTCCTGAGGGCTGATGAAACGGGAGCTCCAGCACTCCCTGTCATCAGCTTTCCATCCACCTCGGGAGTACTGCCCTGCTCGACTGGTGCTACAGTCTACTCCCATAGGACTCATTTTCTTTGGAACCAGCCTGATAGAAAACGCAGTATGGTGAGGAGGTACTGCTACCTGTATTGAGTATTTTAAACCCCAGGTGAGCGATTTCTCTATGATTTTTCGATGTTTCTCACCAAAAGCTGATGTTTGAGCCAAATTTTTTTTTTCCAAAAATGGTCGGGACTGGGGGGAGTCAGTGGTGGAAAAGTGGTCGGGACGGGGCGGGTTAATATGGCTTAGTTACGAGCTGAAGATTATTGAATGATTCTGATTTAACAAGATGGAGGCAGAAAGAACAGTGTAGATTCTTCCCGTGTCTCTTGTTCGTCCTGCAGAAACAACCCTAAGTTACGACAGAGAGAGAGAGAGAGAGAGAGAGAGAGAGAGACAAAGAGAGCGAGAGAGAGAGAGAGAGAGAGACAGACAGACAGACAGACAGACAGAATGTGACAGACGCAAAGACAGACACAGACAGACAGAATGTGAGAACGAGACTGAAATATAACTCATAAGACAAGTATTAATAGATAGATACATATAGGGATAGACAGTTAATGTTTTTAGTAGTACTATGATTACTCTTATAATAGTGACAATAACAGTGATGATAACCATAATGATGATGATTATGATGATGGTGATGATGATGATGATGATGATGACAATAATAATAATAATAATAATAATAATAATAATAATATAATAATAATAATAATAATAATAATAATAATAATTTCAGTATTATTATCATTTTCCCCAAATTATAACCGTAGTCATGAAATACACTCACACACACACACACACACACACACACACACACACTAAAACTCTTATTACCCTTTCAATGACTTCCACCAGAATAATTTCCCCACCAGCAATTATACCACTGCCGAGAGAGGTGCACTGGCCTCAAAACGCCAGTGAATGGCTGAATCAAAAGGAAGCTACCAAGACACTCCCGATTACACTATTCCAAGAACGCTTCTGGATCCGGTCAAATATGCATAATGAGAGAGAAAGGGAGAGAGAGAGAGAGAGAGAGGGGGGGGAACTATGACAGCTTTTTTTTTTTTCGGCTACTTGTGCCTTCTCTATTAATAACTGCTTTTCTTTTCTTTCTTTTTTGTTATATATATCAAGAGGCTATTTTCTATAAAACTCTTCCTTTACAATTAGCATCTTTTACAGCCAATATATATTAATATATTAATAAATATTATATATAAATGTATGCAAAAACATGTATCTTCTTTGAGACATACGAAGTTGAAAGCTATGACAAATTCTCCATTATTTTCTTATGTATTTTTTCTATTTGCCATACACTTTTTCGGTGGTCTTCTTGGAGTTTCTTCAGGAGTCCCTCAAAGGGCAGCGACATTTCGGAACTATCTTGTTCCATCTTCAGGCTGGATATGATAATTCTGTCATGGATGGCTGCTTGATTATGCTTCAGATGAATCTGGTGGAGACAGGTGGGCAGAGCTGATCAGCTGAGCAGATCGCTCATTGTTTGCTTCGTTGGCTAAACCTATGTGGCATTTTGATGATGGTAGGATTTTTAAATCATAGCCTTGTATGGTTATTGGAGATTGTGTTGCGATATTGTAGGAAGACTCTAGAAACAAGAGACGGAGAGGGTCTTGTTCTCTATCAGTTATTTCGGCGTTCTCATACATGTCTTCTCTTGTCAGGTGGGAGTTGTGTAGGGTGCTGTAGTGGTTCTTGATGGCTCTATTCTGTAGATGACAGCTGAGGTGCCTCGGTAGTCTGGTCTGTGCCATTCCTATGTATGAGTGAGATCCACACTTCTCACTGTTGCAGTTATTCTGGGAAATGACGTGTCCCCCTAAAAGGGCGTCTTGATCACGGCGGGTCGATTACGAAGCAGAAGGTAGGCTGTTTTCTTTGTTTTGTAGTTGATGATGAGAGATACATGTTGTTCCAGGTCTGTAAGGTGCACATTTCTGTATACAATGTCCTTGATGATCTTCTCATCCGTCTTGTAGTCTCTAGACTTGTAGTTTCTGTATTATATCTTGATGTATTCGCCAGTTATGGGTGTAGTGGAATCTTGGTGAGCATATCATTTGTCCATGTGTCTTTTAATTATGCAGGATGCGTCGGTGTTAGTCTAGCCATTGTTAACGAGGACTTGACTCATGTGTCCTAGTTCCTGGTGAGCATCGTTCCAAGTGGAGCAGTGTGAGAGGGTTCTCCTGACATAGGTGCTGATGGTGGAGCAAAGATAATGTCTTGGGCACTCACTATCTCCATTCAGGTAGTCCTTTCTTCGTTGGCTTGGTGAATACTGTTATCTTGAATCTTATGTTGTGTGCAATGATGAGTATGTCCAGGATGGGGAGGCGTCCACTGATGGCTTCTTCAAAGGTGAATTTAAGTCCAGAGGCAGATATGAAGTGCTGCCTGAAGTCCTGCAGCTCGTGAAGGTCCTTGACATGAATGAAGATGTTGACATAGCGGCAGTGTAGGGAGGGGCGGCTAGTAGCTAAAAGTCTCGATTCGATGATCCCCGTGCAGAAATTAGTGAATAGGTCTCTGAGGGGGCTGCCCATCGGCACACCATGATCACCACACCGCTGATTTGCTGATACATCTGAATGCAGGGACAAATGAAACGAGCTTTCGTACAGAGCTCCAGCACTGTCTTCAGGGTCTTCTCTGGGATGTTGAGGGGCTTGGTGTCTTCGCAGCAGTATACACGGTCGAGTATGAAGTCAATAGTCTTGTCCACAGGAACGTTGGCAAAGAGGTTTTCAACTTCGAGGGAGGCGATTATGTGGTCGTTCGCGGGAGGGGCGTCAGAAGGACTTCAAGGAAGTCCAAAGCAGAGGATAGGCTGTACGTGTTAGGTACACATGATGTCAGGAATTCGTTGAGTTTCTTGGCTATGGTGTAGGTGGCAGTGGGTACCTGTGCAATGATCGGGCATAGAGGGTTGCCAGGTTTGTGTGTTTTACGTTGCCATAGTGTAGTGCCCGGAAGTGATAATGAGTTGTATCTAGTTTATCTTATGACCAAAAGTTCGGTTTAGTGAGAAAGTGTGGCCAGGATGTGGCTGTTTCCATGCAAACATGATCAGAATGTAGATTAAGTTACCTAGTTCCTAATCCATTTTTTTTCCTACTTTAATTTATTTGTATTAGATATCTTTACAATAAAAAATTCGAACTAGTAGGAATATGTGCCTGTGGGCACGTAGTCCAGTATAATGGACGCATGCGCACCGTGGTGTAAGGCACGATGATTTTCATTGTTTTCTTCGATGCAAGGATATAGAGAGAGGTGTTGGAGAGGAAATATCATAATTAGGCAGTGTCATTTTTTTCGGGTAATCAATTGCAAGGGGAAAGACATCACACTGAGTCTATTACGAGTGTATACTAGTGAAAATTTTAAATTGTGTAAGCTGTCATCCTCCCCCCCCATTCCACCTTGTAAGACTGGCGTGTTACTTGCTCACATACCGTGTAATGTGATGAATGGTTGGTACTGTCGTCATCCTCCTCCACCCTCCACCCATGGAATTCTGTAAGTAATTTGATAATATTGATGTTTGATATGTTGATGCGCGAATAAGCGATACCCACGAGTGATAATAGTGACGAAAATAGAGAAATAGACTTGGGTTAGTATCAAGTGTTGTCGTTTCTCAGGAAGTGTTTGATCACACGAGTTGATGCCATTGGTTGAGTCCAGAGTTCCCACTCACCTCCCTTGTATTCCTTGAGCTGGATAGTGAGGTATTTCCCCCATATTTGTGTACTCCACTTTATTATTATTTAAAGTGTAACTGGAATACGAGAATGCTAGCTACAGATTTCTGTTTGTGCCTCAGATAAATGTGTAATTTTGGGGGGCCAAATATCAGGTGCCTTGGGACTGTATATTGTTTATTAATGTGTTGGGATGACTTTGGAATTCAGTACTCATTAGGGTTGTGTTAGTTGTGAGTTAATGTTCACGTAGTTATTTTGTGAGACAATGATATCGATGCAATGATGTTTTTCATGGTTAGGTTAGAGTTATTCATGCTTATTTGTTATATATAGGACTATTCTTCTATGTCATCCCTTCAATATGTATTATTTTGAGCAGACTAATGTGTCTGTAGTGCCATGTGTTATTCTGTTGCTGATTGATATGCCGAGTGTTGTAACTCATGTTTCTTTACTGAGACTTTCTTGATCATGTGAAGGGATTACTTGCTTTAGGTAGAATAGTCATTCATTGTACATATTAATTTCTAGTGGGTCCCAGTGAGCGAGTCAAGGTCCCAGTGAGTGAGTCAAGGTCCCAGTGAGTGAGTCAAGGTCCCAGTGAGTGAGTCATGATCCCAGTGAGTGAGTCAAGGTCCCAGTGTGGAGGTCAAGGTCCTAGTGAGTGAGTCATGATCCCAGTGAGTGAGTCAAGGTCCCAGTGTGGAGGTCAAGGTCCCAGTTTTTAAGTCAAGGTCAAGAATATCAGAGGATCGGACCAGTGAACTATGAGCTCAGAGGTTCGATTATGGAGAGCCACATTGGACTGAACCTGGGACAATGGAGCTAAGTTTTGTGGAATTTGATATTAGGGCTATTATGTGGTTGAGTAACGTGCCAACTGATTCAGGTAGCTGGGAAGATTTCTACTCTTTTCTTCTCTTTTTTTTTTGTCTTGTTAATACACATTTCCTTCCATTCAAACTTTATTGTTTGTATAACCGTTGAGAACTGGTGGTATATAGTTTACCCAGTAGCTTGTTAATGTGTAACCCAGGAGCATTTTGGGAAACTGCGAAGGTCGGGCTTGGTTTGGCTGAGTTGGAGACTGACCCTGTCATTTTGGCATGCTACCACTCTTAACTTGACCACTTGAAAAGTAATAATGCAACTGAAGAGGCCGCTACTGGGAGAGAGTCTCTGTCAATCTGAGTTCCCAACCATTCCAGCACACAGTGGTCATCACCGGCAACTTGACTTTTGCTCCCTTTCGACCACGCAAAAGTCTGGATCGCAGAGTGTACTAGTAAAAGTGGTGTTGCAGCGTTGGGATGACCTATTAATGTGAAGGTAATTAAACTTGTAAGCAATAATTGAGAAGTCATTTAGATGATTGTCATTAAATCTAATTAAGGTAGTAGCTCATCCCCAGTTCTCAATGGTATATGTACTTGGCATTTATGTAGAATTATAGGGTATGTGTATTTGTAATATGTACTATCTTGGTGTTGCAGTTGGGCATTTTTATAGTTGGGCATTCACCTCCTGGGGTTGCTCACGTTTGTATAATTCATGATGGAGTCCAGTGTTGAAAAATTAATTGACCTTGAGACTGAAATGCCTGAGGGAGTAGGTGTAAAGTAGGAACCATCTGCAATTGATGAGTGTTTTGAGTGTATTAGAGCTTTGGAGGAGATGTTAAGCCCACCCTTACTCACCCCGACCATGACTGGAGGCCCATCACAGTATACCCCCAGAAAGTTTGGAAATCCATTTAGGCTGTCGACTCCACAGTGGTCAAATTTGCCTGTAGGAGGTATGCAGAGCTGTCAAGGAAATTCAGTAGTACTAGAGTGCAAGGATGTTGACGTTCTAAGGATTAGTGAAATGTATGGTATACATACTAGGACCCTGGTGGATCACTTTTCAATGCAGGTGGAGTCAGTGACTGCTAACTTATAGCAGAGGAAGGTGGTAACACTCACCCGTAGGGACACAGAGTTGCATACATATGTTCTGGGACAGTTGAGCTTATGTGAGTCAGGTGGTACTTATGGGGACATGAAAACATTGTTGCAACAAGAGTTCAGAGGTCCCACAGGGATCGCTGATGCATTTCACGAGCTTGCCCATATGGAGTATAGCTTTGGGGATCCACCTAAGAGATTTGTTAGACAGCTGAAGAGTAACTTTCGCACAATTTGTAAAGAAAAACATTCCCATATTAACCCTGCCAATGTGGAGCAGTTGTGGAAGGAAGCTGTGCTATGTACTGTACAGCAGGAAGTTAGGGAATGATTAGAGTTGTTTGAAGATCTGGGAATGGAGGAGACCTTTATTTCAGAATTAGGGGGAGAAACGGGTTATAGACAGTGGCGTAGAGTTGCAAAAGTTGTGGATGAACAAGCGTCTGATGTTAGTTATGTTCCAACCCCTACTAGAATCACACATCCAGTTGTTAGTGAAAACGTTCGTCCAGTGACTCAAGTACCCGTACGTCAGGTATCCTTTCAACCCAGACCTACAATGTGGCCTTGTGGGTGGTGTTCAAATGGCAGTAAACATGACCGGGCAAGTTGCCCAAGGAAACCAAAGTCAGGAAGTTGTTTTGATTGCTTGAAAGCTAACTCTAGGAGGGGACATGAGGGATGCCCTGGTAGACCTAACCTGAGTAGAAAACTAGAGAGAAGTGCGCAAAGTATACCTCCCGCAACAGCTAATCCCCTCCCATAGCAGGATTCTCAATTACATCCAGACACCCAACCGCCTAGGGAATGACTAGAGGCCCCTGAGGTAGTGCAGGCAGCCAGCCATGTTGTGTGTAGCATACAGGATGTAGAACACAATAAGAGTCATCAGAACCTTTCAGATGCTGAGGTGGAGGAAGTCTGAAAAGTCTGAGGTGAAGTAGACACTCCAGTGATGTGCATGATTTGGGGATAATATCAGGTTTCAGCTTTTGTAGATACCGGTAGTGTGGCAACACTGATGAAAGTGAGTACAGCAAACAGAAGAGGATTAATGATTAGCAAATGCCGACGTTCACTGCACTCAGTATCCAACCACAAGTTAACTGTTATTGGCCAGGTTTCCTCGGTAGTGCATATCGCCCCCGAGACAAGCAAAGTGCAGAGATTTGTAGTGATCCCAGACTATTATTTGTCAACAGAAGTGCTCATGGGTGCGGACTTAATTGGTAGGGCGACTTTCTCTTGGGACGGAGAAGGTCAGGTGATGCACTGGGGTGGTCAGCAGTACGAGGTCCAAAATAAGCTTTGCCAGACAGTGAATAGAATAAGATTCCTGTTTAACCATATGAGGAAGGCAGAAGGAAAGCTAGTACAAGTAAAGTGAAGGACCGTGGAACCTGCACAGGCATTGATGGTTGTATCCATTGCGTTAAAAGACCGAAAACCTGGAGATGTCTTACATGTTAGTAAATTTCAGAAGGCTAGGGGTAACGCTTCATTAGCACCATATTGTTCCATGAGAGTTGTTGAGAACGATACATGCTATTTACCCATTACCAACGTAACCAAGGGGCCAGTGAAGCTAGACCCAGGACAAGTGCTTGGGACATACAATGTTGATGAGTCGAGTATTACTTATCTTATCCCCAAGTAACAGGACGGAAGTCCAACTGAATTAGTGTAACCAGAAGGAGAGGCAGAAAGTGACCTTGTGGCACCAGTAGTTCGGGTCGATAATGCTTTGTTACCCACATGGATCAGGCCAGGATGGGAGTGACCGACATGCTGCGCTTAATTCAATTCGCTGAAGTGAACACATTTGTCCCAGTCACAGAGCGACAAATTGAGAGTGTTGACACTGGATAATCATGCACTGTTCATTCTTGGTCCAAAGGAAATAGGGAACCTTAAAGTACCTGATGCCCACATTGATACTATCGACTCTGAACCCGTGTGTATGCCCTTGTATCAGCATGCTGAACAAGCAGGGAAGATAATTTCCGAAATGGTCGACGAGATGATTGATAAGGATGTGACTGAGGAATCAACCGCTGCATATTTAGCCCCCATAGTCTTAGTCAGCAAGCCAGATGGTAGTAAAAGGATGTGTATTGATTATTGGGCTCTTAATAGCAAGGTCAAGATAGATATCCAACCCCTACCTTGATTAGACGAATTTGTAGAGGAAAGTGCTGGGAAAAAGTTTTACTGCACCCTTGATATGAAAGATGCCTGCCTCCAAGTTCGGTTGGATGAGAGCTCTCGAGACTTAACAACTTTTTCTGATGGGGTTAGTATGTTTAGATACAAGCGCTTACCTATGGGATTGTCTGTGAGTCCAACCATTTTCACGAGGAAAATGCAGCAAGTTTTAGCCCCTTTAGTTAGAGAAGGTTGGTGCCGTAACTACCTAGATGATGTTGTGATTTGGGCAGACTCTTTTGATCAGACGCTATACCGACTGAAGATTACCTTTGGAATATTAAGCGAGTTTGGAATGAAGCTGAACGTTAGTAAATGTTCTTTCATAAAGCGAGAAATTAAGTTCTTGAGACATGCAGTGTCAGAGAAAGGAGTACGCCCTGAGAGTAGGAATCATGAACCCATTGAACAGATATCACGACCAATGAAGGCCAAGGAAGTGAGACGCTTGGTGGGCATATGTAACTTCTATCGCAAACAGTTTCCTGACTTTGCTGCCATTGCCAGTCCTCTCACTAATTTGCTTAGGAAGGACGCAAAATTTAAATGATCAGAGGAGTGTGAGTGTCAGCTCCAGTACTAGTAAAGGCAGATTTAACTAAACCATTCGAGTTACACACATTTGCTGGCAACTGGCACACTGGCGGAGCTCATATGCAGCCTGAGGGGGAGAAAGATCTGAGACCTATTGGATACTTTTCAAAGAAGCTTACCCGACAGAAGAAAGATACTCAGTAATTGACAAGGAAGCATGGCAGCAGTGACTCATTGTAGATTTTTCAGCCACTATTAATGGTGCAAACCCTTTTCCATCGTTACTGACCATAGACCATTGACCATCTTTAAGAAAAAGACTAAATGCCCACGTATGTCACGTTATTTGTTGGAGATGAGAGACTACGATTTTGTGATAAAATATAATAAGGGAGTGAATCATTATGTCACAGATGCTTTGAGTAGACCAGTAGGAGCAATCAAGGAGGCCTCAGATATAACCCAATAAAATGCAGAATATCGGTGGCTGGGCCTTATAGTGGACAAGGTCCGGGAAGCCCAGAGAGCAGACCCAAGGTGGAGGCAGGTAATTCAGTATTTAGAAGGAGGTCAGTTACCCAGGAAGTTGTCTGGTAATCATCCCATTTATGCTTTCGAAATGAACGAGGAGATTCTGTATGTCTGAAGAGAAGAAGTGGGAAAGTCTATATTGTGCCTGGTGGTCCCCAAGTCTTTAGTTGCTATTGTCTGTTCAATTGTTCATAACCCTTCATACCTAGGAAACGCAAGACGGTAGCTAAGACAAGACAGTTTTTCTATTGGCCATCTTGACTGAAGTGCGACATTTTGTTAAATCATGCAAGTCATGTCAGCAGTTCAAGGGTCATGGGAAGATTGTACACCATTTTAAGGAATTGCTGCTGTAGATGATAATGGTCAGAGGGTTGCAATAGATCTCATAGATTTGCATGATGGTAGGAGCTGTCACAGGTATTGTCTCAGTGATAGACCATTTTTCTAGGTATCTATGTATCTATCCCCGTTGTACAAAGCCATCAAAACCATAGCTGAAGAATTTAAGAAGGACATCTGGAAATATGGCTAGACACAGGTAGTTATCATGGACAACAGAGGAGAATTGTAGGAGAGCCGGGATTAAGCAAGGATTCTGTCTACACTACCATCCCCGAGGAATTTCAGTTATTGAGAGAGCACATAGGACCTTAAAGACAGTACTGGCAATCTTGGGCCAAGAACACCCGAATACGTGGCTCATGCACCTGTGTGACACTGAGAAAGCATTGAACGAAGCAGTGCATATGTCCGTAGGTACATCACCATTCTTTGCTTTTTATGGACGTCATCCAAATCGCAAGGTAGGAGATTTGCAGTTGCCTACTGATGAAGACTGTGTAGAGAAAATAGATGTCAAACAGATGATCAAGGAGATACAACGTTGGATGACCGCAGGATACCTTAACAGGTCAAATGAGGCACGTAGGAATGACTCTGTAGAAGCAGGTGAATTAGTTTGGATCTGTGTTGAAGAGTGTTTGCCTGGTACGGCATCAAAGGTAAATAGAAAATGGCAGGGTCCTTACAAGATTGTCAAAGTAATCGATCAGGGTAGAGCCTATTAACTAAATGTGTTTTGATGGCACCATCTTGAGTCAGGCAGCTGAAAAGGTCAAAAGGTACGTTGAAAGAGATGCCTTATTGAGTACGGTGGATCACTGGTTTTTGACCAGTGAGGAAGAGGAGGAGATACTGCCAAGTGTAAGATCCTGGAGATCACCTGAGAGGTTGCAGTACACGTAGATGATGGGTGTATGGTGTATATATTGTATATACTCTTTTTTTTTCTCTCTCTCTCTGAGCATATCTTGTCCTTGCCTTAACTGGCTGGGATCATGGAGTCAGGTATGCCTTTCAGGTCTCTCCAGACTGTACCTGTGTATTTATCTTTTTTACCAGTACCTGTGAATTGTAATTTCAGGTTGATTGGCTTGATAGTAGTTTAGGGTATGTCCTGCTTTTGGAGAGATGAGGCGTGGAAGCTGCATCTTGTACACCATGGTGTATAGACTGTCGTTCTTGCCTTACCTTTAATCTTTTTTTTCTTTTGGTTAGATTGTTAGGGTTAGTTAGGGAAAATGAGCTCTCACAGTTAGTTTTTTTTTCTGATTTAGGGAATTGTACATGTGAAGGGCAGTTCTACCTGAAGGTCTCCGCCTGGAGATTTCCTACTTGCTTTGACAACCTCGAGCGCCGAGTGTACGTAATACCCAAACTGCAGTATAGGATTGCTCAGAAAGAAAGGGGAAGTTTCCAATTTCTCTCTAGGGCTTGATAAAGTTGAACTACGGGACTCTCGCATGTTAGGAGAGGTAGGTAGGTTTCGCTCGGTCTCTCTGGACAGAACGCAGTGGAGCGGCTTGTGTTACTCTTAGCTAAACACAAAGTTTCTCCTTGTAGAAGGACATTCTCCTTGTGAGTAATATACCTGGTGAGTGGCATACATCGTCGGTTACATATTGTGAGCAGCATGAGAAAATTTACTCATGGTAGAGGATTTTTATTTCTGCGGACAGGATAGCCACCAACTGTTCTCAAGCACGGAGGTTATGTAATATCCCACAGTCGCAGTATAGGACAGGTTGGCTGGTGTCTTTGGAGGCGTGTAGATTGGTTTCCCCTCACAGGCAAGGAGTGTGTGGAACACCCCAGTGTAGCAATATCGAGGGAGACTGGTCAAGTAGGTGAATGTATGTACAGAGTCTGTTAAATATGGGTACTGGGTATTTCAGAAGAGTTCAGGTCCAGTCACACAGACTTTTGGTCTTCCCTAACCATGGGTAGATGTAGTGCCCGGAAGTGATAATGAGTTGTATCTAGTTTATTTTACGACCAGAAGTTCGGTTTTGTAAGAGTGTGTGGCCAGGATGTAGCTGTTTCCTTGCAAACATAATCAGAATGTAGATTAAGTTACCTAGTTGCTACGTCATTTTTTTTCCTATTGTATTTTATTAGTATTACGTCTATCATTAAAAATTCGAGCTAGTAGAAATATGTGCCTGTGGGCACGTAGTCCAGTATAATGGATGCATGCGCACAGTGGTGTAAGGCACGATGATTTTCATTGTTTTCTTCAATGCAAGGATATAGAGAGAGGTGTTGGATAGAAAATATCGTAATTAGGCAGTGTCATTTTTTTCGGGTAATCAATTATAAGGGTAAAGGCAACACATTGAGTCTATCACGAGTCTATAGTAGTGAAAATCTTAAATTGTGTAAGTTGTCATCCTCCCCCCCCCCCTCCACCTTTCCACCACACAAGACTGGCGTGTTACTCGCTCACCGACTATATAATGTACAGGATGGTTGGTACTGTCGTCATCCTCCTCCCCCCCCCTCTTCAAGGAATTTTGTAAGTAAATTGATAATATTGATGTGTGATACGTTCCAGCGCGAATAAGTGATACCCAAGAATGATGATAGTGACGAAAAGAGAGAAATAGACTTGGGTTAGTATCAAGTGTTGTCGTTTCTCAGGAAGTGTTTGATCGCACTAGTTGACGCCATTGGTTGAGTCCAGAGTTCCCGCTCACCTCCCTTGTATTCCTTGAGCTGTATAGTGAGGTATTTCCCCCATAACTGTATACTGCACTTTATAATTTAGTGGGTAACTGGAATAAGAGAATGCTAGCTACAGAGTTCTGTTTGTGCCTCAGATAAATGTGTAATTTTTTTGGGGGGGGGCAAATTTCAGGTGCCTTGGGACTGTAAATTGTTTATTAATGTGTTGGGATGACTTTGCAGTTCAGTACTTATTAGGGTTGTGTTAGTTGTGAGTTAATGTTCACGTAGTTACTTTGTGTGACAATGATATCGATGCAATGATGTTTTTCATGGTTAGGTTAGAGTTATTCATGCTTATTTGTTATATATAGCACTTTTCTTCTATGTTATCCCTACAGTATGTGTCTGTAGTGCCATGTGTAATTTTGTTTCTGATTGATATGCAGAGTGTTGTAACTCATGTTTCTTTAATGAGACTTTCTTGATCATGTGAAGGGATTACTTGCTTTAGGGAGAACAGTTATTCATTGTACATATTAATTTCTAGCAGGTCCCAGTGAGTGAGTCAAGATCCCAGTGAGTGAGTCAAGGTCCCAGTGTGGAGGCCAAGGCCCCAGTGTGGAGGCCAAGGCCCCAGTGTGGAAGTCAAGGTCAAGAATATTAGAGGATCGGACCAGTGAATTATGTGCTCAGTTGGTCGATTATGGAGAGACACATTGGACTGAACCTGGGAGAAGGAGCTAAGTTTTGTGGAATTTGATATTAGGGCTATATGTGGTTGAGTAACGCCAACTGATTCAGGTTATTCTGTAAGGCTAGTAGCTGGGAATATTTCTACTCTTTTCTTTTTTTTTTTTTGGTCTTGTTAATACACATGTCCTTCCATTCAAACTTTATTGTTTGTATAACCCTTGAGCACTTGTGGTATAGAGTTCACCTAGTAGCTTGTTAATGTGCAACCCAGGAGCATGTTCGGAAATTGCGAAGGTCGGGCTTGGTTTGGCTGAGTCAGAGACTGACCCCGTCATTTTGGCATGCTACCACTCTTAACTTGACCACTTGAAAAGTAATAAACGCAACCGAAGAGGCCGCTATTGGGAGATTATCTCCGTCAATCTGAGTTCCCGACCGTTCCAGCACGCAGTGGTCATCACCAGTTACTAGATTTTTGCCCCTTTTTGACCACGGAAAAGTCTGGATCGTAGAGCGTACTAGTACAATAGGCATAGCCCTTTACACCCCAGAGAAGGCACTGAAGACTCTGCTGGAGCCCTGCTCAAAAGAATCTCCTTTCACTTGCCCAAGCAATCAGATGTATCAGCAGGTCGACACTGTGGCAATAGACAGCTCTCTCAGAGTCCTGTTCGATTATTTCTACATGGGGACCATCGAATCGAGACTCATAGCTATGAGCCACCCCTCTCTATACTGCCTATACATCTTCGTTCATGTCAAGGACCTTCAGGAGCTGTAGGCCCTCAGACAGCACTTCATAACTATTTCTGGACTTAAATTCACCTTTGAAGAAGCCATCAATGGACGCCTCCCCATCCTGGATATACTTGTCACTGCACACAACATTAGATTCAAGACTATGGAATTCATCAAACCCACGAACAAAGGACTCCGCCTGAATGGTGACAGGGATTGCCCAAGATGAAACCTTTGCTCCACCATCAGTGCCTACATCAGGAGAACCCTCTCATACTGCTCCACTTGGAAAGATGCCCACAAGGAACTAGAACGCGAGACTCAAGTCCTCATTAACAATGGCTACACTAACAGCGAAGTATCCAATGTAATTAAAAAACACATGGACAAATGGTATGCTCACCAAGACACCACTACACCCACAACTGGCGAACACATCAAGATATAATACAGAAACTACATGTATACGGACTACAAGACGAACGAGAAGATCATCAAGGACATAGTATACAGAAATGTGCACTTTACAGACCTGGAACAACATGTATCTCTTATCATCAAGTACAAAACAAAGAAAATAGGCCACCTTCTGCTTCGTAACCTACCCGCCATGACCAAGACTCCCTTTTAGGAGGACCACGACATTTACCAGCATAACTGCAACAGTGAGAAGTGGGGATCTCACTCATACATAGGAATGACAGCCCAGACTATCGAGGCACCTACAGAATACAGCCATCAAGAACCACTACAGCACCCAACACAACTCACACCTGAAAAGAGAAGACATGGATGATAACGCCGAAATAATTGACAGAGAACAAGACCCTCGCCATCTCTTGTTTCTAGAGGCTTTCTACAATATCGCAACACAATCTCCAATAAACATACAACTCGATGATTACCAAATCCTACCATCATCAGATCGCACCATAGGCTTAGCTAACGAAGCAACCAATGAGCGATCTGGTCAGGTGATCAACTCTGCTCACCTGTCTCCACCGGCTTCACCTGAATCATATATCAGCAGCCACCCATGACAGAACCATCAGATCCAGCCTGAAGATGAAACAAGATAGTTCCGAAACATCGCTGCCCTTTGAGGAACTCCCGAAGAAACTCCAAGAAGACCACCGAAAAATTGTAAGGCAAACAGAAATCGGACATAGGAAAATCAGTAAAGGAGAATGTGTCATAGCTCTGAACCTCATATACTCCCAAGAAGATATCCTTCCTGGCTATATATATATATATATATATATATATATATATATATATATATATATATATTGTTACATAGCCTATGATTTCATCATCCTTTGTGTAATTCTAACGTACAGTATGCTGCATGTTTGATCACGAGCGTGTTCTACCTCACTCCCCCCCTCCTCCCTTATAGTAGAGTAAGTCGTTCTTTCTGTTGTTCAGAGCAGGATTGTCAACTCTTTGTCCCCATGGCTTCATTTGCGCGTCCTTCTTACAAGTTGTATCAAGCTCTGCTGCCCCCTATATAATGAGCTCAGTCTCTGCATTATGGCCACTTAGATCTACTCCTCATTTTGTTCACATCTCTGTCCTCCCCTGTACAGTTGTTATTATTGTGAGTGCTCAGGAAGTCTCCAACCATCTAGCAGCTGTGTAATTTGAGTATGAGTGTTATTGCATTTTTTCTTGTACTGTGTGGCGTGGGGTGTTAATTCTTAGGCCTAGTAAGGTTTTTGTAATTCATGTAAGGTTCTTATTGTCAGCCATCATTAATATTTTGTATCTGGAATAATATATCTTGCATTCACTGAGTATTATCTGGTATTGACATTTTATCAGGGCTGACTTAGATAAATTTACTCATGCTAATTTCGTGTTAATAGAGGATATTGCAGTTAACCATTTATCTAACCTGTTTTTGCCATTACATTATCCTTATGAGTCCTGAATGTTTTGTTGTTAGTTTGAGCATTATACTCTAACTTGTAATTTTACCTAACTCTTTTGTTTTGAACCTGGAACTTTACGGGACAGTAGTGATTTTTAGTATTCACACTTAAAGTGTACATTATCTTTCTCTGTTCCATAACAATATATATATATATATATATATATATATATATATATTCGTTTTTAAAGGCTCCAACATGCTTGCATGTGTCGGCCTTGGTCACCCAATGGCGGCTCTCCACGCTGCACGATCCATTGCAGCCTCCCTGTTCAGTCCCTTAACCTTGAGGTCACACTTAATGACCTCGTCCCATGTCTTTCTCGGTCTACCCCTCATAATCCCACCCCCAGTATTAACACTTCCCACCTTCCTCACCCAATTATCATCCCCCATCCTCTCCACATGTCCAAACCATCTCAATCTACCTGTCCTCATCGCAACACCAATACATTCCAGTCCCATCCTACCTCTCAACTCTTCCATCGTAAACCCAGCCCCTCCAGGCCTTGGACGCAGGGACGCACTGCACATCCACCTAATCATCGTCATTTCTGTACGTCTGAGCCGGCGAATATCTTCCTCCTTCACTGCTCAGGTCTCACTACCATACAGCATTACACTCCTAACACATGCTGCATACAAAGACCCCTTAGCACGTAGGGAGAGTCCTCTCAATGTCAGGAGAGGCAAGAGCTCCCTGAACTTCTTCCAACCACTTCTCACCCTAGCCACAGAGGTAGCTCCTGCCCCACCTCCATCACACAACATGTCTCCCAAATAACAAAACTCTTCCACACACTCAAGAGATTCACCAGCAAGTTTAATCCTTTCACGTCTGACAATCTCCACCTGCTCACCCCGACACACCATACACATAAAATCAGTATTATCTCGCAGTCTACCTCTGATACCACTACATATCTTATGCACCCATTTATCACACACACACACACCGCACGAGATGGAATTACTTCCCACGCCCTTGTGACAAACTGCACATGCCCACTCTCCCTCGTCTTTGACAGTACCGCCACCAACCCTAGATATCATCACTTTTGTTTTATCTGCATTTACCCTTAAACCCTTTTGCCCCATACCATCTCTCCACTTCCTAAGCCTTTCCTCCACCTCCCTTTCGTTCTCTGCAATCAACACCAAATCATCATACAACAACTCCCACGGGAGTCCGTTTCTCAAGTCACGTGAAAGGGCTTCAATACCATGATAAACAACATGGGACTCAAGACTGACCCCTGAGCACACCAACATTCATGGAAAACTCATCACTCAAATCTCCATTCACTCTTACCTGGGTGTGAGCACCCACATACATGGCCATAACCACCCTAACCAGCCACTCCTCCAAGCCAAGCTTTCTCATTGCCCACTTCACAACCACTCTAGGGACTCTGTCAAAGGCCTTTTCCAAATCAACCAAAACATAATAAAGATCCCTTCTACCAATATATTTTTCCTGAAGCTGTCGAACAATGAATATGGCATCAGTGGTCCCCCTACCTGGCATAAACCCAAACTGCATCTCATCAACATTCATTCTTTCTCTAATCATACCTTCTAAAACTCTCTCCATTACCTTCATTATCTGATCTAAAAGCTTTATACCTCTATAATTTCCTCTTTCCAGGGCATCACCCTTCCCTTTATACACATTTACAATACACTCTTCAGCCAATCATCTGGGACAACACACTCATAAATAATCCTATTTATCAGGTCAGTGACTAAACTCATCCCTATATCGCCTGAGGCCTTCAACATTTCGGCAGTCAACCCAGACACACCTGCTGCCTTCCCCACCCTCATCCTGCCTATTGCCTCACTCACAGTAGCAGTATCAATCAAAGGCCAAAGGGCCAGACACTGGATCTGCTGGCTCCAAACCTTCCCTGTCCCAGTCAAACTCCTCATTCAAAAATCGGTTATAATGCTCTCTCCATGCATCTTTAATATCCTCACTGTTCACCACTACCCTTCCTTCATCATTCCTCACACACTGCTCACCTATAATATCTCGATTATCCCTCTTCACTTGACCTGCCACCCTAAATACCATATTTTTCCTTTCCTCATGATTTAGGTTATCAAGTAATAGTCTCTGTGACTCAGACTTTCCCCTGTATACCTCTCTTCTAGCCCTACGCTTGGCAGCCAAATATTCCTCTTTGCTACCACCCTTCTTCCAATCCCGGAAAAGGCTTCTTTTCTCCTTAACTGCAGCTTCTACACCTTCATCCCACCACCAAGTTACTTTATGTCTTGGTGGTCCTCTTGTCCAACCGCATGTTACATCAGTAAATCTCAAGAAATTGTTCTTGGGGGCTCTGTACTGTTCATTAACGCCTCTGTCTACAGCTCTCTGTTCAGCCACCACTCTCCTCAACTCGCTATAGAAGGCATCCCTTACTATTTGGTTTTTCAGCTTCCATATATTCCTAGGTACATAAGTCCTCTTTTTCATCACTTGTTCTTTAAGCACCATATCACAAATCAATAGTTTGTGCTGCTACACACACTCCTCACTTCCTATAACTTTAACATCCCTCACTAACCTCCTATCGGCCCTCTTAACCAGAAAATAATCTGACTACTATATATATATATATATATATATATATATATATATATATATATAAAACCACCACAACTTATGCCACGATAATTCTTGCACTCACTTCGCACACCTTCATTTTTGTACGGGGGTACAATCACAGCCTTTTTTTCACTCCTTCATGCTTTCTTACATATCTCCAACAAGCACTTCATTCCACTCTCTCCACTACACTTAAGCATCTCTGCATACACCTCATCAACCCCATCTGCTTTCCCATTTTTCAACCGTTTCACAGCACTCTTCGCCTGTGTGAGTGTCACGTCTCCTGGCACTACATTCTTTCTCTGTACACCCCCAAAACCAATCATGTTTACAGCCGCTCTCTCTCTCTATTCCCATTCATCAGGCTTTCAAAATATACTTTCCATCTGGTCCTCGCTTCATCTCCACGGGATAATAATCTACCACCTATATCCTTCACACCATTACATTTCTTTCCACTTTCACTTCTACATTTCCGCACCTCTTTCCAGAATAACTTCCTATTTTCAGAGTAGTTTGCACTCATTTTTCTTCCTAAATCATCATTTACCTCCTTCTTTTTCCCCTTCACTAGTCTCTTGACGTGCTTCTTGCTCTCAATATACTCAGTTCTTATTTCAACTGAACCCCTATCCTGTAACCACTTTAGCCACTTCCTCATTTTCTCCACTGCTCTCTTAACCTCTTCATCCCACCATGCCGTACCTTTCTTCTTTGGTGTTATTCTTGCCACACCACACACCACTTTCACATTCCTAACAAAGCAATCCCTATATGAATTTCACAGGCTGTCTAGATCCATTTCATTCCAGTTCACTGATTCTAACTGCTCCTATGCTTTGGTCCTGTAATCATCTGCCATTTCTTTGATCCTCAGCCTCTCAACTTTCAGTCTTTCTCCCTGACTACGACTGTCTCTCCTGATCCACCTCATTCCTCTCAGCTTTATCTTGCATACCACAATCATATGATCTGACAGACCTCCACATCGTCCTCTCACGGCCTTCGTATTAATAGCCATTCCCATCATCGACCTCTCTACGAGCACGTAATCAATCAGTCTTCTTTCAACACGGTCCCCGTTTCCTCTGTACCATGTATATTTATATGCATCTTTGTGTCTGAAATACAGGTTATAAATGCACAACCTCCTCTCCTGACACATATCCTTTAGACGCTTCTCATTATCATTTTCTTCTGGTACTTCATATCAACCGATTAGTCATCCTCAGGACCAGTGCCTACTCTTCCATTCATATCACCCATTACGATCACCTTCTAGCTCCTGGGCATTTCTCCCACTACTTCATCCAGCTCATTCCAAAATCTGTCCTCATCTTTCTCACTGCTGTCGTCACATGATGCATATGCTACATGCACTGACACTTTCACCTTCTCAAACTTGAACTTGACTTTCATACACCTCGAGCTGACACATTTGTAGTCTCTCATCCCACTCTGCCACACCACCTTCATCAACAAAGCATCTCCTTCCTTTCATCTTCCTCGCCCATTGATTCTTGATCTTACACATTTCACACCCTCCCACTCTTCCATTTCACATCCTTTCATCTTCGTTTCACAATGCCATCACAGCATATCTCGCACTCTTGACCCCATTTACCACTTCCACCCTCTTGCTCTCCTCATTCACACCTCTCACATTCCGCATGGCCAGCAAATCTGCTCATTTGGTAGGGGCCCTGAGCAGGTATTAGGCCCTCCAAGGCTCTCTGAAACGACTGCAATGATTAAGAGACTTTGATAGGGGAATCCTGGAGACACAATCCTGCCAGAAACCCCGGTCATATGGTTACCACCCAGCTTAGTAAATGGTTTCCTGGGTACAGGAAACCATTTGGCATGTCACTCAGTGTAGTTTTCTTTCATTCTGCTCCACCCCATCTTCCAATCAATGACTCCCCCATCAATTTCCCTCTTGTCCTATCTCCACTGTTCATTTATGCTTGCACACTTTCCATCCTACATCCTCTCCCCTTATATTATTCCTTCCCTCTCCTCTTTCTACTTTCCCTTTTGATACCATCCGCTCACCTCGCCTTCTCACATCCTCCTCCTATCCTTTTCCCTACGACCGCTTAACCCCGTCCCCCCTTTCTCTTCTCTTTCCCTACCCTCATCTACTCTCCTCCCTCTCCCCTGTCCATTCCTTTTAACCTTCCTATATCCTCCCCTTCCCTCTACCACCAACCATCCATGCTTCTTAAACTTTTTCCTCCCATTCCTCTCCCCTCCCAATATGGCCTTCCCTCCTTCATCCCTCCCTTCCAGGTGAATACACAAATAACCAGACAGGGAGGCCAGGTTGATTTTTTTTTTTTTTTTCGTTGTACTGTATTCTGTCCATTTACTTATTTATTTATTTTTTACCGCACATGCAAGCAAGTGGGAAGGCCCAAAAAATCATCATTGGTAATCACTGTCATCGTTTGCTCAGTCAAACTCAGCTCTGCGGCCCAGAATTGCAAGTACGACCTGCTGCCCAGAATTGCAAGTACGACCTATTATATTTTATTTTACTCTATTTTTCTCACCGACAAGGAGAGTATGTTTGTTATCTATCTATCTATTGCCAGACGCCTGAATCCCGTTCGGGGTGGCACCAAAAAAATCGCCTCCACGTCGCCCTGTCCCTCGCCATTTCACTGCCCTGCTCCCAACTCACACCCTCCACTCTCATATACCTCTCCACCCCATCCCTCCATCTCATCCTCGGCCTCCCCCTCCCTCCCCCCTCCTTCACTCACTCACATACACTCTCTTCGTCAGTCTTTCACCCTCCATCCTCTCCACATGGCCAAATCACCTCAGTGTATTCCTCCTAACGCTTCCTATCACATCCACATCCACACCACAATGCTCCTTTATATCTTCATTTGTCAGCCTGTCTCTCCATGTGACTCCACAGGCTCCTCTTAAATAACTCATTTCCACTGCGCTCACTCTTGACTTGTGTCCTTCCAACACCGTCCAAGCTTCACTTCCATACGTTAAAGTTGGTATCACGATACTGTCATGTAGTAACTTTTTCACTTCCATGCTCACTTCCCTGTTTCTTATCACTGCATTCAAGGAACCAGCAACCTTTCTTCCCTGCTGTACCCTTTCAAACACTTCACCCTCCAAACTTCCATCCTTACTCATCACACTAACCAGGTGCTTAAACTTACATTTTCCAATTCCTCACCATCTAACCTCGCTGTACATTCACTGACTTCACCTCTCTCAAAGACCATCACTTTACTCTTCCCTACATTCACCTTTAGATTCCGTTTCTTACACACTCTCCCAGACTCATCCACCAAGCCCTGAAGCTCCCCTTCGTCTTCACTCAACAACACAGAATCATCTGCAGACAACAGTACAGGGAGTTTCCAAACACTACCCTCTCTCATCAGGGCCACTCCAACATCCACAACCCTACCTTGTACCTCTTTTATTACCCCATCCTTGTACAGATTGAACAACCATGGAGACATGACACATCCCTGTTTCAACCCAACCTTCAAAGAGAAAAATTCACTCAGTTCACCATCCACACGCTCTGCAGCCTTAGCACCATCATACATACTCTTCACAGCATTCAACAACTTCCCATCTATTCCATATATTCTTACTACTTTCCACAATCCTTGTCTATCCACCCTGTCATATGCTTTCTCCAGATCCATGAAAGCCTCATACAACTTCTTTCCCTTCTCTGGAAACTTTTCCACTAAAGATCTAAGAATGAATATCTAATATACACAACATCTTCCCTTCCTAAAACCTCCCTATTCTTCTTCAACTAATTCCTCTGTTCTTTCTCTAACTATGTCAATAAGTATCCTACCATACACTTTTCCTATTATACTAAGAAGACAAATGCCCCTATGATTACCACACACTTCTTTTTCCCCTTTTCCTTTGTACAAGGGAATAATTATACCTGACTTTAAATCCTCCGGGACTCTACCATCCTCCCAGGCCAATCTGCACATCTTCCACATCCATTCTACTACTATCTCTCCCCCATGCTTCAGCAGTTCACCACACACTCCATCAATTCCTGGGGCTTTCCCCAATTTAACTTTCTTCATTGCTTCCACAACTTCTATCCTACTGATTTCTTCCCGTCTTCTCACCTTCCTCCATCTCCCAACCATTCCCCAGCCACTTATACTCGCATTACTACCATCCTGTATGTTCAACAATTCCTTAAAGTGTTCTCTCCATCTGCTCACATTTTCTCCCTTCTCCACTAGTAATCTACCATTTTTATCTTTCACTTCCCTTCTAACATCACTTCCGCCCTGTCTTACTCTCTTCACCTCTTTCCAGCACATTTTTTTACAGTCCCTCCACTTTACACTCAAATTCCTTCCAAATTCCTCATCCACTCTCTTCTTACTCTCTCTTACTAATCTTTTCACCTCTCTCTTTCTTTCTACATATAACTCTCTCTTCCGCCTCTCAACTTCTTCCACGCCCCTACTTCTCATCCATTCATTGTATGCTTTCTTCTTTTGTGCCACAGCCTGTTTCACCTCTTCATTCCACCAAGCTGTTCTTTGCACCACCCTCCGTCTTCTCTTCCTCCCACACACCACATCACATGCTGCACATATTTCTTCTGTGAATATCCTGCACACACCTTCCACGTCCCCCATCTGCTCCAGTTCATATTTGCCCAATCGTTCCTCCACTTCTCTCTTATATTCTGCCTTTTTCTCATTCTCTTGTAACCTTTCCACTCTCCTCGCAAATACTTCTTCTTCCTGTCTTTCCCTTCTTCTATTTCTCCATCTTATTAGGATCTTGATTCTGGCTACCACCAAGTAGTGGTTAGGAAGTCCACTCCCCCAACCTCTGTAAGCTCTTGCATCCATTACACATCTTCGCATTCTTTCATCCAAGCACACATAATTAATCATTGTCTTCCTTTCATTCAGTTCACCACCCACCCTTCTCATCACTCACCATGTATACCTGTGGATCATTTTATGCCTGAAGTGGGTATTGGCTCTCACCAACCCACTCCCAGCACAAATATCCACTAACGCACTGCTATTCTCATTTATCTCAACAGGCACACCCCACTCACCAACTATTCCATCCACCTTCACATTCCCTACTTTACCATTCATATCACCGATCAGAAACACTCTCTCATTCCTTCCAAACTTTTCCATGCACACTTCCACATTTGTCCAGAACTCTTCTCTCACTCTGCTTGCACGATCTTGCGTTGGTGCATACATGCACACAATCTCCCAAATTAATACTCCAACTTTCAATATTACCCACACAGTCCTTGGCCCAACTGATCCATACTCTCTTATTTTCTTCTTCCATCTTTTACTCACACCTGTACACAGTCCTTCTTTTGCCCTCTCATTCTCACCTACTCCTGCACATATACCCCATCCATATTCCCATTCTCTCACACTCTCATCTTTTCATTTAGTTTCAGTTACTCCATATACATCAACTTTCGCACCCTCAAGCACCTGGACAATCTCTCTCTCTTTCCCTCATCATTCGCACCTCTTACATTCCATGTTGCAATTACCATGTCCTTTGTCCGGTCCTAGGTCGTATGTTTGCACCCCTGTTTATTTGTTTGACAGTTTGTTTCTCTGCTCGCTGGATTACTCAAAACTGAAAGAGATTTGGACCAAATTTGGTGAGTGGATAGCCCATGTCCCAGGGAACAATCGATTAACTTTTGGGACCGATCCGGATCGTATTACAGATCGTGGATCCGGAAAACACATTTTGCTAAACCCTAACATTAGTCAACAGCCAAAATGGTACTGACTTATTCTCACTTGTTTCTAACTAATTTGTTACCCTTAATTTCTGTACTGACCCTAAAATTTGGCTATCACGTAACCTTGGCGTACTACATCATAAGTGGGGGAAAATTCCATGAAACCTGCAAATTCGTCAAATATGTGTCAAAAAGTCTATATATTGTTACAAAAAAAATGTACTTAGTCTTTAATTTATATCATATACTAAGCACACACACACATACACACACACATTTTATATATATATATATATATATATATATATATATATATATATATATATATATATATATATATATATATATATATATATATATTGCCAGACGCCTCAATCCCGTTTGGGGTGGCCACAAACAAATCGCCTCCAAGTCGCCCTGTCCCCCGCCATTTCACTGCCCTGCTCCCAACTCACACCCTCCTCTCTCATATACCTCTCCACCCCATCCCTCCATCTCATCCTCGGCCTCCCTCTCCCTCTTCCCCCCTCCACCTCACTCACATACACTCTCTTCGTCAGTCTTTCACCCTCCATCCTCTCCACATGGCCAAACCACCTCAGTGTGTTCCTCATAACGCTTCCTATCACATCCACATCCACACCACAACGCTCCTTTATATCTTCATTCGTCAGCCTGTCTCTCCACGTGACTCCACAGGCTCCTCTTAAATAACTCATTTCCACTGCTCTCACTCTTGACTTGTGTCCTTCCAACAATGTCCAAGTTTCACTTCCGTACGTTAGAGTTGGTATCACAATACTGTCATGTAGTAACTTTTTCACTTCCACGCTCACTTCCCTGTTTCTTATCACTGCTTTCAAAGAACCAGCAACCTTTCTTCCCTGCTGTACCCTTTCAAACACTTCACCCTCCAAACCTCCATCCTTACTCATCACACTACCCAAGTACTTAAACGTACTCACATTTTCCAATTCCTCACCATCCAACCTCGCTGTACATTCACTAACTTCACCTCTCTCAAAGACCATCACTTTACTCTTCCCTACATTCACCTTTAGATTCCGTTTCTTACACACTCTCCCAAACTCATCCACCAAGCCTTGCAGCTCCCCTTCATCTTCACTCAACAACACAGTATCATCTGCAAACAACAGTACAGGGAGTTTCCAAACACTATCCTCTCTCACCAGGGCCACTCCAACATCCACTACCCTACCTTGAACCTCTTTTATTACCCCATCCATGTACAGATTGAACAACCATGGAGACATGACATATCCCTGTTTCAAACCAACTTTCAAAGAGAAAAATTCACTTAGTTCACCATCTACACGCACTGCAGCCTTCGCACCATCATACATACTCTTCATAGCATTCAACAACTTCCCAAGTACTCCATATACTCTTAACACTTTCCACAATCCTTGTCTATCCACCCTGTCATATGCTTTCTCCAAATCCATGAAAGCCGCATACAACTTCTTTCCCTTCTCTAGAAACTTTTCCACTAAAGATCTAAGGATGAATATCTGATCTACACAACCTCTTCCCTTCCTAAAGCCTCCCTGTTCTTCTTCAACTAATTTCTCTGTTCTTTCTCTAACTCTGTCTATAAGTATCCTACCATACACTTTTCCTATTATACTAAGAAGACAAATGCCCCTATGATTACCACACACTTCTTTTTCCCCTTTTCCTTTGTACAAGGGAATAATTATACCTGACTTCCAATCCTCCGGGACTCTACCTTCCTCCCAGGCCAATCTGCACATCTTCCACATCCATTCTACTACTATCTCTCCCCCATGCTTCAGCATTTCACCACACACTCCATCAATTCCTGGGGCTTTCCCCGATTTAACTTTCTTCATTGCTTCCACAACTTCTATCCTACTGATTTCTTTCTGTCTTCTCACCTCCCTCCTTCTCCCAGCCATTCCCCAGCCACGTATGCCCGCATTACTTCCATCCTCTACGTTCAACAATTCCTTAAAGTGTTCTTTCCATCTGTTCACTTTTTCTCCCTTCTCCACTAGTAATCTACCATTTTTATCTTTCACTCCCCTGCTTACTTCACTTCCACCCTGTCTTACTCTTTTCACTTCTCTCCAGAACATTTTCTTACAGTCCCTCCACTTTACACTCAAATTCCTTCCAAATTCCTCATCCACTCTCTTCTTACTCTCTCTTACTAATCTTTTCACCTCTCTCTTTCTTTCCACATATATCTCTCTCTTCCGCCTCTCAACTTCTTCCACGCCCCTATTTCTCATCCATTCATTGTATGTTTTCTTCTTTTGTGCCACAGCCTGTTTCACCTCTTCAGTCCACCACGCTGTTCCTTGCACCCTCCTCCGTCTTCTCTTCCTTCCACACACCACATCACATGCTGCAAATATTTCTTCTGTAAATATCTTACACACACCATCCACGTCTCCCATTTGCTCCAGTTCATATTTGCCCAATCGTTCCTCCACTTCTCTATTATACTCTGCCTTTTTCTCATCCTCTGTAACCTTTCCACTCCCCTTGCAACTACTTCCTCTCGTCTTTCCCTTCTTCTATTCCTCCATCTTACTTGCATTCTAATTCTCGCCACCACCAAGTAGTGGTCAGAAAGTCCACTCCCCCAACCTCTATACACTCTTGCATCCTTTACACATCTTCGCATCCTTTCATCCACACACACATAATCAATCATTGCCTTCCTTTCATTCAGTTCACCACCCACCCTTCTCATCACTCGCCATGTATACCTGTGGATCATTTTATGCCTGAAGAGGGTATTGGCTATCACCAACCCCCTCCCAGCACAAATGTCCACTAACGCACTCCCATTCTCATCTATCTCAGCAGGCACACCCCACTCATCAACTATTCCATCCACCTTCACATTCCCAACTTTACCATTCATATCACCAATCAAAAACACTCTCTCATTCCTTCCAAACTTTTCCATGCACATTTCCACATTTGTCCAGAACTCTTCTCTCACTCTTCTAGCACGATCTTGCGTTGGCGCATACACACACACAATCGCCCACATTTGTATTCCAACTTTCAACTTTACCCACACAATCCTTGACCCAACTGATCCATACTGTCTTATGCTTCTCTTCCATCTTTTACTCACAACTATACATACTCCTTCCTTTGCCCTCTCATTCTCACCTACTCCTGCACATATACCTCATCCATACTCCCATTCTCTCACACTTTCTCCTTTACATTTTGTTTCAGTTATTCCACATACATCCACTTTCGCACCCTCAAGCACCTGGACAATCTCTCTCTCTTTCACCTCATCATTCGCTCCTCTCACATTCCATGTACTCATTACCAAGTCCTTTGTCCGGTCCTGGGTCGTCATCGTTTGGTCAGTCCTATTCCGAGGCTTCTTGTTTGTTTGTTTAGTTAATAGTTTTCTGGGGAGGGGCACTAACCCTCCGCCAACCCTTTTAGTCGCCTTTTACGACAAGCATGGATACTGGGGGAGTATTCTTGAAAACCCCCCTACCCCCAGGAAATTTTCGAGCATCGAATTATGAGGAGCTTGTGGACAAGATGTTGGAGAGTTACTATGCCCTCGGTGCTCGAATGACTCTCAAGATAAATTTGTTCCATTCTCATTTGGACTTCTTTCTATTTATTCTTGGCAATGTCAGTGATGAACATGGCGAAAGGTTTCACCACGAAATTGTCACAACGGAGAGCCGATATCAAGGCCTGATTCAGTCCAAACATGATGAGCGACTATTGTTGGACTTGGCAGCGTGAGAGTAATTGCTCCAAGAGACTCAAAATGCAGAGGCACTTCTAGTGTGCAAAGGTCATGTAATAATGTTTTATGTGTGTTGTGTGTGTGTGTGTGTGTGTGTGTGTGTGAGTATGTATATATATATATATATATATATATATATATATATATATATATGTATATATATATATATATACACACACACACATAAAACATTATTACATGACCTTTGCACACTAGAAGTGCCTCTGCATTTTGCGTCTGTTGGAGCAATTACTCTCACGCTGCCAAGTCCAACAATAGTCGCTCATCATGTTTGGACTGATCAGGCCTTGATATCGGCTCTCCGTTGTGACAATTTCGTGGTGAAACCTTTTGCCATGTTCATCACTGACATTGCCAAGAATAAATAGAAAGAAGTCCAAATGAGAATGGAAGAAATTTATCTTAAGAGTCATTCGAGCACCGAGGGCATAGTAACTCTCCAACATCTTGTCCACAAGCTCCTCATAATTCGATGCTCGAAAATTTCCTGGGTAATTCTTGGTAAGAACCATGAAGCTCTCCCGAGCAGCCCTTTCTAGCTCATATAAGCTCTTTACAAAGTCCTGATCGTTAAGTATAAGATGAATTTGAGGGACTACTGAATAAACCGACCTTTACTTTGGCCTCAGATACAATGCCCTGGAACTTCGTAAACAAAGCAGTGGAAGCCATCACCATCTTGATCCATGACCTTCACAGGTTGTTCATCAAAGTTTCATATGAAGTGGAGGAAAGAATACCTTCTCAGGGTCAACAAGAGGTTTGTTAAGACACTTGAACCTTCCAGTCATATTTTTTCGGTCACACAGGACATTCTTTTTGTGTGTAATCCCTAGTGTCTGCTCTGCTTTCCCATGAGCTGAAAAAACACATGTGCTTTGTGTAACCTTGCTAAAGTCTAGAAGCAAGCAGATCACTTTAAGGTCCCCAAAGATGCTCCATTGATGTGTTTTGTAGTCAGTAGCGGTCAACAGAGTACTCATAGTTTCATAACGTTCATTCCATGGGCATACACAAATGGAATAGAAGGAAACATTTCCTTTATGGAGAAGGACTGCCTTCAGTGCATTCTTCCCAGAATCTATGAAGAACCGCCATTTTCCTTTTTGATACGGACGAGACTTACAAACGTGTTGCATTAACGATACAACATCATAACAGTAACAAATCTTGTCATCCATTTTCAAGTACATTGAGAGCTTTTCATGTCTATGATGGAAGGTGGTGGTACAAACTCCACCTTGTAGCATGTTCCATTGCTGGAGTCGAGATCCAAGGAAATCATTTTTCTCCTTGGAGGAGTTAATGTCTCTTTTTAAGGCCATGCAGCTCTTATGAGGTGTGGCTCCTTGCTCTATAAATCTTGAAAGTCGGCATCCTTGCAACATTCCTCCTCACTATAGTCGCGAAGCGCGACTCTGAGGTTGCTATTATTGTGCCCTGACAACCTACCAGTCAAAAGTGTTTCTGATTTCGTGTATAATATGAGGCGCATGTGATTCGTGTATAATATGTTCGTGTATAATAATATTCGTGTATAATATATTCGTGCATAATAACATGATTCGTGTATAATATGATACGAAATCTGACGCACTTTTGAATGGTAGGTTGCCAGGGTACGATGATGACAACCTCAGAGTCGTGCGCCGCGACTATAGATTCTGATTCACTTATGGTACTTAATGGGGGATCTGGAACTGGAAGCTCAGGGCCATGGAGTGCTTGCCTTAGGGAAGGTTTGTAAGGATACCTGGTCTTGGACCGAGCTTTCACCGAATTCCCTTTGGCGTTAGTCAGGCAAAAGTAGCAGTCAGGACAGTGATCATTTGGTTCGCTTCAAACCACTGGTACAGCGAAAGGCATACCTGATGGCCGTTTCATGTGGTTTACACCGAGCTTGCATGCAGTATGGGGTACCCGCTTCTTGTCTTACCATCAGAACAATTGAAGTAATGTTTGTAAGCACTTTTAACATTCCTTGTAATTGGTGTCTTCGGGCTTTCAGGTGTAAAGATGTAGATGAAAGAGTCCGATGCATTCATACAGTTGCGGTGGTTCATTGCTTGCCATCACAGATCAAGGCATTGTAACTATAAAGAAAAGCTGAAATGGAATGATAGCAAATATAAGATTACCATTGCATACATTGGTGCCAAAAAAAAAAATAATAATAATAATCTGCTTGATGGTGGGAAAATTTTACTTGACTTTCGGCTGTGGCTGATTCACTATGGGATGCTAAATATTTTGTGTATCTGGTACTGTACTTAAGTGAAACTGATATAACCGCCACAATAACTAGCTGAATGCAACTATACAAGGTATATCTACTTGTATCTCTATGACTGGAGTCGAATCAGATCTTCCAACACACGAGCAATTTTCCTATGGTATAATGGTTCTCGAAAACTGGACGTGCTGGCGAAAATTGGATATCATATTCGAAATTTACAGGATCATGTTGCTTAGAATAACCTAAAAATATACTAGAACAATAAAACTTTAAATTTTGTTGACCAGTGTAATCAGCGATGAGAAAACCTAACCCATTATGAAGAGTGGTTTGGAAATTACGTTGCCCTTGTTGGAGAGAGGTGCTCCATTGAATGCCCCTCGAGTCTTAACCATCATTTTTTTGTTTCATATGAAATAATATGTACCGTACACATGGAGTAGGTGATGAATAACAGTGACTAGAAGTGTGTTATTCATTATCGCCCACCTTTACCAATGTGAAGAGATTATGTTTTTGTCATACTCCCGCGCGCGCGTGCGTGTGTGTGTGTGTGTGTGTGTGTGTGTGTGTGTGTGTGTGTGTGTGTGTGTGTGTGTGTGTGTTTTGTATTTCTCGGAGCTGTCTTCGTGGTTTCCTCTGTGTGTTTTTTTTTTGTTTTTTTTTGCTGTTCCGCTCTTGGTAATTTAGGGGTATTTCTGGACACGTTTTTACGTTTCTTTAGTCTTTGAAAGTGCTTAGCGACAGGAATTATTATTGTCGTAGTTGCTATTGTTTTTGCCGTTGTTCTTGTTCTTAATCTTATTACCCACCTTTAGTAAGGTGGAGCAATAACGTTTTTGCCCGCGTCTGTCGGTGTGTGTGTGTGTGTGTGTGTGTGTGTGTGTGTGTGTGTGTGTGTGTGTGTGTGTGTGTGTGTGTGTGTGTGTGTGTGTTACCATTGTCTGTGTATCTGTTACCATTATATCTCATGAACGGCTTGAGTTATCAACATGAAACCTTCAGAGTATCAATATATGGCCAAAATCTTGGACGAGTTCAAAAATAGGCACTCGGGATCAAAGTCAAGGTTACCAGAATGGCTGCCAAATGTCAACTAGATTTTTTTTTTAATACTGCTTGGCCTTTTGTGAGATCCGGTAACTGAATACCGAAGAGTTTTGCGAATTTTCTTCATTTTTAATTTGCAAGTAGTTTGTAACTTGGCCAACAGCATATTCTGGCGGGCGATTAGCATTCGGCTCCCGAATGCTTTTCTCTCATTTTCATTAGTTTTCACCATTTCCAATATTGCAGTACTTTATTCGTTATAATATTTTGGTACAAAGGAATAATGTGGATCTAGGATAAACGTGGCCAGGGCTATAAAGACCTTGATGGGACACAGAGGAAGAAATATGGAGGTGCAAGAGGACTGCTTACATGGTTATGTTTCAGTGCTTGCATTAACGTGTGGGCGCGAGACTCTGACATGGCATGACATGGCCTTGAAAACTTGAGAGTAAATAATATGGAAATTGGACTTTCAAGAAATTTATGTGGGTTGTTTAGGTAAGGTACGTTAATAATATTATTTATTGGAGAAAGGCGAGTAACAGAGGCGTGTGTGCTAAGAAGACATGGTGAGCAAGGATGTCTACTGACTAATAGGAAAGGAGAAAGCGTGGTTATACACTCTGGTTAATAAGAAAGAATGGGTATAATGAGAGTGGTGAATGTGGTATGGGGTACAGGAGTGAGATTGAGGGTAGGATGCGCCATGGCAGGCCAAGACGATTACGAAGGAATGAAATGGGTGAATGTGTCAGACAGTGAATCGTGGATATTGAAGTAAGAACACTTCTCAAAGGAATCCTTTGCTCTCAGGGAAGCTGGTGAAGCTCATTAAAAAGAATTTAAGTAAAAAATTATTAGATGCGGGAGCTTCAGGATCTTTGGTTTATGCCCTGAACGTGGTGGGGTGTAGAAGGGCGATTCGACTGGTGTGGTATGTAGTGTGGTGGGTGGTATGGTGTGTAGTATGGTGTGGTGAGGCACGGAGTTGCTTCCGAAATTTACCTAAAGTCTACAGGAGTGAAGCACCTCACTCTGAAAATCATAAGTTAAGGAAGATGGAAAGAAGCCCTCCTAGAGATGCTTCCGCATCTAAAGAGGCATGTGGATGGTTTGGCTGTGAGATGGAGCTGAAAAATTTTATGGTTTTAATTATGAGGTAATGGATGTGTAACATATTCTTGACTGAACACTATACTGATTGCTCTTCTACTGTTCTACTTTCTTTTCCCTTTATATGGTTCCCATCCGCCCCACATTTTTATTAGGAAAGAGGATGATGACGATGATGATAATGATGATAATGACTACAACAATAAGGATGGTGATTCCTCCAAAAACCAGTCGAATTTAAAACTGCACGATCCAATAACAACAATAAATTACATTTGTTAGAATATGTATGAAGACGTAGGGAAGGACACGGCACCAAAAACCACAGGAAGAACGTCAAGGTACTAAAAGCACGTGTAGTCCCGTACTTACATCTGATTTTAGGACATAATTTTATGCATTGCATAATCATGGCTTTTTTTTTTTCCTTTCACCTGTACTGACCCATAAATATATTTTTTTCTACATCACTATGGCACTTACTGAACTAAGGCAGAAATGCAACACTTGATGGTACAGATATAAACAAATGAACACCTGGTGGTCCAGTGGGTTCAGACACTCCAGCCGGATGTGACCCATAGAGATTTACATCCGAGAAATTATTGGGGTTTACGAGTATAGCACACCCAATGCCACTCAGGAGGAGCGACTTGTCACGTTAGCCAAAGGCTACATGTTGGTACTAGGTATCCTAGTTCAGGGCCCTTACGCTACTGATGCTGCTGCAGTAAAGGATTACATGATAGTATAGAAAGTTATTTTTTTCCTTTCATTAATTTTCGTTTTTACTTTCCCTGTCTATTTGTTAGCCCTCACTCAGTTCCTTGGTTAATATATTACACTCAGTATATCCTATATCAATTTCCCTGTTTTTCTTCATTCATTTTACCGTCTTCGCCTCACTTCCCTACCTTATATTCTTTGTATGCTTCTCTCTCTCTCTCTCTCTCTCTCTCTCTCTCTCTCTCTCTCTCTCTCTCTCTCTCTCTCTCTCATTTCTTACATATATTTCCCTTTTTTTCTTCTTCCACTGCCTCTTTGTTTCTCTCCTTTTTCTTCCCCTAATTCGCCTTTCCTCCCACCCTTGCTTCACACACCATCATTATTGTCATCCTTTCCTCGTTCTTCTTTATTTATCACCTCGCTAACCCTATTGTTACTGGTCTGTTATCTCCCTCGCTTCTTTACCCTTCCCTTATTACTTCTCTTTTTCTTTCTCACTTCTCCTCTACTCTTTATTTTCTCTCTTTTTATACCCTTTTGGAGTAATTTGTTTACATTTGTCTGTCACTATATTCTTATCTTTCGTCACTTTTTTTTCCCCCTTCCAAGGGCTAAATTTTAGTCAGTGTAGTTATCTCTTTTTCTCCTCATTTTCACCTGTTTTGTCTTTTTCTACTGTCCTGTTAGAGTTATTTTATTTGCTATCCATTCTTCGTACTTTTTTGTTTTACAAAGGCTTATCTCATTCTTGTAATCGTATTGTATTAATTTTCCCGTTGTCTGGTTGTCTGTGTTTAAGTTGGTTCCTTAGTTCTGCCTTACTATATAACTTGTGTTTGTTTGTTCACCCTCCCTTCCTCTTCCAATCCCCCAATCTCTCTCTCTCTCTTTCTCTGTCTCTCTCTCTCTCTCTCTCTATCTCTCTCTCTCTCTGAATTTTCATGCAACTTTGCATCGAGTTTCATTTTTCTCTCTTGTTATTCACTCTTTCCTCTCATTCCTATTCCCTTTCCACAGCTATTCCTGTTTTCGTGTCATTCTTTTCCTTCTAACTATCTCGTCCTCTCTCATCAACCATTTCACTCTCCTTTCTCCTCTTCTGCCAGATACTCCTTCTTGTACACCCTCTTTTGTTCCTTCCTGCCTATATTCTCTCCTCCATTCCCTCTCAGTCATTCTATCTCCCTATGCACCCTATCTTTCTCCTTTCATTCTCCATCCACCTTTTTCTTCTCTCTCTCTCTTCTTTCTCAATAACTCTTTCTTTTTACCCATCCTCTTTTCCTCTTCTTCTGCCTCCCTCTTCTCTCTCCTCTCCCCTCACCTCCTGGTCTCTGTCTTCTCCTAATAATCCTGCTCTTCCATTCTCTCCTTTTCCTTTCTTCTTTCTCTCTTAGTTCTTCTATTGTTTCATGTCTACTTTCCTTTCTCTCTATCCTATTTGTCATTTCTTCTCTCTCATCCACCTTCTTCCTCTACTTCTTTCCTCCATTCCTTCCTCTTTACTTCTTTCTTCTTTCTGTTTAGTTATCTGCCCCACTTATTCAGCCTTTCCCTCTTCGTCCTTCTTGCGTTCTTTCCACAATAACTTCTTTCTCTCATTTCTTACACTTTCTTCTCCTTTTCTTCTTTTTCCATTCTCTCCTCTTTCCGTTTCTCCTTTTTTCTACCTCAGGTATTCAGTCTCCTACTCCGTCTTCCTCCTTTTCCCTCTTCCCTACATCTTTCTTCTCCTACCCTGTCACTTTTCCGGTCGTTATCTCTCATGTCCTCAGTCTTCTCCTCCTTCCTCTCCTCTTCCTACACGTATGCTTTCTCGTCCTCTAATCTAACATACCTTCTTAAGCATCATCTACCTCTCTTTACTTCCACCCTTTCTTCCTTCCTTCCTTCCCTCTTCCACTCTCACATTCATCCTGCGCTCACCTCCTTCCAGTTAGTTGTTCTTCCACCTTCTCCTTTTCCTTTCTCCTCCCCTCTCCTCCTCCCATGTACTCTACCACTCCTCTTACTGCCTATATTCCCTCACTCCTTATCCTTATATCCTCTAGAATTATTCACTCTCCTTTTCTACTCAGTTCCTCCTTTCTTCCTTTCTTCCATTTTCTTCGCCACTTTCACCTCCTTTCTCCTACTCCACACACTCCCCCTCTGCCTTACGTCACAGACAACAATAAAAATCATTTCAGTGTTGTTCATTCTCTCTTATTCTATCTCGTTATCCTGTTATTTTTTCTTCTTATCCACTCAGCTTCTTTTTGTTTTTCTCTTCTCCCTTCCCCTCCTTCTCTTCCAAATATCTTTCCTTTCCTCCCATCCAGCATCTGTGTTTCACTCCTTCCTTTTTTTTCTTCCTTCAACCCTCCCATTTATCCTTTCTTCTGTTCTCATCCTTTCCCTTCTTTCTTCCTGTCTCTCCTTTTACTTTCACTTTTTCCTCTCCCCAGTATTCAACTCAGTTACACGCCCGCACCCTCGCACACACACACACACACACACACACACACACACACACACACACACACACACACACACACACACACACACACACTCCCTCCCTCCCTCTCTCTCTCTTTCTCTCTCTCTCTCTAGTTTAACTAGGCCTAAACCTGGCAAATGGACTTTAATATTAGTAAGAGTACGGTGCTAAACATTGGAAATAGAAATGAAAAAGTCACTTATACTATGAGCAATATTAGACCTGTTTATGTATGTCATGGAAAAATAAAACTTAGGAATTGTAATAGCAAATGTTCATAAACCAAGGAAACAGTATATGAAGGCTGTTAAGAAAGCTAACAGATTTATCAGATTCATTGGCAGAACATTTGGATATAAATCAGAAAATATTATCCTCACCTTGTACTTTTCTCTAGTTCGCCCACAAGAGCAATGTGTCCAACTCTGGTCACCTTATTATAAAAAAGACAGAGAAACTAAGACAGCGCAACGAAGGGTGGCCAAAATGATACCTATATTAAAATTAAATTATACGAGGAATGTTTAGAAGCCTTGAATTTCTTTACATTAACTAAATGCAGGTTACGGGGAGATTACAAATTATTCAAAGGACACGATAAAAGGGCAATCGATAAATTCTTCATAGCTGATTGCCCGAATTTTACTGGCAAAAGATTCCAGTCGCATAAAGATAAGCATTTCTTCTTTAACAGGGTTGTAAATATATGAAACAAATTGCCCTCCAATGTAGGAAACTGTAATACAGAACTAACCTTTAAAGGTCGCTTGGATAAGTATTTGTCTACTAACCCCGAGCTTAATGTGTTTACTTCTGATCAATACACTTCTGTATAAATATTTTTTTTTTTTAAGCCCGGATGCTACAGCAGCAGAAAAACATCGATAAATATTGTTGACAACGTTACTTTCCTTTTCAGGTAAATAGTGTAGAAAAAGGTTTCCTTTACCACTTAAATTTCCATGACAGTTTTTCTATGCTGAATGGTGGTCTTTCTCACTTCATCCTACCGGCTTTTACTGAAGGGTTTTGGTGGGTGTCGGGGGGAGTCTTCCTGCTTTTCTATCTTTGTCTTCAACTGAGAGAGTGATTTTGTTACAACCTTCTCTATACCAAACAGCCACGAAAGGACCAACAGGTCTGTTGGTGTTTGCTTTCCATTGTACTCTTGTACTTCGTTCTCTCTCTCTCTTTCTCTCTCTCTCTCTCACCTTCCTTCTTCCTTTTGCTCCCACATCTGAATCGTATCCATCGTATCACCGTCTCTTCCTCTCCAGTATCTCAATTTTTCATCTTCCCTCTCCACTCCCTTACGCCAAATCAACCGCTCTTTCTTCCTATGCAATTTCTCCGTCTTCCCTTCCTCCTCCCCCTCTCCTATCGTTTACGTTTCTTTCCATTCACTCCATCTAATCCTCTTCTCTGTTTTCTTGCTCTTCCTCTTCCTTCTGCTTTCCCCTTCTCCATCTCAAATAATATGAATATCAAATATTCTCAGTGTTTGTACAGGTGACACTTCCCAATCTTCTCACTGATCGCCACCTCGCGTCCTTTGTCCTAATATAAACATCAAATATAAAGCGGCTGCAGCTGCGTCAGGTCATTAACGGATAGCACAGACAGACAGAGGAATATATAGCGAGATAACTGAAAAGTAGGTGAAACAGCGATCGCAGTCCAGGGAAAATGATGTATGTTTATCAACTACACATTCAAGCCTTGGTAATTATTTATGGACACATCTGGCTGTAACATACACTGCTGGAACCGAAGCCGGGAACGTCAGTTATCTCTGTTGTCACTAATTATAATGCTGATGATAATGCTGTGTCACTGGTGGCAGCGAGGGATGGTGACGGTGATTATGGTACTGGGGGAGAGAGGGTTGGGTGGTGATGGTGACAGTAATGATGATAATGGTGATAGCAATGGTAGTAGAGAGGGTTAGTTGGTGATGGTGATAGTAATGGTGATGATGGTGGTAACGATGATAGAAATGGTAGTAGTGGGAGTTAGTTGTTGATGGTGATAGTAAAGATGATAATGGTGGTGATAGTGATAGCAGTGTTGATGAAAGGTTGGGTGGTAATGGTGGTAGAGGGAGTTCGGTTAATATGGTGATAATGATGGTGATAATGGTGGTGATGATGCTAGTATCGGTGATAATGGTGATGGTGACATTAATGGTGAAAATAGTGGTGATGGTGATAGTATTTGTGATATTGGTTGTGATGATAGTAATGGTGATAAAGGTGATAGGGCTAGTAATGATGATAATGGTGGTGATGATGATAATGGTGATGATGGTGATAGTAATGGTGATAATGGTGGTGATGGTGATAGGATTGCTAGTAGTGAAGACTGGGTAGTGATGGTAACGGCAACGGCAGTAATAGTGATGGTAATGGTGGTAGAGAGAGTTGGATATGGCGTCAGAAAGCAAGGAAGTGTGGTAGGAAGGTAGTGAAATAAAGGCTGGTGCTGGTGACGGATAAGGGAGTGGAGATGTATGGTGTGGGAGAGTGATGAGGAGTGCAGTGAGTGTGATGAGGATGGTGAAATGATGGCGACTGAGGACAGTGAGTAATGGTGACCATTTATTTTTGACAGTCCTACAGTAAGTTCTGTAGTCTTCTTCCGTGTCACACATCCGTACATGTCACTGTTTAGGATTTAATACTTACCTGCCCATACTGATTTATGCCAGGACTGTCTCGTTCACGACTGGTATGGTGGTAATCTTGGAGCATTTATTGTCGTATTTATTTTTTCGTTTTGGTGGGTCTTTTAGATCACTCTCGTGGACGTTTGTGAGGAAATGACCTAGCGTCCTTTCGGACAGCAGCCCACTGCTCTTTTCTTTCTACATGACCACATTTGTGCAAGTAAAAAAAAAATATGTCGTGTTTGTTTTCGACTTCATTTTATAAAAACTAACAACCTAGTTACTCTATTAAAAATGGGAGGGGGGCTAGTTGTCCACAAACGTGTCCTTTTCCCTGCTCAGGTCAACAACGTACCTACATAGAAGACAATTATAATATTGCACGTGCCTTCTGCACACAGGTCAGTTATCTATTTGTAAAGTAAATGTAATTACAACTATACTTGTCATTTTCATAAACAAGGCCACATATGTCGAGGAAAAAATATCAACTAAAAACACTCTTTGTTTTCCTTACACAAACCAGCTAGGAACGAATAACACAACTAATTATAACTTCATGTATCTCTACTTACATCAGCTCTATACCCCTAATACAGAGTACATTTTATATCTACGAGGCACTGTAAAGAAGTTAATTATATAGTCACGCGTCTTTTTCCTTACAGAGAACAAGTAGGTACCGTAAAACAAATATAATTGCAGGTACACCTGTCATTTCCTTAACTCAAGTCAACTAGGCACCCATAAAACAAAGGTACTCACATGCACACCCATCTTTCTCGCTAAGTAATCTTCGTAACAAACCGACCCCACGGATGTATAAAAAGACTACATAACACACTCTCTGTTGTTACTGGACAAAGACATTGAAAATTGTCATTTAACAATGGGAGACTGTGTGTGTGTGTGTGTGTGTGTGTGTGTGTGTGTGTGTGTGTGTGTGTGTGTGTGTGTGTGTGTGTGTGTGTGTGTGTGTGTGTGTGTGTGTGTGTGTGTGTGTGGAGGGAAGAGTAGTGGTATAGGTGAGGAATGTAAGATTAAGCATAAGATAACTGGTAAGGGTGGGGTAGTGTTAGGCTCATGAGAGGAGAGGTTTCAGAGAGTGAAGGTGGATGAGGGTATCTGAATGTGATGGGGGAGAGTGAAGGAGGGTTAAGGTGGGAAAAATAGGATTGAGATTGTACTAGAATGGATGAGGTGCATATGGTACGGGGTGGAAGAATGTTTGGTATCGGATGGATCTGTTTGATGGTAGTGGGAGTGCATGTGTGTAAGGTCAGGTTGGAGGACAGGGTATGTAAAGGCATGGGGAGGGGAACAGGGTGTTAGGAATGAGAGTGAGGGTGGGTAAGCGGTGTGACAGGAAGTGGGGGAGGGTGGTGAGAGCAGTGGCGTGTAAGTGTGGTGCGAGGCTTGTGTGGGTAGACAGTTGGATGAGAGGATTAGGTGAGCGAGGAAAGGAGAGACTCAAGATGGATGAGGTATGTGGCTGAATGTGTGTGTGTGTGTGTGTGTGTGTGTGTGTGTGTGTGTGTGTGTGTGTGTGTGTGTGTGTGTGTGTGTGTGTGTGTGTGTGTGTTGCGGGGTGGGGTGGGGGATTATGGAGCTGATGTGAAAGGGCTGAGGAGTATGAGTGGAGAATGGGGTGGGTGAAACTGTGGGTATGTGGGTATGAGGAAGCAGGTAGTGGAGTGGGTAAGAGGGAGTGAGATGAGGGTGAGAGTGGGTGAAGAAAAAGTTTCGTGGGGTAAATGCCGGGTGTAGCTGTATGGGCGGAATAGGAAATATATGTATAGGCTGAGGGTGTGTATGGGGGATAGAATGTTGAAGGATATGATAGGGTGGGTGAGGGGAGGGTGTACGGGGTTAGAGAGTGGGTGGTGAGTGGGGGTATAACACAGGAGCATCACGCAGCCTACGACCTGCTTTTATGAAAATGCTTATTACCAGAATGGCTCTCGCCTGGATATGCGGTTCCTCATTTGCAGTATGAGGTTGTCTGTTAGTTTGCTAAATACTCGTCTCTTCAGTATTTTGAAACTAATTGTTAGTCTCCTTAGTACTTTGGTGATATTATTTTTTAATTCTTGCCAGTGCAGGCTAAGTATATTCATCTTCTTCATTTTCTTATCTAGAAGGGTTAGATGTAGCCTTGAATAGGCCTTGGACTCCTTAGCTGAAGAAAATTATCTAATATTAGCAAGAGCAAATTAAATATTGTCACCAGATTCAAAGTGACATGATAATACTCGTAATATTTAATCGTTCAACAGTACCAATAAAACTTTAACACCTTCGCACGAGGTTGTCTTTTTCCCCTCAAGTTCTTAAGTCAGATATATATATATATATATATATATATATATATATATATATATATATATATATATATATATATATATATATATATGGGGGGATTCTTTTTCAACTGAATGGAGTTAGACATAGTTATTATTCATCCATTCACCAACAGTAGCCCGACTAAATTATATAATTTCATCAGCAAAAATAATACAAATAAGTCGACTCTGGACTCAATTAGTTACTGGAAGGGAAACCACTCCTAAGGTGAACGACGTTGTCTGGAGTCAGCCCCAAATGAACACCGTTAGCTTTTTCACGACTAGTAAAGGTTATCAGGGAAAAATAGTTTCCCTCTTAAAGTGAAAAGCAACATCAATACTGAATTCAATAGCGTGCCCTCAGCCTTAATAACAGTATCATATTATTTCAACAAGGATTTACCTCTTCATTCTGATGAAGTATTTTTCAATTTACTTTCCCCCTCACCAGACCTGAAGGGTTGTAAAATAGCCCTAGATAACCCCTTCATTACTAGACATCCATTATGGTTGACTAAAAGTGTATGGTGAACTTATGAATGTAATGAAGAACACGTGGTATTTATGAAGAAGCCAAAAATCTGAAAAAAATTAATAGCATCTGAGTGGTGACTAAATACCTTACCTAAACCAGTATGAAAAGTGATTTATCATAAGGGTACAAAATATTGGGAAAAGGCGATACAATCATGATGAGGAAATATTTATGGGCAAGATGGTGAGAAGGCTGCATGAGAGTGTGTTTGTAGGTGGAAGGAGGCGTGAGAGGACATGGTGGATCAACATTGTACTTGACCGAGTGCTAAAGCGACTGTCGGGTGAGGATGATGAGGAAGCAAAAAACTGACAAGGGAAGGAAATGGCTAGATGAAGTATGTGTGGAAGATTACAAAAGGTTACAGCCAGTTGTTACATAGGTCGTCCAGGGAATGACTACCCCACATGTGTTTAGGAAATACGCCTAAAACAAAAATACATTCAAAAGCAGAAGACATATGAGGGAGCACAGGCTTCTAATATGGGTTACGGGTAAAGTCTCATTAAAAAAAAAAAAAAAAAAAAAGTATGCCAGTGTTTTTGCATGTGAAATGGATCCATGCTATCGATATCTTATATGAATGTGTGAATGACTGCACGGGTCATTTCACTGGGTACGTTGTTGGTGGTTCTGGTTTTGTTCTCCCTCTTCCACTGTTTCTGGATAGTCCCACCTCACTTCATTTCTCAGCTGAGAATGATGGTGATGATGAAGGTGCTGATGGTGATGATGGTGATGGTATCAATAAGTAAATTAAATAAGTAAAGAAATTTAAATTTTACGCAAAAGCTATGGTTTAAAATATCCGATTATGAAATTGCATTTTAACCAAGAGTTCCAGTACAAGGATTTACCAGAACATCACATGATTCTTAAAATTATCTTCCCGAAATAAAAGATGAAAATCGTCTTTAATGTATTAAAAATATGCGGTATGTTCATAACCCAAGATCTCATTGAAACTATTCTTTTCTATAATGATATTAAAAAAAAAAAAAACTATTTACTATCGGCCTTTTTTTTTTCTCAGACCTATACCTATTCTAATACAAGGCAGTCTCCATTAAGTCATTAAAACCAGAGCATTCTTCACATTTTATTCTTGCGACCGTTAGACAGTTTTACTCCTTTTGGAAGGAGACCCCTCGTGGGAGTGTGTATAACTATGACAGGAAATTTTCTAATTATAGACACATTCCTTTGTTCTGCAGTGAATGAGGATCATAAAATTAGATGCTTTTGTAAATATAGGTTCTGTCATCAAGAAGTATACTATAAAACTCTGAAATTAAGGCATGAAATTTCCATAGATATCAGAATATTGACTGTTTTTACTAAGGCTTTTAAAACTATGCCTTAAGACAAATATATTAGGCCTCAAAAAGATGGCGTCACTGGAAAACAATAATACTACGGCTAGGTCACACTACAGCCTCGGGAGTCCCTTGAGTTTCTCCTCGTCTCATACTGTTCATAAAAAGAAGCTAATTAACCTTAGGGGTGTAAAGTTTGAGGGTCTGTTGCTCCTGTCTGCATCATGGAGCCGCGATGACATTAACCAGGGTAATCAGTGCTCAGGTAAAGAAGGTGTAAGAGTCCTTCACCACTGACGTCGTCTCTTTGATGTGATGACGGTGAAAGTTTCCTGGCAGTTGACGGGCCGCATCCTTAGTGGGATAAGGGGGATCACTGGCATCGCGTTCTTAACCCTCACACCTGTGGAAGCTTCACAGTGACATAAAATCGCTTGGCTTAAACCACAGTAAAATAGTTAAGTCGTTCCCAAAGAAATAAGTGTTAAACTCTGCACTCCCAGGACTATTTTTTCGTATATTTATCCTATTATGTAACGTAGTTGTTTACTGTAGACAAGAATAATTCAAAGGGACAATGGTTAGATATAGGCTTCATTCATCCCGCCATAACTGGAGTTCCTACAGAATTTAAAGAAATTATTGTTTAATATCAAACACACACACACACACACACACACACACACACACACACACACACACACACACACACACACACAGCGAGACTCAAGGGACAAGGCTAACCACAAATGGAGGGACGATGTATACATGAAAGGGTGTACAGGCAAAGGATAGTATATCATGAGGGAGCATCAGAGTCCTCCGGTTAACGTCCTTGGTGTGATGTGGTATGGGAAGGTGATATTGTATGGTGTGATGTGATGTGAGAAATTGATTTTGTATCTTGTGATGTGGTGTGGTGTGGAAAGGTGATTTTATGTGGTGTGATATGGTGTGGTGTGGGAAGGGGATTGCGTCTGGTGTGATGTGATGTGGTATGGTGTAGTATGGTGTGATATGGTGTGGTGTGGGAAGGGGATTGCGTGTGGTGTGATGTGATGTGGTATGGTGCAGTATGGTGTGTTATGGTGTGGTGTGGTGTGATGTGATGTGGTATAGTGTAGTATGGTGTGGTATGCTGTGAAGTGCTGTGATGTGATATGGTGAGCTGTGGTGTGGTATGGTGTGATGTGGTGTGGTGTGATGCGATGTGGTGTGATGTGGTGTGGTGTGGTGTGGTGTGGTGTAATGTAGTATGGTGTGGTGTGATGTGGCATGATGTATAATGTGGGTGGGAAAGTGATTTTGAGCGGTGTGGTGTGATGTGGTGTGGTGTAGTGTAGTATCGTGTGGTGTGGCGTGATGTGGTGTGGTGTGGCGAAGTGTAGTATGGTGTGGTGTGGTGTGGTGTGGCGTGATGTGGTTTGGTGTGGTGTGGTGTAATATAGTATGGTGTGGTGTAATATAGTGTGGTGTGGTGTGAGGTGGAGTGGTGTGGTATAATGTGGTGTGGGAAGGTGATTTTGTACAGTGCGGTGTGATGTGGTGTGGTGTGATGTGGTGCGGGAAAGTGATTTTGTTTGGTGATGTCTGGTGTGGTGTGGTGGATTGTGGTGTGGTGTGGTGTGATGTGGTGTGAAGTGCTGTGGTGTGATGTGGTGTGATGTGGTGTGATGTTATGTGGTGTGAGTACGTGATTTTGTGTGGTGTGGTGAGGTGTTGTAATGTGGTGTGATGTGGTGTGGTGTAGTATGGTGTGGTGTGATGTGATATGGTGTGATGTGGTGTGGTATGATGAGAAGAGGGAAGATGATTTTGTGTGTTGGGTGTGGTGTGGTGTGGTGTGGTGTTGCGGGGTGCGGGAAAGTGATTTTATGTGGTGCGATGTTGTGGTGTGATGTGGTGTGATGTGGTGCGGAAGGTGCGATGTGGTGTGATGTGGTGTGGTTGGTGTGATGTGATGTGGTGGTATGATGTAGTGTGGTGTGATATGGTGTGATGTGGTGAGGTGTGGTGTGGGAAGGTTATTTTGTGCGGTGCCGTGAGCTGTCCTGTGTGGTGTGGTGTGGTGTGGTATGGTGGGGGAAAGTGATGTGTTGTGGTGATATGTGGTGTGGTGATATGTGGTGTGTTGTTATGTGGTGTAGTGTCGTGTGGTGTGACATTGTGGTTTTGGGTGATGTGATGTGGTATGGTGTGTGATATATTGTGGTTTTGGGTAGTGTGGTGTGGTTCGATGCGGTATGCTGTGATGTGGTGTTGTGTGGTGTGGTGTGGCTTCGATTAAGTTGGTAAAATATACGGAGTTAAGCATCTCGCGTCCGAAAGTCCTTAGTAAGACAGACGGACAGATCCACTCTTAGAGATTCTCCTGCGTGTAAACATATGACCTCACCACACTGACCGATATAATGTATGCTGCATATCATAATATCAGGCTATATTCTCCAGCGTGACTTTAGTGTTTTATCAACAGTACAAGGAAGGATCAAATAATGTTATCTTATGTTGAGCTTAGTGTCGGTGTCAATTGGTTTTAGTGATAATCATTATCATGACGACAGCTTATGTTCTTTCGCCTTATTTTTATTTTTTTTATTTATTATTTTTTATTATTTAACGGTTGTGTAGGTGTTTGCGTTCTGGTGTGGCTACCCTACCTGAATGAAGCCCCACTAGATTATCCCCTATGCATAATCAGGCGACGTGCCTTATACACCAGATACCAGAGCACCAGCTGCAGAGAGAGAGAGAGAGAGAGAGAGAGAGAGAGAGAGTAATGAAAGGCTGTGAAGGTGAAGTGTACTCGTAGGAGGGGTATAAGAGAGGTCCCTCCCCCTCCCTGAACACCCCTAGTACAATGTCATCTCTTATAACTCATGTGGCTGTAGGAAGTCTTTTATTATAAGCGCGCAAGCTCAGCATGCGAACCGATGTTTACGTTCAGCAGAGAAATGAGCGGCCCGACACGACCCGGCCCGGCCAGACAAGGCCTGACTGCGATGGTTTTCAGAAGCTAAAAACTTTTCTATGTCAGATAGAGAAGATTCTTTCAGCGAATGGTAGATACATCCAGTATACATATTTTTATAGATTTATATTTACTCATGGAACCAAAGAAACCCTTTGGAATCCCAGCTTTCCAAGGGAATGTACCGAGGGCTTCAATTGACATGCTTCACTATGAAACTGATTTTTAAAAGATTTACTATTGTTACACTATGTTTTCTTGCATGAATTCCGACAATTAAATATTGGATATACTCCCAGAATTTTACAAGAACGTCCTTTTCTATGTTTAGGGGATGAAATCAGAAAGGGTAATCACTCCATTTCTGGGTTTTATCATTCGATCAATACGCACATCCAGAGAGAAAACGTGAGAGAGAGAGAGAGAGAGAGAGAGAGAGAGAAAACGGGAGAGAGGAAATATAGTAGATCAATTATTCTTCTGGTATTTTTCAACTACCTCACCAAAAATGTTGAAAGTTTACACCCAGATAAAATTATGATGATAGGCGGATGTAAAAATGATCGCTCACTCATTACGCACTCACAAATCACACTTTACTGGTATATAATTTCTGCAAGCTGCAAACCATAATTAGATTTTAAAAGTCCTCTATATCACTTTCACCTCCACCTGACCCAGATCTTCTCCATTTACAGCTTATTTCAAGAAGCTCAATGGTAGTAAAAGTCAATACTCTGCATACATCCCATTACAATCCTTTGTGACTATCATCGTTTTACAGTGTTAATCTATTACTATGATACAACATTCAAGATGAAGAAACGACAGTTTAAGACCAAGGTAAAATTTAAAAAATAAAGTGTATAGTAGTGAGGGATTAGGAGGGGCCTGTAGCTTATTCCTTGAGCTGGAAAAGTGTCCCTCAAGCTGAATAAAAACGGTCTGTAGATGGCAAGACTAGGCTGGAGTTGACAGCAGTCTGGAGCGTCCTTCAGGTGTCTTAAAGGCAAGTCTCTTATCCAGAGAATCAAAGGCCTCAAGGGCGACATCTGTGTGTGGTTGTGAGGGGATGGGGGGAGGGGGTGACGATGTGGGAGAGGTGACGAGAAAGAAAGGGCGTGTTTGGAGAAATCGTGGTGGATTGTGAAGGTGGGGAGACCAAGGAGTTGGACCAAAGTTACGATTAATGCCGTTAGGAGAAAAGATATTCACAGGAGTAATGCAGCATGTAAGGTGCTGTGTGGGGTGAAGAAAAGACGAAAGGGGTAGCAAGGAACAGATTGGTGGAATGAAGAGGCGAAACAGACTGTGGCACAAAAGAAGAAAATATATAGTGAGTAGATAGAAAGCAGGGCCGTGGAGGAAGTTGAGACAGAACTGAGAGGAAGAGAGGGGTGAAAAGATTACTAAGAAAGAGTAAGAAGAAAGTGGATGAGGAATTTGGAAGGAATTTGAGTGTAAAGTGGAGGGAATGTAAGAAAATGTTCTGGAAAGAGAAAAAGTGAAAGACAAAAATGGTAGATTGCTAGTGGAGAAAGGGAAAAAAGTGAGCAGAGAATGAAAGTGATGCAAGTATAACTGGCTGGGGAACGGCTGGGAGAAGGAGAGAAGTGAGAAGAGAGAAAGAAATCAGTAGAATGGAAGATGTGGAAGCAATGAAGAAAGTCAAAAAGGGGAAAGCACCAGGAATTGATGGAGTGTGGTGAAATGCTGAAGCATGGGGGAGAGATAGTAGTGGAATGGATATGAAAGATGTGCAGACATCCGGAGGATTGGAAATCAGGTATAACTATTCCCCTGTACAAAAGAAATGGTGAACAAGAAGTGTGTGGTATTCATAGGGGTCTTCTTAGTGTAATATGAAAAGTGAATGGTAGGATACGTATTGACAGACTTTGGGAAATAACAGAGGAATTAGTTGGTGCAGAATAGGGGGGGTTTTGGAACGGGAGAGGTTGCATAGATCAGATATTCGTTCTTAGATTTTCAGTGGAAAAGTTTCTAGGGAAGGGGAAGAAGTTGTATGGAGCCTTCATGGATTTGGAGAAAACATATGACAGGGTGGATAAACAAGGATGGTGGAAAATATTATGAATATATGGAGCTAATAGGAAGCCGTTGAATGCCGTGAAAAGTATGTATGAGGGTGCTGAGGCTGCAGTGCATGTGGATAGTAAATTAAGTGATTATCTCTATTTGATTACTGGATTGAATCAGGGATGTGCCGTGTCTCCATTGTTGTTCAATCTGTATATGGATGGGGTAATAGAAGAGATACAAGGTAGGACAATGGATGTGGAGCGGCTTTAATGACAGAGGGTAGTGTTTGGAAACTCCTTGTACTGTTGTTTGCAGATGATACCGTAGTGTTAAGTAAAGAAGAAGGGGAACTCCAAGGCTTGATGAATGTGTTTGGAAGAGTGTGTAAGAAACGGAATCTAAAGGTGAATGTAGGGAAGAGTAATGTTATGGTCTTCGAGAGAAATGAAGTCACTGGATGGACAGTGAGGTTGGATGATGAAGTGGAAAATGTAAGTGCATTTGAGTACCTGGGTAGTGTGATGTAAGGATGGAAGTCTGGAGGATGAAGTGCTTGAAAGGGTACAACAGGAAAGAAAGTTGCTGGTTCTTTGAAAGCAGTGATAAGAAAAAGGGAAGTGAGCATAGAAGTAAAAAAGCAGCTGCATGGCAGTAATGTGAGACCAACTCTAACGTATAGAAGTGAAGCTTAGACCTTGTTGGAGGGACAAAAGTCAAGAGTGAGAGCAGTGGAAATGAGTTATTTGAGAGGAGCATGTGGAGTCACATGGAGAGACAGACTGAAAAATGAGGAAGTGAAGGAGCGTTGTGGTGTGGGGATGTGATAGACAGCGTTAGGAAAAACACACTGAGGTGGTTTGACCATGTGGAGAGGATGGAGAGCGAGAGACTAACGAGGAGAATGTATGTGGAGAAGGAAAGGGAGGGGGAGGTCAAGGATGAGATGGAGGGATGGAGTGGTGAGGTGTATGAGAGAGGGAGGAAGGGGATGAGCTGGGAGCAGGGCAGCGAAATGGCGGGGATAGGACGACATGGAGGTGATTTGTTTGTGGTCATCCTTTATGGGATTAATGCGTCTAGCAATGAACAGAGTGAAAAAAATAATGCCTTTAACGAGGACAGGATGAGAAGACTGTAGGGATGGTGACGGCGGCTTGGTAAGACAACAGAGAAGTTACGATCAGGGAAGGATAAGTGAAGAGTTTGGATGAAGATAGAGTGTATGATAAGGAATTAGTAAGGAAAACTATGATACATGGTGAGGGGGATGCGAGGAAGTTATAGATGGAAGAACTCAATGGAGGGGTAAAAGAACCTTAGTCAGGGGTGTGGAAGTAATGTTACGGAGTAGTACCTGTGGAGGGAGGGAAGTAGGTATGAGAGGAGATTCAGTCAGTAAGGCGAGAATAAACACTTGCCAGTAAAGAAGCTACACAGTAGTACATAGGAAATACTGATAACAGGAGACCTATTGACCCATAATGAGAGAGAGAGAGAGAGAGAGAGAGAGAGAGAGAGAGAGAGAGAGAGAGAGAGAGAGGAGCTAATTATACTGAGATCTAAGCACCGTGTATGATATAAGGAGAGAAACAAGGAAGGCAGTGATGGAGAGATGAGGGCAGGGGAGCGTAAGAGAGAAAGTTACAGTCAATGGTGAAGGGAAGGATGGATAAAGGAAAAGTTACGATGAGCACTGAGTGAGGATTGGGTATAGCAGAAGTTAGTCGTGAGGGAAGGAGTGGGTAAGAGAAAAGTTACGATTAGCGGTGAGGGAGCAGTAGGTAAGGGAGAAGTTACGGTTAGTGGTGAGGAATCAGTAGGTAAGGGTGAAGTTACAATGAGCAGTGAGGGAAGGGGTGAGTAAGGGATAAGTTAAGATTAGTGGTGAGAGATGGACTGGACATGAGAGAAGTTACGATGAACAGTGAGGGAAGGGGTGGGTGAGGGAGAGGTTACGGTATGCAGTGAGGGGAGGGGCAGGTAAGGGAGACATTATGGCCATGACTCTAGGGACAGTTACGTTGGGTGGTGAACGAGGGGTGGTTAAGGCAAAAGATATGTCAGTGGTGAGGGAAGAGCGAAGGGTTGAATGACATGTGAGCGGTGGGGGAAAGAGATGGGAAAGGTGGTGAATTACTTCACTACTTATGCTACGGTACATCGTCATCATCATCACCACCATCATCGTGGCCCAATAGCCAGGCTCCCCCACGGGATGGGACTGAGAACCAAAGTAGCAGCATGCGTTATCTTTGTCTCCATTCCCACCATATGACCTAAACCATCTCAAGGCATTTTCAACTAGATTTCTCTCTATTTTATCTGCCAAGTCACAGTCATCAGAATACATCAATTTCTGTGTGTGTGTGTGTGTGTGTGTGTGTGTGTGTGTGTGTGTGTGTGTGATGGTGGGAGGGTGAGAACACTATTATTTCATTCATCCACAGTAAACCTGGCGTATACTTCGGGTGACATCAGACCAACAGCCATCACCAGCCAACCAGTGGTGAGATCAGATGGGTACAGACACGCACAAAAGCTGTGTGCAGAGTTAGTGTTTAAGGCCGGACTTTGATTTTCCGTTTGTGATGAATGCTCAGACTACGTGCTGAGTTGGACCAGCCACAGGGTTTTGGGCTTAATTTTTTTTTTCTTCTTCTTCTTTTCTGTAGCATAGTCGCGCTTATAATCAACACTCTTTCGAGGCAAATTTTAATATAATGTTTTAATCCCTGTGGTTTGAAAAGTTTATCGCAAATAGAATTTAGCCGTTACAGGTTCAGGCAACAGAAGTCAGCTAAGAAATACGCGATTGGACTGAAATGGTTAACGTGACACTTCATCTCAGCGCCGATGAAAGCCAGCCATATCTCCCCTACTACTTAACTCTGTTTCTGTTTACTACCCTGGTTGGAAGTACCTTTTGCTGTTACATAACCAGGTCAATATTCATCAGTCAGCCCATATACTCCCTCACCTTTCCCCAACCATTTCATCAGATGCCACCCACTGCCTAGTCCACGTTTGTACTTCCCTCTCTCCAGTTCCATGCAGCTTTATGTTCTACTATCCACGTTCATCCACCTCCTCACCTGCATTACTGTCACCTACTTTCCTTTAGTAATCCTGTCGTACAGTAACGTATTTTAAATTTTACTCTTGTTGCCATCAAGCGATTCTCTCTCTCTCTCTCTCTCTCTCTCTCTCTCTCTCTCTCTCTCAGCTTCCAGGGAGACCTCTCTTCGTGAAAAGATTAGGAAATCATGTGCATACTCGTTTAGTGCAAGAACTCTATTTATTTTTTTTATAATTATTTTTTTTAATCGCCAGTTGATTTTATTAATCTTAAGGAAGATCTTTCATAGAGGAGGGATTGGAAACAATTTCAAATTAACCTTTTCACCTTTACATCCCCGTCTCATAAGTCCTCTCCACTCCCCTCCCCCCCTGCTGTCAGTCTCCACTTTCCTTCTACCCTTCTCGCCTTCCCTCCCCCACCACCCTTTCCTTGATTTTGCAGCAGCAGGTGTGGGCAAGTTGCAAAAACGTGAATATCAGCCAGGAATATTCCGTGGATACTAGTTAGAAGGGACAGAAGGGTGGAGTGAGGGGGGCCGAAAGGGGCACGTGGTGAGTGAGTGGTGGGTGGGGGTGAGGACAAGGGAGTGGAGGCGGAGAAAAGTGGGTGGAGTACATGGGAGGAATTTTATGAATATGAAATCCACTTCCTCGTGGGGTTATTGGCTCTTAACGTCTTTACTATGAGCAGGTCGTCTTTACCATATTCTGGCTTTCATCACACGAGGTGATTTGCCTCAGGACTGAACCATGGTCGTGAATAAACTTTAAAAAATAAGAATATTTCCCAGTATGATTTTATGTTCTTCCTACCACTAGATGGTTTTACTCAAGCCAGAGTAGACATCTAGTAGTGAAGGAGTTGGAAACAGTATACAGCAGTCTCATGAATGCGATGGTTTTTCAGTTATTTCATTCTCTGTCTTTATGCAGTTCTATTCACGATATATGAAATGTCTTGTTTTAAAGGGCTGAGAAGAAATGTACGAGAACTCTTTCAGTAAGATGCAGAATGCCAATTATCCTCTAATTTTTGCAAGCCGATTTAACACTGAAGCATCCTTGCAGCAAAAATATAAATTTGCTCCAGAAAAGTTGTCGTAAGCTTGATAAATAACACACCTGCTTCGTGAAAAAAAAACTTACTTCCTGTTAGACGGCAGATTTCACATTCTTGCTATCAGCTAAATAAAACTGTCTTCCTAGCAGTAATACTAGCATTCAGTGATCACGTCTGCTGAACATTCACGAAAAAAACATGACAGAATGACGAAAAATATGGCAAAGCATTACAGTCTCCATACCCGTACGAGCTACAGAGCTTGGCAACTCCCAGGCTTGTGGGAGAAAGGAAGAAGGAAAGAGAGCACAAACGAAGGGAATAGAGGGAGAATATCATGAGGTAAAAAATGAACCAAATTATAAAATGAAGTAGAGAATCAAAGTGCAGTTGGACTGTATATGGGGCTACGATAACACCAATATTCAGCTAACACTGGCGAATGATCATGCTTGGATCTCGACGAAGTTCAGAGTTTTAATGTTCAATTTTGGAAAGCAATCTGGCTGCATGTCCGGTTATAGAGTGAACCCGTGCGATTGGGAGTGTTTAATACCGGAGGAGAGTCCTGATATTTGATGCAGAATAACATGGCATCATCCCACACACTGTTGAACGGCGTGCATACACTGTCATCGCTTGCCAGATCACACCTAACCGTCGATACTGAATTATGCTAAAGTTATTTGATTCAAAGTTGGTGCCATGGTGTCACTACATGTAACATCTAAACTTAATAAAATAGCATAACAGAAACAAGAATGAAATATCCGGAGATACATCGTACTCAAAGCATTAAGTAAAGCGATTGAAAGAAACAACAAATGCTCTCTACACAACTGTATGAATGGACAGATAGATAGATAGGCCGATAGATAGTCCCTGTCAGTAATTCGTTTGCACTCCTAGGATTCCCGACTAATGATGCGAGAGCCCAACCTATTTGATTAATTCTACTTTATTCATATTCACTAGGCATAACATTGCCATTTCTCCATCTTGAATGTTCAGATGTAACAACAGATTACCACTAAAATATGGTGCTAGTAACGAAGAAGTTCCATGGAGCGGATATACGAGTAGACCCGTATTATTTCTTATTCTACCACCGAACTACAGGAATTAAGCTGTAAAAGGAAAAGGTTTTCCTAATTAAAACGAATGAACTGTAGATTAGCGAGTTATCATTAAACTTTTGTCCATATTCTTGTCAGGTAAGGACGATCCCTAGCATCTCTCTTTTAGCGATTTATTTTTTGATATGACTGGTTAATATCCTTTTGTACGTTATCTAAGCAGCTTATGGCACTGTTAGAAGGATTTACATTACGCAGAATAGGGCAGTATGATGTAAGAAGCCCCAAAAAAAGAAAAAAGAAAAAAAAGCATTAGGAAAAGGTGTTAGGACTTCTGTCACATTACCTAGATGCAAAGGAATTACTGAGCCAGACTAACTGATAAACCCAAGAATCGATTCTCCTACCGAGACGTCACATAAGATTAATTTAGTTTTCCATCAGTCTACGTATATACATGATGCGTATAGATAGTTATGTATGTGTGGATATATATTTTCCCAGCCACCCAGTCTTCGCTCAGCCGAGTCTGCAGTAAGCACGGGTGTATATCTTGTTCATTTCCCGGACTGCCTATTTTTTTTTTTTTTTTTTTGATACACACACACACACACACACACACACACACACACACACACTCTCTCTCTCTCTCTCTCTCTCTCTCTCTCCGAAACACAGGCTCCCCATGTATCCTGGCCACATGATGCTGCCACTATGGAGACAGAGTGATGGTTCCTGGAAAAGTGCAAAGAATGTTTGAGAGAAATACAGGCTAAGGTAAAGGAGAGACGAAGCAAATCAGAGGTATCAAGTAAATGAGAGAGAGAGAGAGAGAGAGAGAGAGAGAGAGAGAGAGAGAGAGGATGGGGGTGGACAAGGAGTTAGACGGACAGAAGAGTAGCCAGAAAAGGAGGAAGGAAAAAAAAATGAAAAAATGTAGAAGGATTTCGGGAGGAAGGGAGATAAAATTAGTGTCCGAGAGATGAAAGAAGGAGGGAGTAAAAGAGAGTCGAAGATCTGCTGTGATATGAGATAATCCAGAGAGAAAGAAATGCTGGTACAGAAAGAATATAGGGAGGTAGAGAGATAATGAAAAGGCAGAGAACTGGGAGAAAAGGGAGAGGTGGACCTGAACAGTAGATATAGAGAGGAAAGCCAGAAAAAACGATAACACATTTATAGAGATAAATTACCAGGTTACAAGTGGATATAGAAAATGGCAATGATGAAGAAAAAGAAGGAATGCGTAGGGATCCGGGAAGACAGACAGATGGAGGAAGGAAGAGGAAAAATTCAGAGATGGATGGAATAAAAAAATGTGGAGCGCAGGAATAATGGATATTATACGTAGATGGAAACATACAGGAAAGAGATAACTAGCCTTGTAAGCTCCCCAGTACCTAGTTTACCATTCCCAGTGCCCGTCTCCGATACCTAGTTTACCATTCCCAGTGCCCGTCTCCGATACCTAGTTTACCATTCCCAGTGCCCGTCTCCAATACCTAGTTTTCCATCCCCAGTGCCAGTTTCCAATACCTACCTTACAATTCCCAGTGCCCGTCTCCAATACCTAGTTTACCATTCCCATTGCCAGTCTCCAATACCTACTTTACCAATCCCGGTGCTCGCCCATCCTTGCACTGTCTCCCAGTAACACCTCCCACTGTAGCTAGAATTCCTTTGGGCTTAGTATGTTCCATATAACTTTTTTATCTGTTGATTATTCAATGTCTATGAAAAGACAGTTTATTATTTGGTGTAACTAATAAAAGACTTCTGTAGGAGGTGTTTTAGTATGCCGATGACTTGGTGTTGGACGTGGAGAATGAGAAGATAGCGAAGGAAAGATTTAGGAAGTGGAGAGATGGAATGGGGTACAAGTGTATGAAACTAAACGTGGCCATGTTCAGGTTGCCACGAGGATGTGGGAAATAATTCCATTTTGTGTAGTGTTTGTGATAGCTGGGTGCGTAAGAGATGTAGTGGTAATAAAGGTGGGCTGCAAAATAATGCTGATATAGAGTTTGCAGTATGTAAAGGATAGCATGCAAAAGGGGAAAGGTAGGAAAAGATTAATCTTGCCGGAGAGTCTCTTAAGTGTGTGGAGGAGTTTTGTTATATGGGAGACAATATGTGTTGTAGGTGGGACTGGAATTAGCTCGGTAAATGGGCAAGGGGAATTTAGAAGAAGCTTTGGCAGTTGTTAACTCTCCTCATAGCGAGAGAGCACTGCCTCTGTAGCAAGGGGTCCTTGTATGCAGGATGTGTTTGGAGTGTCATGCTGAATGGTAGTAAGACCTGGGCAGTAAAGGAGGATATTCGTAGGTTCAAACGTACAGAGATGATGATAATCATTTTTTTTTTTTTAACGTGTCCGACTCTGGGCAAAGGCCTCAGGGCCTATTTCTTGGGGGCAGTGACCTATCGCAAGGCCCAGTAGTTCTCCTACACCTCCACATGTCACCACTTCGGCGCTAACACTCACCATCCATATTGAATACATGCTAGGGCTGTCTCATACAGGACTGGTGTATTGGTATTAGCGGGAGTATTTTTACGACATGTCGGCGGGTTATCTAGTAGATCAGGAAAGTCTGCTTTTTAGGAAATTCAAATCCTTAAACTGTTCCCTGCTTTAGCCGGGATTCGATCCTGGGTCCATTAGGACTGCAGGCCGCCTGTCTACCGATTCAGCCACCGCCTCCCCAGTTGGATGCACAGTGCGTCCTTGAATGACAGGTCTGGGGGGTTAGGATTGCGAATGAAGGGTTGAAAGGAAAGATGCAACTAGATTTTACTAGTGATATGATGAGAAAGGATAGACTGAGATCGATTGGTCATGTGGAGTGGATTGAGGATGACAACTGTGTGCGGAGGGTGAGAGTACAGCATCGAGAGGCAGACCGAAAAAGACTTAGGAAGAGGTCATAGATGTAACCCCAGGGATAAGTGATTGAAGGCAGGCCTTTAGAGATCAAGCAGCGTGGACAGCCACCATTA
>NC_137034.1:16389220-16391720 GCF_032717465.1 Coenobita brevimanus
AACAAGTATTTTGCTTCATGGGACTGGAAACTCTTTCACATTATTTTGCAGCCATTACTTTTGGTTTGACTCGACCGGTTTATTTCAAAATATTTATTCATGTTTAAGTTGTTATATCTGGACATGATTTTGAAAACTTTAATAAGGTCACCTCTTAACCTGCGCTTCGTTAGGCTAAATAATTTAAGTTCTTCAAGGTGTTCCTCATATGGCTTGTTTCTAAGTCGTGGAGGACAATACATGGGGAGGAAGAGGAGGAGGACAAGGGATGAGGAGGAGGAGGAGGAGGACAAGGTACGGGAAGGAAGAGAAGGAGAACAAGAGAAGGAGAGGATGAGATGAAGAACAAGAGATGGGGAAGAAGAGAATGAGAACAAGAGATGATGATGATGAGGAGGAGGAGAACAAGGGATTAAGACAAAGAGGAGAACGACAAGATATGAGGAGGAGGAAGACAAGACATGGGGAGGAAGAGGTAGAGGGCAAGAGATGGGGAGGAGGAGATGGAGGGGGAGGACAAGGTATGGAGAGAAAGGGAAGGAGAACAAGAGATGGGGAGGAAGAGAAGGAGAACAAGAGATGGGGAGTTAAAGCAGGAGAACAATAGATGGGGAAGAAGAGAATGAGAACAAGAGATGGGGAGGAGGAGAAAAACAAATGTTGGGTAGGAAAAAATAAAAACAAGGAAGACGGAAATAGGAGAGGTGGGTCAAGAAAAACGAGAAGGCGAGGAAGAGAGGCAGAGAGAACTGTTGTGAAACTCAGAAGGCGTCCGTCCGGCTACAAAAATTGTTACCTGAGTTACAAGTCGCATTTTCGCGAGTAGAAGGAAGGCGTGGTGTACAGGTTTGACTTACTTTATCTACTTGTCTGTTTATCTACATCGGTCATCTGTTTGTCTCTGATTATTAGTCTCGATCTGTCTACCTATATATATATATATATATATATATATATATATATATATATATATATATATATATATTTATATATATATATTTATATTTATATATATATATTTATCTATCTATCTATCTATCTATACCTCCCCTTTTATTTATCTTCCTATCTCCAATATTTGTCCGTCATCTATCCAAAGATATGAGCTTGTCTGTTTGTCTGAATACTCGTATATATCCATCCATCCATCCATCTGTTCATACATCAGTTTATCAATGAATCAGTCTAGCTCTCCATTAATATTTAACATCTGTCTATCTCTCAACCAGATGAGTTCCTTGACATTCATATATATTTTACTGTCGCTAATCCATAATCTCAGACCGGGAGAAACCTGTGGTAGTTGAAGAATTTGGAAACTTTAACCTCCTCAGTATAGACCACGACTTTAGTACTATATTCTTGGTACAGCCTCTTAGTCGGCTTTAAAATATCTTGTGCACAAGGAGTTAATCACAAGGTGATTAACTCCTTGTGGTCCATAGATAATGGACCACATGTCCATAGATAATGCTTCTCTTCCACTCACCGGGGTTATTTTTCATGTGTTGCAGGGACGGCTCAGTCAGGGTTAATTATTCATTTCCTTCTCCCACTGCCACATCCACGCCACACCAGCAGACCCTGCCTAACCAGCTAACTCAGCCTCGTCCAACCTCACCTCGTCCTTTGCTGTCTACTGCCCACCTCACCCTGTCTCGGCCCACTTCGCCAGCAACTCCCTGCCCCATGCCACATCACCATGTCTCTCCGAACCCTATCCCATCTCACTCTGTCTCTCCCAGGCTTATCCCACCTCACCCTGCCCCATGCCACCTTACACTGTCTCTCCCTGCCCTATCCCACCTTTCCCTCCCTCTCCCTTTCCCATCCCACTCATCCAGTCCCGTCCTACCTCACTCTCCCTCACCCTTCCCCATCTCACTTCACACTGCCCCACAATTTCCCATCCCATCTCTCCCTGCCCCATCGCTTTCCACCATGCCTCTCTCTTTCCCATCCCACCTCACCCTGCCTCTCTCTTTCCCATCCCACCTCACCCTGCCTCTCCCTGCCTCATCCCACCTCACCCTGCTCCACACCACCTCACCCTGTTGTAGTGGTATTCAAGAGGCGGGCTGCAGTTACATCATCTGTTGGCTTGCAGTGAAATAAGGGGACTCCAGACCTTGTACCAGGCGATCCCGTAACACCAGGTCTAAGATCCTTTGTCCAAGTAAGGAAACATAAAAAATAAATATACTACAATAACTTCAAGTGTAGTCAATACTGAACTTACTTTACCATCACGCATCTGGGTACCTCAAAAACAGAACTATATGGGCAGATTTTTCCATCTTACAGGTAAAGCAGACAGGTAAATCTTTTTATCCTCCCATCTGTGACTCACTCAGAAGTTTTCCTGCTTTTCCTCACCCTGTTATCTGTGACATTATTCCCTTCCTTCCTTCTGTGTTGTATCTACGATATTTATATACGCGTAGTATGTTTTCTTCCTGTCATTATTCTCTCATCGGTTTCATGATTTTTCTTTAGTTGC
>NC_137034.1:16396720-16506720 GCF_032717465.1 Coenobita brevimanus
TAATTTTCCTAACTACGCATTAACATTTTTTTTATATCTTTCTAATGTCGACATAAATTGCATAAATAACACACAAGAACACAGTAAAGTAGGGGATACAGACTTAACTGGCAAAGGACGACGTGTAATTCATCTTCCTAACCACACAAGAATATCGTGCCTTTATCAAACTACTCGAGTTTGGCGCGTTTGTCTTAAGATGAATAAAATCGTCTGGAGATAGCATGAATTAACTACAGGAAGCGTCATCGGATGGAAGGGGTTCACTTTGCGTGGCCCACAGGTAATCATATTCCTCCAGGCTGAAAGACACAACCTCAGGACTCACCTTCGACAACGCTCCCAGGCAGGAATATATCACCAGGCGTTGCTGAGTTACACCTGCACCCGCGCTGTGTGTCTGTGGGGGGGGGGTGAGTGGGTGGTTGGTGCTGTGTGTGTGTGTGTGTGTGTGTGTGTGTGGTGCTGTGTGTATGGTGCTGTGCGTGGGTGGTGCTGTGTGTGGGTGGTGCTGTGCGTGGGTGGTGCTGTGTGTGTGTGGTGCTGTGTGTGGGTGGTGCTGTGCGTGGGTGGTGCTGTGTGAGGGTGGTGCTGTGTGTGGGTGGTGCTGTGTGAGGGTGATGCTGTGTGTGTGTGGTGCTGTGTGTGGGTGGTGCTGTGCGTGGGTGGTGCTGTGTGTGTGGGTGGTGCTGTGTGTGTGGGTGGTGCTGTGTGTGGGTGGTGCTGTGCGTGGGTGGTGCTGTGTGTGTGGGTGGTGCTGTGCGTGGGTGGTGCTGTGTGTGGGTGGTGCTGTGCGTGGGTGGTGCTGTGTGTGGGTGGTGCTGTGTGTGTGGGTGGTGCTGTGTGTGGGTGGTGCTGTGCGTGGGTGGTGCTGTGTGTGTGGGTGGTGCTGTGTGTGGGTGGTGCTGTGTGGGTGGGTGGTGCTGTGTGGGTGGGTGGTGCTGTGTGGGTGGTGCTGTGTGTGTGGGTGGTGCTGTGTGTGTGGGTGGTGCTGTGTGTGTGGGTGGTGCTGTGTGTGGGTGGTGCTGTGTGTGGGTGGTGCTGTGTGTGTGGGTGGTGCTGTGTGGGTGGTGCTGTGTGTGGGTGGTGCTGTGTGTGTGGGTGGTGCTGTGTGTGGGTGGTGCTGTGTGAGTGGGTGGTGCTGTGTGTGTGGGTGGTGCTGTGTGGGTGGTGCTGTGTGTGGGTGGTGCTGTGTGTGGGTGGTGCTGTGTGTGTGGGTGGTGCTGTGTGAGTGGGTGGTGCTGTGTGTGTGGGTGGTGCTGTGTGGGTGGTGCTGTGTGTGGGTGGTGCTGTGTGCGTGGGTGGTGCTGTGTGTGGGTCGTGCTGTGTGTGGGTGGTGCTGTGTGCGTGGGTGGTGCTGTGTGTGGGTGGTGCTGTGTGTGGGTGGTGCTGTGTGTGTGGGTGGTGCTGTGTGTGTGGGTGGTGCTGTGTGTGGGTGGTGCTGTGTGTGGGTGGTGCTGTGTGTGGGTGGTGCTGTGTGTGGGTGGTGCTGTGTGTGGGTGGTGCTGTGTGTGGGTGGTGCTGTGTGTGTGGGTGGTGCTGTGTGTGGGTGGTGCTGTGTGGGTGGGTGGTGCTGTGTGTGGGTGGTGCTGTGTGTGGGTGGTGCTGTGTGTGGGTGGTGCTGTGTGTGTGGGTGGTGCTGTGTGTGTGGGTGGTGCTGTGTGTGTGGGTGGTGCTGTGTGTGGGTGGTGCTGTGTGTGGGTGGTGCTGTGTGTGGGTGGTGCTGTGTGGGTGGGTGGTGCTGTGTGTGGGTGGTGCTGTGTGTGGGTCTAGTCGGGGATGAAGATTGAGTGATAATGTGGGAGATGAAAATTTCAAAGGGAGAGGGAGCGACGGGAGGGGGAGGAATTGCAAGCGGCAAGGGGAGTGCAGGGAGAACAATGGGCTAGGAAAGGGGGAGGAGACGTAAGGGGTGAGAAGAGAGGCGGATGAGGATAGGGAGACAAGAAGGGGGAGACGGAGAATGGTAGTGGAGGAGGAGGAGACGGAGAGGGCGAGGAGAGAGGGAGGAGACGAAAGGGGTGAAGGGAGAGGGGGGGAGGAGAAGACGGTATGGGAAGAGGGCTAGGGATATACAAGTAGTGCCATAGAAATAAACCGATCAGCTTAAGTAGATAAAATACAATCAACTTACATCACATACCTATAATCACATACTGTATATCCTTCTCCCCCAAGTAGTCCTTCTCACTATTTAACCTCTTGTTTCTCGTCCTGCTAAACCCATGTCTATAAAACAAAGCGGGGAGGTGTGGAGGTGATGCAGCAACACTAAGTCACATTACAAAAAAAAAAAAAAGATTCACCAGTAAGTGGAGCGCTAGTAAAACGTATCATCCTCTTAACAAACTGTAATACCCCATGACATGAACTCGTGGTTTATCTTATATTCTTCTTATGCGACTATCAAACCTTCCATTGAGTTTTTACAGCAGTTTCAACACATCTTCTAGGCTGCATTATGTGGGCTCCGTATGACCAGAAAAAGGGGAGTATGTGCAGTTCTCGGTCACATGAGCAAAATTAGATTATATCAGTCGTTAAATACTAGTCTGCTGTAGTTTCGTGATCAGCTTGAAGCTTGAACAGAGGCTTATTAACCCTGGCTGAAGCGGCCAAGATTGCCTGGACGTTTATTCAAGTAATCGACAAGAGTACCTGATTCATATGTTTAGTTTCCTTGATCAATAACCAGAGCCGAATACTGGTTAGTGCTAAACTATGCCCTCGTGCGCAAACAGGCAATCAGGCAGGTGCGCGCGCGCGCACACACACACACACACACACACACACACACACACACACACACACAACTACTAAATGAAACACAACTATACAAATTCATAAACACAGGTCATTCATCACTCTCCATAACCTCGTTTTGACCTCATTTTCCTTGACCTTCCATCGCCCTCCTAGCAGTGGGCAGTAGTGAATGACCATGTCCTTGACGCCACACTGAAAGCTGACAAATGCTGAGAATCTATCTATCTATCTACAGCCCGACGCCCTAATCCCGCAAAGGGTGGCCGCAGACAAAACGCCTCCAAGTCGCTCTGTCACCTACCATTTGACTACCCTCCCCCCAACTCACCCCCCCTCCCTCATATACCTCTCATCTCCATCCCTCCACCTCATCCTCGGTCTACCTCTCCCTCTCTCTCCCTCCACCTCACCTACATACACCCTCTTAGTCAGCCTTTCATTCTCCATTCTCTTCACATGTCCAAACCACCTCAGTGTATTCGTATTTCTCCTAATCTTCTCAACCACATCCACATCCACCCCACAGCGTTCCTTCATTTCTTCATTCGTCAACCTGTCCCTCCACGTCACTCCACATGCTCCTCTCAAGTAACTCATTTCCACTGCTCTCACTCTTGACTTCTTCCCCTCTTGCAAGGTCCATGCCTCGCTTCCATACGTCAGGGTAGGGATCACAATACTATCATGCAGTGACTTCTTAACTTCCATACTCACCTCCCTATTACTCATCACTGCTTTCAGTGTACCAACAACCTTCCTTCCCTGCTGTACCCATTCACGCACTTCATCCCCCAAAGTTCCATCCTTACTCATCACACTACCCAAGTACTTGAATGCACTCACATTCTCCATATCCTCACCATCCAACCTCACTCCACACTCTGTGACTTCATTCCTCTCAAACACCATTACTTTACTTTTGTTTACATTAACTTTCAGATTCCTCCTCCTACACACTGTCCCAAATTCATTCACCAAACCTTGCAACTCCCATTCATCTTCACTCAACAGTACGTATCATCAGCAAACAGCAACACCGGAAGCTTCCAAATCTCACCCTCATTCATTCGAGCCACCCCTACATCCGCTGCCCTACCCTGCACCTCCTTTACAACCCCATCAATGTAAATATTAAACAGCCATGGAGACATCACACAACCCTGTTTCAGTCCCACATTGAGATCAAAGAACTTACTCAGCTCACCATCCACTCGCACAGTAACCCTAGCTCCCTCGTACATACTCTTCACAGCAATCAACAATTTTCCCTCCATTCCATATATTCTTAATACCTTCCACATACCTTGCCTATCCATTCTGTCATAAGCTTTCTCCAAGTCCATGAAGGCAGCATACACTTTCCTTCCCTTCTCTAGATACTTCTCCACTAAACATCTTAGAACAAATATCTGATCTACACACCCTTTTCCCTTCCTAAATCCCCCTTGTTCTTCTCCAACTAGCTCCTCTGTCATATGCCTAACCCTATCAATGAGTATTCTACCATATATTTTACCAGTCACACTAAGTAGGCAAATACCCCTATGGTTACCACATACTTCTCTCTCTCCTTTTCCTTCGTATAAAGGAACAATTATACGTGATTTCCAGTCCTCTGGAACCCTTCCCTCTTCCCAAGCCAATCTACACAACTTCCATATCCACTCCACAACAATCTCACCCCCATACCTAAGCGTTTCACCACACACTCCATCAATTCCTGGGCCCTTTCCCAACTTAATATTCTTCATCGCTTCCACTACTTCCGCCCTACTGATCTCTTCCTCCCTCCTCTCATCTCTTCTTCTCCCAGCCATTCCCCAACCACTTATACTCGCACTGCTCTCACTCTCTACATTCAACAGATCCTCAAAGTGCTCCTTCCATCTCCTCAGTTTCTCTCTCTTCTCCACCAACAATCTATTATTCCTATCTTTCACTCCTCTACTATTTCCCCTTTCACACTGCCTTACTTTCTTTACCTCCTTCCAAAACAATTTCTTACTCTCCCTCCATTTCACACTCAGATTCCTCCCAAACTCCTCATCCACTTTCTTTTTACTCTCCTTCACCAGTCTCTTAACCACCCTTCTCCTGCTCACATATACCTCTCTCTTCTCTCATCTTCTCCCCTACCTCTGCTCGCTAACCATTCACTATATGCCTTCTTCTTTTGTTCCACAGCTCGTTTCACTTCATCATTCCACAATGCTGTCCCTTGCACACCCTTGCATCTCCTCCTCACTCCACAAACCGCCTCACACGCTGCGCCTATCTCTTCCGTGAATATCTTACATACGTCTTCCACCCCTTCCATCTGATCTAGCTCATACCTTCCCAGTCTTTCTTCCACTATGCTCTTGTACTCTGTCATTTTCTCACTATCTTGCAATTTCTCCCCTCTTCTCACAGGAGTTGCTTCCTCCTGTCTTCCCCTTCGTCTCCTCAACCACTTTCTTTGCAGCTCTACCTTGGCCATCACTAAGTGATGGTCCGAGACTCCGTTCCCCCACCCTCTCCACACTCTTGCATCCACCACTTGTCTTCTCATTCGCTCATCCACACACACGTAGTCTATCATTGCCTTTCGTTCAACAAGTTCACCATCCATCCTCCTCATTACTCTCCATGTATACCGGTGAATCATCTTATGCCAACCCCTTACAAGCACAGATGTCCACCAAAGCACTTCCATTCCCATCTCCGTCAGCTGGCACACCCCACTGACCAACCACTCCATCCACTCGTACATTCCCAACTTTGCCATTCATGTCTCCAATCAACAGCACTCTCTCGCTCCTCTCAAACTTGTCCATACACGCTTCTACACTCGCCCAAAACTCATCTTTCACTCTTGCCACTCGATCCTCTGTCGGGGCATACACACATACAATCGCCCACGTTTGTATACCTACTTTCATCTTCACCAGTACAATCCTTGCACCCACTGTTCCATACTCTCTTATATTCTCCTTCCACTTCTTGCTTATCATCAGACATACTCCCTCTCTTGCCCTCTCATTTTCATTGACTCCCGCACATATACCTAAACCATATTCCCATTCTCTCACCCTTTCACCTTTCCATTTAGTTTCAGTCAATGCTGAGAAACATTCTCTAATTAGAATGTTTGTGTAAACTGTAGAGTGCGACAACCAAAGTATTAGCTGTACAGTATTTACAATGGCACGTGCAGGATGTCACTCATTAAGGCAACTTAATGATAGCGATAGCTGGGTGCATAAGGCTAGTATAATTCTGACATGTTTCTTGGTGACTGTTTAAACCATATGGAAACATTATATTTGTCTTTAGTATCCAGTAAAAACAAAATCCCATACTGTCCTTTAAGAAGTCTACGGATCTTAGGCTAGAGTTCTCAGGAATTAGGATCACTGAGCAGGACTTCGAACTCGACTGACGCCTTGCCATCATGTAACCACCACTAGTCAAGGTATGTGGTAGGGACTCATTACCAACACGAAACAACCTTGACAACAACCATGACGGGTGTATGTGGGTGATCATGCCACGAAACACCAGATGTCAAGCCGTTATCGTGCTGGATGGGTACCCATATAAATGATGGAGCGTCATTATAGACTTTACGATAAAATAATGGTGTCGTTCTGGCATCACATCAGAATGGATGGGGAATCACTTGTCAAATGCGATGGCCACCCAAGCCTTTAATACACCAGATTATAAAATTTTAATAGGTGGAAGAGTTACACAGAGCTGCAAGGATCCTCACGAACACTTCTGAGTCAGACTGAATAGATTTTCAAGTTACATAATATGATTTTCATCGACCATGGTACTTTTCTGTAATTAGCATATAATTTATATATGCCTTATTCGACTCTACGGTTGTCCTAGTATGCAAAACGAATTTACCCCTCAAAAATGAAATTTATAATCATATGCTGTATATATATATATATATATATATATATATATATATATATATATATATATATATATATATATATGTATATTGTTACGGAACAGAGAAAGATAATGTACACTTTAAGTGAGAATACTAAAAATCACTACTGTCCCGTACAGTTCCAGGTTCAAAACAAAAGAGTTAGGTAAAATTACAAGTTAAAGTTTAATGCTCAAACTAACAACAAAACATTCAGGACTCATAAGGATAATGTAATGGCAAAAACAGGTTAAATATATGGTTAACTGCAATAGCCTCTATTAACACGAAATTAGCAAGAGTAAATTTATCTAAGTCAGCCCTGATAAAATGACAATACACTGGATGATGCTCAGTTAACACAAGATAATTAATTACAGATACAAAATATTATTAATAATGACTGACTTCCAAACTTTACATTAATTACAAAAACCTCACTAGGCCTACAAATTAACACCTTATGCTATACAGTACAAGAACAAAATGTAATAACACTCATACTCAATTACACAGCAGTTAGATGGCTGGAGACTTCCTGAGCACTCACAATAATAACAACTGTACAGGGGAGGACAGAGATGTGAGCAAAATGAGGAGTAGATCTAAGCGGCAATTAACGTAGAGACTGAGCTCGTTATATAGGGGCCGGCAGAGCTTGATACAACTTGTAAGAAGGACGCGCAAATGAAGCCAGAGGGGACAAAGAGTTGACAATCCTGCTCTGAACAACAGAAAGAACGACTTACTTTACTATAAGGGTAGAAGGGGGAAGTGAGGTAGAACACGCTCGTGATCAAACATGCAGCATACTGTACGTTAGAATTACACAAAGGATGATGAAATCATAGGCTATGTAACAATATATATATATATATATATATAAAGAGGAATGAAATACTACGAAGGAAGGAAGGAAGGAACAATGGAGAGCTATCAAGCCAGAATATGGCAATGTGGCACTAAGAAGCTAGCAGAGTAAACAGTTACATTAAAAATTTATGCCAGACTCGATCGAAGGCCTTTTAGATGTCAAGTGCAATGGCAAAGTTTTCGCCAAAGTCCCGAAAGGAGGATGACCAGGAATCTGAAAGGTAGGTGAGAAGATCGTCATTGGAGCGTCCCTGACGGAACCCATACTGACGATCAGAAAGAAGGTTGTAATAGGAAAGATGCTTTAATTTTTTTCTGTTAAGAATAGACTCGGAAATTTTTGAGACACAGGATGTTAAAGCAATTGGTATTACCTGCAGGTATTACCTGCAGGCGATATTACCTGAGCTATGAAATACCTCCGTGGTAGTAGTAGTAGTAGTAGTAGAAGTTGTTGTTGTTGTTCTTGTAGGTTCATGTGAAACGTATTCGGAGGACAGTAGGGTTTAGCTGTCCTCCTACACACCACCATCCTCCTTACAGGGAAAAGGAACGTAGGTGAGAGACGTTTGTACAGTCGCCCCAAGAAGTGCTGGCAGAGTTTCAGATTGCTTCGGTCACTCTGCACTGCCATACGTTCAATGAAAGTTAATATTAGGTAAACATTCAATGCCTTCATCATGTCATATCAAATAAAATATATATTACATCACGCTAAGAATTATGAAAAATGAGTAACAGGAGGCAGTGATATATTAGAAGTTAACACTTGTATAATTACCTTTCCCGATTTGAATGAATGTGAAATGTATTACTCCTCGCGCGGTGGGCAGTAGGCCTATAACTCCGTATTCCTGATTTGTTTCCCAGGATTTCAAATACAGATGCTCTAGTTTTGAAGACCAGTTAAGGAAAATTCTTGTGACTGCAATACACTGCCTTATTTTCAAATGCTATGGTGATGATACAGCAACAATAAGCATGCCATAACAATGAAATTATTATTCGTAATGACGCCCTACCTGCGGTAGCAGCAAGACCGTACTGCCTTTTATTCCGTCTTTCGCCAATAATAATAATTAGCAACTTTATTCCCAACTGATGCAAAATTATTTTTACTTGTAAGGAGGTATGACAGTTTCTGCCTTTTTCTCTTACACTAGGCAATAAACAGGACCAAAACATGAGTTCATAAACACTTCCAATGCAATAGCACGCACTCTTTACTCCATCTTTTTACCTTAATATCTGTCTTTTAAAATAAACTGTAGTGTCCTGCTGCACAGAAAATGCAGATTTGGAAGTTTTGAACTCATTGATTTGTTTATGAACCTCTGCATTATATTACTCTTGTTGATCGATTGTGCACTGAGGATATCAGACTGTGACAGAAGTTAGCATTCTCCGAGGAGCTCCGACTCTAGGCAAATTTCGAGGTTGGTTTTTTTATACTTCTCTCACCGATTGCCCTTTGGCATATATTAAATAATCCAGAGAGTTTTCTTGATGGAGAACTGGCCAAAGGCAGTGTAATAACTGCATGTCATTGAGTGAATGTTATCTCCTTTCGTGCGTGTTGATCGAAACATTTAAAATAGCTTACTGGCTTACGCCGCTTTCTGTCGTCGTCCATGGAGACATTGGAAACGGAAATAAATGATTATAAATTATTCCCAAGTATTGTAACGGAAATTAATTTATAAATAATAATTAGTAATTTTAATTGTTTATTGAAGCTCCCTTTTGTTCAGTCTTGCGCTACTAAAAAATTATTGCGTGTTACCATACTAGACTTGAACTCCACAAATTATTCCTGACTGTCCCTGAGCGATAGATGTGAAATTTCAATTAGTTCCGTTTAGGATTTCCTAGTATCGTGACTAACGAACTGCTTCCTACAATTTTGAAATATACAGATACTTTGGCATTGATTTATTGTTTTTTGTAATAATTTTACGTATTAGGTTTCACCTCGTGGATATATAAGGAAGAGTATGTGCACTATCGCTGACCGAAAACTTCTGGATACTCCGCTGACACTTCTTAGGCCGACTGTACAACCAGCAAGTTGAGGCACCCAATTATATCAGTGCCACCACATGAAGGCATCCCTCTGGAACAACACCAGCACAGTAAAAGACTTGAATGAATACGGTATAGCTGTACCGTCCTTATCCACCCATGCTGCACCTCCAGCCATCATCTCTCTAGCTGGTTACGAGGTGGATTGCTGAGAGAGAGAGAGAGAGAGAGAGAGAGAGAGAGAGAGAGAGAATATGACAGGCCAGTTTTATCAAATATTAAACACTTACTTATAAGTAAAACTTCAAGGTACTGCCCACCTTTATCCATACACTTAATCCAAGGTTCCTGCCACTGAGGGAAGCACCACATTCCCTTCTACCTCCACCTTCAACCAGTTTTATCAGTTAATGTAGTGGAAAATATTGCTCTGGTATTCTAAGGCTCGTTTTCTCTTTGGTTGGGGAAGCTCCCTTACACATCTTCATTAGCGATTTATTTCTGGATACGGTGGTTATTATCCATTTGTTCGTTATTTATGCAGCGTCTGTCGATATTAAAATGATTTATGTAACACGAGGAGGGACAGTAAGGTATAATAAGCAAAATAAGTCGCTTAAGATAAGCTGTTAGGGAGCTTCCTTAACCGACGGGAATACGAGCCTAAGTGTTTAGAAGCAGACAGGATCTCTTTCATGACTTTGCTTAAGAGGCAAAGTGAAAAGAATTTGCCTGGATAAGTCTTTCTATTAACAACTAAATTACGATGGAGTGTTTATTTTAGCTTTCCACTTTCCACCAGATGATTTCGTTTACCTTAGGAATGATCTTACGCTGAAATGATTAAAGGATAGAAAAGAGTAACGTACTGGTTATGATCACCTGAAAAAATGATGCTCCTCTTATTCATGGCAGGTTTGGGAATCGGAATCTGCTTAACTCCTATATTACTCCTTCATTAATTTACATGTTACTTATGTTTTTTACACGTGACGTTATTTACAGGTTATAAACGTTAACCTCAGACGTGTTTACACAACTCAGGATATCTCTTATAGTTAAGGGACTATGCTCGTTTTGCCTTAACCTGGCCTAAAATTGTCATCGCTCCGTTTTGACTGTTCAGTTAAAACACCAGATTAACACTAGATTACGATGCTTGTCAGAAAGAAGTGCTATGGAAAAAATGTAGATCCATAGCATTACATTTTTCTGCCGCTGAGCTACGTGACATAAGCTGTCCAAGGACGAAAATGTGGGTCAGGTTAGGGTGAAACGAGTATAGTCTGTCACACAACACCATTACCACGATAACTTCAACATTTTGCTGCTCTTGTTCCCACCTACGATTATATCCATCTTAAAATGGAACTATTACGCTGAAGGGGCTATAAAAGAGGTAGAGACATTCAATAAGTTCATTATTCAAAGAAGATTAGGAATACAATGTTCTAACCTTTTCTATACTTTGGCGAAAGCTTTGCCATTGCACTTGACATCTCAAAGGCTTTCGATCGAGTCTGGCATAAATCTTTAATTTCCAAACTGCCCTCTTACGGTTTCTATCCTTCTATCTGTGCCTTCATCTCTAGCTTCCTTTCTGGTCGTTCTATAACAGCTGTTGTAGATGGCTATCGTTCTTCTCCTAGATCTATTAACAGTGGTGTTCCTCAGGGCTCTGTCCTATCACCAACTCTCTTCCTTTTATTCATCAATGACCTCCTAAGCTGTACATCTAACCCTATCCACTCATACGCTGATGACTCCACCCTTCACCTTTCCATTCGATTCCTGCAACGTCCATCTCGCAGTTACTTCAACAGGCAAGGGATGAGGCTATGGCACACCTAATGTCTGACTTGGCTTGTATCTCTGATTGGGTTAAAAATAATTTGGGTGTTTTTAATGCATCAAAGACTCAGTTTTTGCACCTATCAACCCGACAAAATCTTCCACAGGTATACCCACTTATGTTTAATAATACTCATCTTAATCCTGCATCATCGTTGAACATGCTTGGGGTTTCATTTATTCGGGACTTGTCTTGGAAAGATCATATTATATCTCTTGTAAAAGCTGCCTCCAAAAGATTGGGTGTGCTAAGCCGACTCCGTTCCTTCTTTGCCCCTGCACAATTGTTGACTCTATACAGGGGTTTTATCCGCCCCTGTGTGGAGTACAACTCTCATGTGTGGGGAGGCTCCCCACATACAGCTCTTCTCAATAGGAGAGAGTCAAAGGCTTTTCGTCTCATTAACTCTCCCCCTCTTACTGACTCCCTTTAACCTCTGTCTTTTCGCCGCAATGTTGCATCTTTATCTCTTTTCTATCGCTACTTCAATGGTCACTGTTTCTCTGAACTGTCTGCAAGCATTCCTCCACTTCTACGACAGGCGCGTAGCACCCGTCTGGCAGCAAACTCTCATCCCTTTTCTGTCCAGCTTTCTAATGCAAGAGTTAACCGTTACTCCCAGTCCTTCATTCATGCAACAGGTCAACTCTGGAACTGTCTCCCTCTGTCTGTTTATTTCCTGCTTCCTATGATCTCCAGTCTTTCAAACGCAGTGTGTCAAGGCATCTCGAAATGAATGGATCTTGAATTTGGCTCTCTCCTGTATTTTGTTTTTCTCTTTGAAGGAACAGTTTTGCCGGCTCATTGCCTTTGGTTCCTTCTTCCCCACATAAAAAAATAAAAAAGTAGAAGGCATGAAAGGTCTAAAATACAGCATCGTACTGAAGGAATTAAAGATGTCTACCTAAGATAAATATTAACATGTGGAGAAAAAAAAAAAAAAGTCATTTACAGGAGTGAAAAAAATGAATAAAATCATCTCATAAGTGTGTCAAAGGAAAAGGTTGTTGGCCGAGTTACATTTCAGTCACACTACATATCGACATAAGCCAAAATTTTTCATCCACATTTTAACAAACTAGACTGTATCATGTTAAAGTTCTTTATATTTGTTGTTATAAAAACTGGGTTTTTGTAAGTCATGAATCTTACTGCGTCTTCTTTTGCTCAGCATTCTTTGTCTGTCTGTGTCTGTCTGTCTATCTGTCTGTCTGTCTGTCTCTCTCTCTCTCTCTCTCTCTCTCTCTCTCTCTCTCTCTCTCTCTAACACACACACACACACACACACACACACACTAGACAGTATCATGTGAAGGTACTTTACCCCAGTTGTTATTGAAGCTAGGTTCCGTTAGTCATGAATCTTACCGCGCCTTCTTTTGCACAGGCTTCTCTCTCTCTCTCTCTCTCTCTCTCTCTCTCTCTCTCTCTCTCTCTCTCTCTCTCTCTCTCTCTCTCTCTCATCAGTTTTATCTCGCACTTTCTCTCCACACATTTATCAGGCCTTGTCCTATTTCGCACTATTTACAGCGTGTTATCTCCTTTCACCACCAGGGAAGACAGCAGTATCAGTGTAATTCAGAGTTACTTCAGTGTTTATGCTGACACTGTGACCCTATAAATACTGAGATTAGGTTTTTCCTTCTTCCAGCTCTTCTTCAACTCCTAACCCTCCACATTTTGTTCTTCCTCCTCCTTCCCCCTTCCCTCCTTTTCCTCTTCCTCCTCCTCCTCCCCCTTTCCATCCCTTTTATAACTTGCAGAAGCTTCAGGTCGTTACTATGGGACTTCAGCGTGTCGTAAAGCCTGTAAGAGTGTAATGGGAACTTCAGGGGGCTAATATCGAGCTTTGCTAAAGTCAATAGCGTTTACAGGCGTGAAGCACCTTGTTTCTGAAAAAACGTCAGAATAACAGACGACCAGGGCCAATCCTAGATATGCTTCCCATTTAAAAATATTGTTGCCGAGGTTCATTCTTTCACATACCATACATCAGCACAGGGCGATCCCCAGCAACCTTCAATCGACACCACTCAGGCAGAAACACCAACGTCTCAGTCGTGTTACGATTGGGATACCACATTAGGCTCCGATGTCTTTGTATTATAGGGGGTATTATTGTGCTGTGTCGCTGGGGCCACATGAAAGGAGAGTGCATATGGTGATATATATCACATTCAGATGCTTACTGTTCCTTACACCAGCCACGACGAATTTCGCCACGTCGCAGCCACTGGTTCATCGCTGTATACACTGAACTCTGTACAGACACATCAGCACGCGGTGTACCTTACTGTACGGTCAGCTAAAATGGACGACCCCGATCGTCCGTAGCAACATACATCATGGAGTGATGATATAAAATGTACAGTACACTACCATTGTTGGTATCGGCACTGTTTGGCTGGCAATGTAACCTTTACTGTATCTTTGCATACTTTATGCTATTACGTATTTTCAGCTTAGTTGTGTGTAAAGCACATAAGATTTAGTAACAGATGCATACTTCATGGCACACATTCATGTCATACATAATGTTTGTTTCATTTTCTTATTTTTCCCTGTATCTTTCTCCGTTCCTGTAACCCTCATTCTACTTGAGCTTTTTTTTTTGTTTGTCTCCTTGTCACCCACCCTTCTTTCGTTCTCTCTCTCTCTCTCTCTCTCTCTCTCTCTCTCTCTCTCTCTCTCTCTCCCTCTCTCTCTTCTCTCTTTTCCATAGGGCTTTCTTCTTTTACCTCACTGTCCCAAGTTTCTAACACTCTTGTTTTCTTTCCAGTCTCTTCTCTCAACTTCTGCCTTCAAATTCTTGCTGTTATTCTCCCTACTTTCTTTCTGCCTGTCTCTTCCGAAGATTCTCCTCCTCCCTGTCTTCTCTGTGTGCCTGTCCACCGCAATCACTGCCGGTGTTTTGGCTTCGTCCCCACGCCTTTGATCCATCACCCGCCGCCACAGCAAAAACGACCCGTGCACTCAATAACGACCCTCACACTCAACAACGACCGACACACTTAACAACCCACACACCCAACAACGGCCCACACAACGATCCACACGCTCAACAAGGACCCACGCACTCAACAACGACCCACACACCAGACAACGGCCCACACAACTGCACACACACTCAACAACGACCATCACAATGACCCACACATTCAACAAGGTCCCACACACCCAATAACGACCCACATACCCAATAACGACCCACACAACGACTCACACACTCAACAACCCACACAACGACACACAAACCCAATAACGACCCCACACACTCAACAAGCCACACAACGACACACACCCAACAACGACCCCACACAACGACCCACGCACTCAACAGCGACCCATTCAACGACTCACACAGTCAGCAACGACCCATACATTCAACAACGACTCACAGAAGTACGCACACACTCAAAAACGACGCACACACTCAGCAACGACTCATATACTCAACGACCCATACACTCAACAACGACCCATATACTCAACGACCCACACACTCAGCAATGACCCACATACTTAACGATCCACACACTCAGCAATGACCCACATACTTAACGATCCACACACTCAGCAATGACCCACATACTTAACAATCCACACACTCAGCAATGACCCACATACTTAACGATCCACACACTCAGCAATGACCCACATACTTAACGATCCACACACTCAGCAATGACCCACACACTTATCAGTGACCTACACACTCAACAATAACATACACACTCAGCAATGGCCTACACACTCAGCAACGACCCACACACTCAGCAACGACCCACACACTCAGCAACGACCCACACACTCAGCAATGACCCACACACTCAACAACGACCCACACACTCAGCAATGACCCACATACTCAACAATGACCTATACACTGAGCAATGACCTACACACTCATCAATGACCTACACACTGAGCAACGACCCACACACTCAGCAATGACCTACACACTCAGCAATGACCTACACACTCAACAACGACCCACACACTTAGCAATGACCTGCATACTGAGCAATGGCCTACACACTCAGCAATGACCTACATACATGTTTAATAATATCCAGCTCAATCCTGTATCATCCTTAAACATGCTTGGGGTTTCATTCACTCGGGATTTATCTTGGAAAGATCATATTACATCTCTTGTAAAATCTGCTTCCAAGATATTAGGTGTGCTAAGCCGACTCAGTGCCTTCTTTACCCCTGCACAGTTGTTGACTTTATGCATGGGTTTTATTCGCCCCTGCGTAGAGTACAACTCGCATGTGTGGGGAGGCTCCCCACATACAGCTCTTCTGATTAGGGTGGAGTAGAAGGCTTTTCGTCTCATTAACTCTCCTCTTCTTACTGGCTCCCTTCAACCTCTGTCTCTTCGCCGCACTGTTGCATCTTTATCTCTTTTTTTTTTGCTACTTCAATGGTCACTGCTCCTCTGAACTCTCTGCTTGCATCCCTCCACCTCTGCGACGGGCGCGAAGCACCCGTCTAGCAACAAACTCTCATCCTTTTTCTGTCCAACTCTCTAATGCAAGAGTTAACCGTTACTCTCAGTCCTTCATTTATGCAACAGGTCAACTGTGGAACTGTCTCCCTCTTGTATTTCCTACTTCCTATGACCTCCAGTCTTTCAGACGCAGTGTGTCTAGGCATCTTGATTTGAACGGATCTTAATTTGGCTCTCTTTTGTATTGTTTTTTTTTTTTTCTTGGAAGGAATGGTTTGTAGGCTCCTGGCCTTTGGTTCCTTCTTCCTTGCATAAAAAGAAAAAGAAAAATCCAATAATGACTCCCCCTCTCTTGTTTTATTATTTCACCTCACAGACATAAAATTACTGGCAAAAATATTCATGTTTGGAAATATTTGACTCTAAAGGGAGACCAGGAGACACGGGAGGATAGTAGTAGGTCCTTTCCCTGTCCTTCAAAGAACCATACTTCTTTTACGCTAATTTGGCCTAAAATTGCCCTTTCCCCATCTTGAATGCTAAGTTGTAACAAGAGTTTAACTCTCGGTTATGATAGTAGTCGCGGATAAGTGTTATGGGAAGGATGTAGAGCCGTAGTATCGCCCTTCTCCGTTACTTAGCTGCGGATAATAGTCTGTAAAAGGACGAAGATCTGTGCCAGGTAAGAGTGAAAAGGGTATAGTGGTGGAAGACGCGACCAACTCCGGAAGAAGGCGAAAGAGGAGGCGATGGAATTTTACAGGGCACAAATATCCAAGAGACAACTGTGGGGTTTGTATCATGTAATGTCACAAGTGGGGGCAGTGTAGTCATGTACCCTGTAATATGTCAAAGATTATAGCATCCTAGCCTGGGACTCTACACGTTGAGAGCGATTACATGGCATCTGGTATTAGTTCAAGAAACGAAATTAGAGGAGGAGGAGGAGGAAGAAACGGAAGAAGATGAAGAAAAAGAAGAAGAAGAAAAGGAGGAGGAGGAGGAGGAGGAGACGCCTGACGGACTGCCTTAGGGCCTTGAAAGACAACGCTAAATTTTTAGTTAGTTCCAGTCATCCCATAGATACGCACCACACTTGTCCAAGTCCACAGTTGTTCTTCAGGGTGAACACACACAAGAGAGGAACAGACTTTGTAAGAGCCTGACCGACCAGAGAATCGATCACATTTCTTTTTTCAGTTGCGAGATGGGAGGCACAAGAGGCATCACTGGCTCTTACATTTGGACGTACCTGGCAGCATTATTAATACGCACACATACGTGTTAAACGATATTCCATGTAACCACACACACACACACACACACACACACACACACACACACACACACACACACACACACACACACACACACACACACACACACACACACACACACACACACACAGTCAGTTACTGGAGGAACTGTATTTGCTAATTACTGGTATTCATTATTCTTAGTTTTGCGAGGTATCAGACTTGTATTTATATTTTTAGTGCCGTAATTTTATGGGCCATGACTCGGTAAGAGGCGGCTGGAGATTTCTCAATAACTGTAATGTCACTAGCGGCATAGGCGAGCCATCTACCTTCATTAGAACTTGTTTTCAAACCCCCTCCCCCCATCAAGCTGAGGTCTCCCTTAAGTTGAATTGAAATCATGTGGCGGTAGCAAGAAGAGAGAGAGAGAGAGAGAGAGAGAGGGGGGGGGGAGGGCGTGCATGCCACAGAACTTTTGAGTCCAGCGGGCAACGTGTTACTAGTATATTGGTCAGTGGTCACCAGCGTCGGGGTGTGTAGCTCAGCTCAAAGATCTCAGCGAGGAACGAATAAGAAAGAAGGTACCAGGTCTGCAACGTTTTTCACACAGATCTGAAACATACTCTCAGACCCGATAAGTTCTTTTGAATACTATCTTCGAAAACCTTCTATATATCTTGAAGTCAACTGCATATATATTGAAAATTAAGCCCGCTTCCTTGAGACGTAATCTACATAAATATAAGCGATGCAGGAGATGAGGCAAGTGATGTGAAGCTGAGTGAGGACTTAGAAGAATGGTTAATGGTTTTTCAGAGCACAGAATCAAGTACAGTACATAAGGAGAAAAATAAAATGTGTATTATTTATTTCACTACATGAAGTCTCTCAAAGTTGGTGATGAAGAAAAAAAATTGCACAGACGGTTTCGTGATACTGATGAGGAGAACGTCTTCAGATACATTTTATTCCCCATGTTTAAAAACTGTGTCCCTTGTCTGATGCCGTGTGTGTGTGTGTGTGTGTGTGTGTGTGTGTGTGTGTGTGTGTGTGTGTGTGTGTGTTTTATCCAACTCTGGGCATAGGCTTCACAGCCTGCTCCCAAGGCCCAGTAGTCCTCCTACATACCACTCACCTCTACATGTCACCACTTCGGCGCTAACACCCACTCTCCATATTGAATACATGCTAGGGGTGTCTCATACAGGACTGGTGTATTGGTATTAGCGGGGGTATTTTTACGTCATGTCGGCGGGTCTTCTGGTAGATCAGTAAAGTCTGATTTTATGAAATTCAAATCCTTAAACTGTTCCCTGCCTCAGTGAGGATTTGAACCAGGGTCTAGTAGGACTGCAGGCCACCTCCCTACCGATTGAGTGTGAGTGTGTGTGTGTGTGTGTGTGTGTGTGTGTGTGTGTGTGTGTGTGTGTGTGTGTGTGTGGTTACATGAAGTATCGTTTAACAGATGTATGTGTGAGTGTTAATAGTTATTTACCTGAGCTTTGTGAAAAAGTCTCGAACTTATACCAGCACATTCCAGCAATCACATTTTGATAACGAGTTTCTTTTAGACCCATGCTGTCATGTTATGGCATTTAAAATAAAAATTTTTTATATTTATAGCATGGCTGCGAGGAAGTTTTAATGTTCTTTATCCACATTGTCTTGATTCATTTATGACTGAAATTTTGTGCATTCACTCAGGACGTTTTCAGAATAAATGTCTTTGAGAAATGTTGCCTGGATTTCAGTATACAGTACAGTGAACAGTGTTACTCATATTACAATATCCCGATGGAGGAGTATAAATACCTGTGGCCATTGATAGAACAGGCAACAATACGTGAAAACAAGTTGAAAGTAATATGACACAAGAAAGGAAATACCTGCTGCTGCTGTGATGAAAATGTTGATGAGGAATGGAAAACAATAAAGAGGCTGCCAGAAAAATGCATGATTGTGTGTTGTTGCCCATATCAATGCATGTGGGAGAGATAAATTAGCATAGTGTAAAAATAAATATGAAGTGATAACTGAGGAAGTGGGACTGCTAAGGCCTAAGTAATGATATGCATATGTATAGGATAAGATCAGAAACAACTGCATCTATGAAAGACGTACATTTAGACTGTCAGTGGCTAGTAAAATGCGTGTTTAGACGTTATAGTAAAATTAATGACTATACAATTAGTCTGGTGAAAGACGTACAACTGAGTAAGTATGACGGTAGAAGACGTCGAAGATGAAGAAAATGGCTTTGATTTGGAACTGAACGCTTGCAACAGCGAGAGAAGAAATGAAGAAGTAACGGAACTCAGAAATGGGGGGATGAAGTACTGTATGTGTGAAGAAAGAAGTAACAAGAAATAAGAAAAACTGAATCCCAGTGAAAAAGTTCTTCCCCACAGGTGTTACACTGTGGTATAGGTGTTTCTGTATTTAGGATTGTATGGAACATTTAGAAGGGTGAAACAGTGTGTTAGTAGATGTATGGCTCAAATCAAATGCCACTCTAGTGATGATTTCTGTTGCTTTTGTGTCTTCCTCTTCCCCCTACACTTGCCCACACACGCACGCCCACATCCCCCCTCCACACACACACACACACACACACACACACACACACACACACACACACACACACACACACAGAAAGAAAGAAAGACACACAGACAGGCAGGCAGATGCAAACTGGATAAGGAGGAAAAATAATTGCATATGAATTAGCACTGTGTCAGAGTCTGTCAAGCTGTATGTCAGTTTGTTCGTATGTTTACAACACTACTGAAGCCGGCAGGGTACATCCCCTCTTTCTGGTGCCTGGCCTCTGTGCATACTGGAGTGAGCCGTCCAATGCAATACAACACCGGGTTGCTATCAGATCCGAAGCGATGGAGAAAGAGGAAGAGGAAGGACAGGAGAAAGTATGAGGACGAGAAATGGGAGGAAAAAGAGGAACAAGGTATGTTAAAAAAAGAGAGGAAGATGGAAGCGAGAGACAATGGTGGAAGAAACTGCAAAACTGAATGGTCAGGAAGGGGAAGGGTGTGAAAGGAGAGAGAGAGAGAGTGAGAGAGAGAGAGAGGTGAAGATGACGATGGCGATGTTGGTGGAAATAAAAGAAATATGAAATTCCATATTCCACTTTAAGTTTCTGTGCGAAGAGGCCCAACCTTTCCTTTGATTAGCTTATGGAGTTTTGCATAATTAACTCACATTAATACATTTAACAGTCTAATTCATTATGAACTTCACACAACCATCTGAGGAGTAGACTGTAGAACCAGTCGAACAGGGCAGTACTCCCGAGGTGGATGGCAAGCTGGTGAGAGGGAGAGCTGGAGTTCCCGTTTCACCAACCCTCAGGACTTGATCCTGACCATCCCCCTTTCCTGAACATTTTCAGTGCATTCATTTACAGAGAGAGTAGGCCAGCATACTCTCTTAATACCTCTTCCTTCAACTGTCTACACCACACTACATGCACATAAGATACAATATCACACCTTCTATTCCACTTTTTTAGCAATGGCCGCTGCAATCTTACTTTCAAAAGAGGTGGTACCTCAGATTGCCACCACCGGCAGGGTAGGGCTGGCGGCACAGGGTCCTCCAAGTCACCATCAAGCGCCTGTGCCGGCAGCAACTAGTACAATTTCCGGTCATGCTCGTCAGCGGAGAAGTGAAAATGCTGCCTTATTCTTCGCCTACATCCGTGGGCTTAGTACCAATTTAAATTCAGTCCATTTTTTCCTGCAGTCCATATCCCCTCCGGCCCTCTTCATCACAGAACCACAAATCTCACCCTCCACTGAAATATCCCCATATTGTTTTCCCTGTTACCATCTCCTTACAAACTTCCGTAACAAGGGCGGCACCTGTTGTTATATCAAATCTCAATATACAGTTGACACCATTTTAAACTTCACCCAGTTTTGATTACTCATTGTATAAACTAAACTGTCAAAATATTACCATATATATCTGTGTAGTCTATCACTCTCCCAGTGCTTCTTCGGAACCCAGTGTATTTGATTCCATATCCACACAGCTGAGTAACCTTAATCTTGCCCGTAGCACCAAAATTACAATTTTGGGTGATTTTAACATACATAATGTTGAATGGTTATTGCATTCTGCCAGGACTGATGATGCTGGTCTAGAGTGCGAGCTGTTTGCAGAATCGTTTAATCTCACGCAATTGGTAAAGCAACCAACCAGAATACCAGATAATCCTGACCATAATGCCCATCTTTTGGGTCTGTTCCTGACAAATAATCCAGATCAGTACAGGATAGTGGTATTGTCTCCACTCGGATCCTGTGACCACAATCTCATCAAAGCCTCATTAGTTAGCCCCCCCAGACCTCCCCGTTCTGAACCTGTCAGGGTGACCCGATGGCACTTTGATAGGGCAAACTGGGATGGATTTAGAAGTTATCTTTCTGGTATTCCATGGCAGTCTTTCTTCTCCAGTGATGTCAGTTCTACCCAGTCCCACATTTACGACTTAACCCGTCAAGTCCCGAGCTATTTCACACCTCCGACACCCCCCAATCCCGAGGTATTTTCGATTTTTTTTTTTTTGGCTAAAACCTCCACTTTTGGTGAGAAACATCGAAATTTCATAGAGAAATCGCTCACCTGAGGTTTAAAATACTCGATCCAGGTAGCAGTACCTCCTTACCTGACTGGATTTTCTAACAGGCTGGCACCAAAGAAAACGAGTTCTATGGGAGGGTAACTATTTCACACCACTCATAAACGGTATTTATTTATTTACTTGGTGCGAATTTATATGTAGTTTGAGAGTATATTGTTTTTCAAACAGTAATATAGACATTATAAGCATTGTTTCACTCACTAACTCATCACCATACCTGACCTTCTTTTGCCACATTACCTGATCATCATTTCTGACTGTTTCTTCCTCTAATGCTATATGTAAACTTTGTCCTCCACATTGTCATCGATTGGGGAATCACTCTGGCCCTGAATGTCTTTATTGGCCAGGTCACTGGTAACAGGTGAATTGCCGAGACAATGGCGTGCTGGGGGAAGGGGGGAGATTATGCAGTGTAAGGCATTGTCCCTGCTTGGCATCTTGTAGAGGAATAGAGGAAGGTGTCCCGTGTATATGTAAGAAAAATCACGCGCGAAAATTGAAAATTGTGCAAATTAGGGACCTTGCAATCGCACGACGTACCAGTACGTCGTCGTGACTGGCAAATGCAAAATGTTGCGATGTACCCATACGTCGTCGGGACGTCTCAGGTTAATACTAGCTGGTATGGATTTATTCATACCAAGTCAACGGTTCACTAAAAGATCGAACTCTCCAAAATGGTTTGATAGTAACTGTGCCAGAGCAACAGCCCAAAAGTCATTAGCATATAACTCTTACTTAAAAAAAAAAAAATCTGAATTTAAAATTGCTAGAAACCATGCAAAAGCTGTAATAAATCTTGCCAAATCAAACTTTCTTCAAAACCAAGCATCAAAACTAGTTAACAACCTTAATGACAAGAGAATATTCTGTTCAACTCTCATTTCTTTCAATAATAACTTCAACAAGTCATCATCCATTCCCCCACTAAAATCTCCAGATGGCAACATTACAAATGACCCTCGCGGGAAAGCAGATATCTTTGCCAGTACATTTGCCAGAAACTCTACCTTAGAGGAAGCCAGCCAGAACGTCCCAGTACTAGAACTTGACTCTCCCGAAATTGTTCCACTTAAAATACAGACAGAGTATGTGAGATCCATCCCAGACAATTTACCTACCGACAAAGCTCCAGGCCCAGATGGAATTCTGCCAATTGTTTTGAAAAGGTGTTCCCCAGAACTTGCCTCTGTTCTTGCTAAATTATTCAGACTATCATACGTACTTCTTCATTCCCTAATTCGTGGAAAGAAGCCAGTATCCACCCAGTTCCAAAGAAAGGAAGTTCCTCTGACTCCTCTGATTACAGACAAGTAGCTATCACATCTTCTCTTGGTAAGGTATATGAAACTGCAATTAATAAGCACACAGTTAAACATCTTGAATCCAAAAACTTAATTAGTGATAGACAATATGGTTTTCGCCAAGGAAGATCCACCATTGACATACTCAATCTCCTGAGTCATACCATTCATAAATCAGTTGACCTACCTGGAGAAACTCATGCAGTAGCCCTGGATATTTCTAAAGCTTTCGACAGAGTGTGGCATCATTCCCTGTTGTCCAAACTCCCTTGCTATTGACTAAACGCTTTTGTTCCTTTGATTTCCTCATATCTCAACAATAGAAAAATAAGAGTAAAAGTAGATGATGTATATTCCAATATCCACTCAATTAATGCCGGCGTGCTGCAGGGATCAGTTCTGGCGCCAACCCTGTTCCTCATTCATGTTAATGATCTCTTATCTGTCACCCACAATCCCATCTATTCATATGTAGATGACTCAACACTTCATAGTTCTTTCACACTCAGATATCCATTTACAAAGTCTGATATCTCTAACTCTGAACTCAGTATAGCCATCTCTATAAATCAAGACTTATCCACCATCAGTGAATGGGGACAAAACAACTTTGTCTCATTTAATGCTAGTAAAGCTAAGTATATACAATTTACTAATAGACAGGTATTGCCAGAATCGTATATTACCTTCAGTGCTACAAATATTCCCATCTCCAAAAATTTTGAAATTCTCAGCGTCTCACTTAACAATGTCCTCAGCCGGACCTCTCATGTCAGATCACTTGTTAAAACCGCCTCAAAAAAACTTTGATTATTGTACAGAGTCCGTAACTTCTTCACTGATGAGCAGTTAGCAATAGCTTAATCGTCAACCAACATAATGTAGTAGTGTTGCGATGAGACGAGAGTAGACTGAGATGCTTTGGGCATGTGAAGAGGATGGATGATGGCAACTGGGTATGGAGGGAGAGAGATGTGAACACTGAGGGTAGAGAGGTTGCATTAAAACAACTAGACAAAATTCAGAACAAAACTGTTAGAATTATTAATAACCCTGCTATTACTAATAAACTACCTCCCCTACAAGTAAGAAGGAGTGTTGCCTCCCTTGCGTTATTTTACATATATTTTTATAGCAAATGCTCAGAAGAAGTTGTGTCCATTGTACCACCTCTCCATGCCTTAGCTCGTGCTACACGGGCATCTGGTAGCGCTCATGACTAGAATGTCACTCAGCCATATTGCAGAACTTCTATCAGAATTCTTTCATTCCGTGAACTGCATCTCTCTGGAACTTGTTTCCCCAGAGTTGTTTCTCTCCAAACTTCAACCTACAGCTGTTCAAGTCTAGCTGTTACAGATATTTTATGAACAGAGGACACCAGTAATCTGGTGAATGGATTTTTTTTTTATTCATTTGTTTTCCCTTCCTCTGTTCTGTTAAAAAAAAAAAAAAAATGCAGTAAATCTGTAATCTGTAATCCGAGCTCCTAGAAGTGATTATAATACTATTAATGCTTCCATTCTTCAGTGGTTCAATATTTTACATATTTGGGTTCTCAAGGTTCACTCAGTCGCCCATCAGGATTTGAGGCTGGACCGAGTTTCAATATAGCCAAAGTATACAATATGGAATAAAGTGGGGTAATAGGGAATGGATGGAGGAAGTACAACAGTATTTTCATTCTTGTTTTCCAAATCTGATCTTTCACATAATGAATAACATCATCTGATGGTATCAACAACAAAAATTAATGTCATTATACTGAACAGGTAATTAGAGATTGTTTCTGAAAAAGTGAAGACAGAATATAAACAGCACAAATACATGCAACGAAAAATGGCAGGAAAATCTAAAATATCATTAATTTCATCAGTTATCCCCTTACATCCCTGCAGTGCTGAAGGAGGTCGAAGTAGGTGAATAAACAGCAAATGAGTGGTAACGTATATTTTGTCGTTAATGTAAGCCTCACTTAATACCACATATCATTCACAGAGAGAACATGACAGGGTGCCTAGGCTGCATTACCGACCACTCATACCCACATCATCTTCCCCATTCTCCCCTCCACCTCCTTATGTTTCATCACCTTGCCATAATAATAGCTTAATCGTCAACCAACATAATATACTAGTGTTACGATGAGAAAGGAGTAGACTGAGATGCTTGGGCATGTGAAGAGGATGGATGATGGCAACTGTGTGTGGAGGGAGAGAGGTGTGAAGGCTGAGGGTAGAGTTACGAAAGGTAGACCGAAAAAGACTTGGGATGAGGTTATAGTCTGTTGCCTCGTAAACTAGGGATTGAACAGAGAAGCAGCTACAGATCCAGCTGTGTGCAAGACAGTCATTTTGTGACCAAGGCCGAAGCATGGAAGTATGTTGAAGCCTTTATAAACGAACGAAAAATGTTTGCAATCTGCTAGGGCTCTGTTTTTTTTTTAACATCTTAGATTACAACTTCGAGATTGCTTTAGTAATATTTGAGCTTTATACTACTGGGTCATCAACAAATAGAATCCGCCATGCTAAAAGTCTGGCCATCCTTAGTATACGTGTAAATGAGGGGAAATGTACTGTTGGTGGGTGTGCGAGAGGGTGAGGCAAGTAGTGGGTGAGACAAATAGTGAGTGAGGCAAGTAGTGGGTAAGCAAAGTACGTGTGGTGGGTGAGGTAATTGCTTGTGGTGGGAGAGGCAAGTAATGGGTATAGGTGATGGTGAAGGAGGTAGGGAGTGGGAGGCAAGACAATAGAAAATAATCTATTTACTTCACATTCATAATTTAGACTTCTCATTCATTGGCACTCACGATACCCACCCCTACTTGTGATATCCACTTTCATTCACGATACCCACTGCCACTCACGATACACAATTCCACTCACGATACACACTCCCACTCACGATACACACTTCCACTCACCATAAACAGTCCCACTCACGATACTTACCCCCTCCCACGATACCCACTCCCACTCACGATACAAACTCCCACTCACGATACTCACTCCCACTCACGATGCACGCTTCCACTCACGATACTTACTCCCACTCACGACGAGCTCTTCACCTGTAATCTATTTCAGATAACTCTTAAAATACTCTTTCCCTTCCACCATCTTCCATCCCCATCTCTACTCCCAGTTCCACCTCACCCTTCTACCCGCTGCCATATTCACCCGCCATCCTCACTCCATCCCTCCCATTTCATTTTCCAGACCTACCTATATCCCCAGCCCCAACTCTTTGCATGAAACTTACAGCAGACAACTTCATTTTAGTGCGTGAGTAGTAAGGTCGTTGGTTGGTTGATCAGTCAACCCATTCAGTACGATAATATTTTTATGCACTTCTTGTAACCAGCAGATTTTTTTTTTTCTCTCTCTAATAAACACCTCCTTTATAATCGGTTTCTTTTCCGCCTGTCAGACCTGAGCCACTCACGCAGCTTGTATTCTCGTTGGTTAAGGAAGCATCCTAACATCCCTTCCTTAGCAATTTATTTCTGAATATGGCTGGTTATTATCTGTTTAAAGGTTATCCATGCAAGGTAGAGCAATATTGGAAGGATTTATATAACGACGAAGAGGACAATAAGGTGTAACAAAGAAAATGAATCGCTTAGGAAAAGGTGTTAGGGAGCTTCGTCAGCCTACTAGAATACGGGCCTTAGCTGTGACTGCGTGATTCTAGATAAGGCTTAGCTGTGAGGTAGGAATGAGTTGCCTTGGTTACAAGCCAGATTAACCTTTCCGTCTGATTCTCCTTGGCCGTCAACTGATCTTAAACATACTAGAGATCTTCTCAGCTTAGAGTAAACGTAATACAGTGAAAGGATTAGAAATAATCTTCATTTTCCTCAAATATAATAAAGATTTGGATATAAAAGGAAGACGGAAAGAGCACTTTGAATCTGTTCTAAATAGACCAATCCCAGCTGAAGAGGACATTTTGCCAGCCGAGAGAGATTTGCAGATAGAAACAGGGGATATAACTTTGGAAGAGGTAGCAAAATCTATAAAGGAGTTAAAGAATTTTAAGGCTCCAGGTGAAGATGGATTATTCCCTGAAATGCTTAAGGTGGAAAATGATGAGTTGATGAATGCACTTTTGAAACTTTTTAATGTGGCTTGGGATAATGGTGGAATTCCAGAAGAGTGGAAAATTGAGTGATTATAAAAATACCAAAAAAGGGAGATTTAAGTGTGTGTGGCAATTGGAGGGGGATAACTTTGACACCTATAGTTGCAAAAGTCTTTTCCAAAATCTTGTTGAACAGAATAGAGCCAGTAATTGATAAAATTTTAAGAGAAGAACAAGCGGGATTTAGAAAGGGTCGAGGTTGTAATGATCAGATTTTTATTGTAAGGCATCTAATGCAACAAGCTAATGAGATGAAAATGCCACTTAACATGTGTTTTGTGGATTTTGAAAAGGCGTTTGATAGTGTTTCACGTGGAGCTATGTTGAAAATTATGAGATTCTATGGTATACCAGAAAAGTTTGTAAATATTATTAGAAGTCTGCATGAAGGTACCTTTTGTAAGGTAATGGTGGGTGGTTCTTTGAGTGATCCATTTCAAGTTAGGTCAGGAGTGATTCAAGGAGTTCTTTCGCCATTGTTGTTTGTTTTGGTTATGGATTATGTTATGAAAAAGGTTGTAAGGAGAACAGGTGCAGGAATTAACTGGACAGAAAATAAGAAGCTGATGGATTTGGACTATGCTGATGATATTGTACTGATTTGCGGAAGTATTTACGAGATGCAGAGGGTGCTCGATTGTCTGGTGGAGGAAGGAGAAAAAGTGGGATTGGTAATAAATTGTGGAAAGACTGAAATTATTAATATGAACGTGGAGAACCAAATCGATTGTGTGATTGGGAATAATGTGGTGAAGAATGTAGAAAACTTTAAATATCTGGGAACGATTGTATCATCTAATGGATCATTAAACAATGAAATTGAGGAGAGGATTAGACAGGCTTGGCGAGCTGTTGGAATGTTGAAATCTGTTTGGAATAATAATATGCTTTCGGTACATACTAAAGTGAAAATTTACAAGTCCATGGTTAGACCAATTTTAATTTACGGGCATGAGTCATGGTACAGTACAATTGCAACATATCAGAAAGTATTAGGATTTGAGAATAAAATACTGAGAAGGATTCTTGGGGTAAAGTGGCAAGACAGAGTTACAAATGAAAGAGTAAGGGATATTACGAGAGTGGAACCAGTTAATGAATATGTGAGACTGTCTCGCTGGAAGTGGCTGGGGCACATATACAGAAAAGAAGGTTGTTTAATACAGGATGTGCCAGAGTGGATTGCTAGAGGAAGAAGAGGTAGAGGTAGGCCGAGGGAAACCTGGTTGAGGACAATGAAAAAAGAAGCAGGAGAGGAGTGTTGGTGGGACCTGAAGGAGATGGCAAGAGACAAATATTGGTGGAGAGAGTTCATTGAGGCCCTATGCATCCCGTGGGGTGCCACAGGAAACGATTGATTGATTGATTGATAATAAGGTATTTTCTATACAGGCAACTTAGGAGAAACCTCTCTGGTGATGTTCAGTTTCGTTATGTTTAATGGGGACTGACGAAGTTTAAGTGATGAAGTGAGTCAGGTGGAAGGAAAGGACTCAGGTGTTGAAGAGGAATGGGCAGGATTGGCTGAGGTGGGTGTGAATCGTGGTACGTGAAGGGGAAAAATGCTAGTGAAGATGGATATTGTATGACGAAATTACGATTAAAATTTCTTGAATGGAGGGTAGTGGTGATCTTGAGCGACGTAAGCAGGGAATAGTGTAGTGGAATGGTTTGGAGTATTGGTAGGGCAGAGTGGAAGGAGTACAGTACACCCTGTGAATATGAGATTTGTTCGTGAGCTGCTGTTAGTAATGGAAAAGTTTAAGTGGAAAGTTTCAGTTAAGTTGTCATCCTCCATGTGAGTTGTCATCCTCCATCCTCTCAACATGCTCAAACCATCTAAATGTACATGTCCTCTTCACAACACTAGATTGTACATACTAGTCCAATCCTTCCTCTTAATTGCAATCCGACCCCCCCCCCCCAGCACTGCAGATCCATCTGATCATTGTCATTTCTGCAAGTCTGAGCCTACTAATATCCTCTCCCTTTACTGCCCAGGTCTCACTAACATACAGCATTACATTCCTAACACATGACGCATAAAAACATCCTGTAGCACGGAGGGAGAGCCCTCTCAGTGTCAGGAGAGGCAACAGCTCCCTAAACTCCAACCACTTTTTACCCTATCCACAGTCCCATTTCTTGCACATAATATGTCCCTAAGTAACAAATCTCCTTCACACACTAAAGATTCGCCAGCAAGATCAGTCCTTTCACGCTGCCAGTCTCTACATGCTCTTCCGGACACACCACACACACGAAATCAACATTATTTCTCAGCCTACCATTAATACCACTACCTCTCTTATGCAACCACTTATCACAAACTGCACAATATAGAGTTACTTCCCACAAACTTGTGGCAAACTGCACTTGGCCACGATCCATCTGTTTTGCCATTGCGGTCACCAGTCCTAGAAATAATCACTTTTGTTTTATGTGCATTTACTCTCATATCCTTGTGACATATTCCGTCTCTCCATTTCCTTAATCTTTCATTCGCCTCCCTTTCATTCTCTGCAGTCAACACCAGGTCATCAGCATACAACATCTCCCATTGGAGTTCATTTTTGAAGGCACGTGAGAGAAGCTTCATACACCATGACAATAAGGGACTCATGACTGATCCCTGATGCAAGCCAACATTCACGGAAAACTCATCACGCAAATCACCATGCTCTCACACTTTGGTGCGAACATCCGCATTCACAGCCATGACCAATTTAGCCAACCACTTCATGATCCTGAGGTTTCTCATTGCCCACTTTACGACTCTGTCAATGGCCTTCTCCAAATCAACAAAAACAAATTACAGCCCCCTTTTCTCTCCAATATATTTTTCCTGCAGCTGCCTCAATGGTCTCTCTGCCTGGCATAAACCCACACTGCACCTCATTAATATTCAGTCTTTCCCTAAGCATACTTTCTAGGACTCTCCAAGCCTTCATTATCTGGTTCAAAAGTTTTAATCTTCTAGTGCATTATGCAAATCAAGCTCTTCAACCCTCGTACTCTCTTTGATTCATTACCACTACATGCAGAATATACTCCGTGCAGTTCATTTTCTGACCCGCAGATTACAAGGTCTGTCACAATAAAAATGTAATATTTCACCTCCATGAAAATTCAGCCTGCTTTGCATATCATACAAAATTACATTGTATGATATCATGGGCTTTTCATCCACTCACTTGATGTAGTGCTGCCTACTTCTTCCTTAGCCTTTATCATTCTTTTTCTGTGCCTGCCCTCCTCTCTTCCTATTTCTCCCATCTTTCCTGTCACTACTTATTGCTATTCTTTCCGTTACAGGTGGCTTTACACTGAGTGACAAGCCAAATGGTTTCCTGTAAGCCAAGAAACCATTTACAACGCTGGGTGGTAACCATATAACCAAACCACACGTGCTCCCTACGTGTCAAGTGGGTTGGTGGAGGGTTAGTGCCCCTCCCTGTAAAACAAATATCTCAGAGACAAATGGCCACCCCGTAAGGGATTATGGCGTCTGGCAATTGATAGATAGATAGATAGTGTAAGGTTATGTGTAGTTGTGAGTGATATGGGACGGTTGGTGTTACACACACACACACACACACACACACACACACACACACACACACACACACACACACACACACACACACACACGCACGCACGCACTCACGCACGCACGCACTCACGCACGCACGCACGCGCTCGCGCAAGCACTGGTTGATTCTTAAGTTCTTCGGTATAGAATTGTCCATATTAATGCTTCTGTCCGGTGATATTGGACGGAAAAAGCTCCTACAAAAGGAAAGGAACTAGTTTTCTTCTACAACCTCATTAATGCATTGTTTAACTTCATTTATCTTTTTCGTTCTTCCTTTGTGACAATACTCTCCCATGCAGTCCATGTTCTTCCTCTGCTATACCTGAAATTGCCATCTCTTCATCTTTTGTGTTTTCGTGTAACGAAAGATTCTCCGTAGAACGATGCTAGTCAAGGGGAAGTGCTGTTCAATGGTAGAGCGTTTGTGTCTTTTTCTGCCACTGGGTTATGTGAAACAAGAAGCCAAGGGACATCAATCTGTGCCAAGTTGGAATAAAAAGAGTATAGCGTATAATACTTATGAATAAACACACATACGATCGGAAAGCCTCAATTCTCTCCCTCTCTCTCTCTCTCTCTCTCTCTCTCTCTCTCTCTCTCTCTCTCATCTGCACCCCACACCTTCTTGTTAACTTCCTCCTCTCACTGCGTTCCATCGTCTTTATTTCCCGTTTACTATGAAAAGAATTATTTAAGCTGAATAAAAACAAAGATAAACTGAGAAGGTTCCCTCTTTTGTTTTCCCATTTACCACTAAAGAACTCTTCTATAGTGAATAAAAACCTCTCGACGATAACAAAGATTAATTGAGAAAGTTCCCTTCTTTATTATCTCGTTTACCACTAAAGAACTCTTCTAAGATGATTATAAACGCCTTGACGGTAACAAAGATAAACTGATAAGGACGACGTCGTTGTAATCAATGAGTTAAGCTCTCCCGTTGCATTTATACTTGCCTACTATATGACATGTTACCCGATGAGCATTCAATGTACACCTAAAGCTCCCGGAGTAAGAGCGGGTGTTAGGTTTTCAGCGGTGTGTGTGTGTGTGTGTGTGTGTGTGTGTGTGTGTAAAGAAAATTACTCCGGTTTTAACCGATTTTAACCAAAACTTTCCGTACAGTAAAGGTATGAGAAAGACGATAAGGAACCGATGTTTTTAGAACACAGATTCAATGTCGTAGGTGTAGGTCAAACACTGACCTGGCAAAATCAACTTAAACAGTGTATACCTAACTTAGATCAAACTTGGGAGAAGGAATGACAATATACCAAGAATGAAGGAATTCATTCTGTGATCAATCAGTCTAAGGTCAAGGTCACTAGATAAGGTCAACGTTCTACCCGTATGTGTGTCTGTTAATATAAAAAACAGCTTTGGTCCTATTTTAACCCAACTTGATGGAACGGCTGATGATTAGCCATGCAGTAAACAGTTTTTTTTTTTTTTTTTTTTGCACAATGGGTCATGGGTCAAGGCCACAGTGCAAATGTCAACTAAAATAGTTATTACTTGAAATCGACCGAACTTGTGGAATGGTTGAGGATTAGTCAAGAAAAAAACAGCTTAATTTTGAGAAAATAAGTATTCATACATAATCACACTGCCACTTCACTGTGTCGGTCAATAGTGTCTCTCTCTTCCTCTCCTCACCTCCACCTGTTTTCTCGATCTCTACTACACCTGGTATTGGAATCTCAGGTGTTTATTATCGTTACTCCTCCACCACCTCTCCTCCCCACCTCTTCCTTCCCCTCCTTCATCATCTCTCCTCCACATCTCTTCCTTCCCCTCCTTCACCACCCTTCCTCCCCACCTCTTCCTTCCCCTCCTTCACCACCCTTCCTCCCCACCTCTTCCTTCCTTCCTTCATCATCTCTCCTCCACATCTCTTCCTTCCTCTCCTTCACCACCCTTTCTCCTAATCTCTTCCTTACCCTCCTTCATCTCTTCCCCCCACCTCTTCCTTCCTCTCTTTCTCCACCCTTCCTCCCCACCTCTTCCTTCCCTTCCTTCACCACCCTTCCTCCCCACCTCTTCCTTCCCTTCCTTCACCACCCTTCCACCCCACCTCTTCCTTCCCCTCCTTCATCACCTCTCCTCCACATCTCTTCCTTCCCTTCCTTCGCCACCCTTCCTCCACATCTCTTCCTTCCCGTCCTTCACCACCCTTCCTCCCCACCTCTTCCTTCCCTTCCTTCACCACCCTTCCTCCCCACCTCTTCCTTCCCTTCCTTCACCACCCTTCCACCCCACCTCTTCCTTCCCATCCTTCATCACCTCTTCTCCACATCTCTTCCCTCCCGTCCTTCACCAACTCTCTTCCCCACCTCTTCCTTCCCGTCCTTCACCTGCCAGTCATCCTTGTGTCTCCTGTCATATTTTAATTATTTTTCAACCTTCCTTTACATCTTCCTTGTCTCCTAGCCCGCTGGAACCAGGTAAATATTTATTTCAACTGAATTGCCTGTCATGCTGTTCTCACTCTTCATGTCTGTCTGTCTGTCTGTCTCTCTCTTTCTCACACACACACACACACACACACACACACACACACACACAAATGGTCTTGATGAAATTTTATGTTCGGTGCTACGAGAATGTGCAAAGGAGTTAAGTAAATCATTATCTTTAATTTTCAAGGAATCCCTGGGACAAGGTAAACTACCTGATATTTGGAAGAAAGCAAACATTTTTCCCTTATTCAAGAAAGGGAATAGACAAAAGCCACTCAACCACCGACCAGTATCACTAACCAGTGTTGTAAGCAAGATATTAGAAAATCTGATAAGAAATGTTTAGGTAAATCATGTAGAAGAACACAATATAACAAGAGGACGGTTTGGTTTCAGAAAAGGAAAATCCTGTGTCACTAATCTGTTGAGCTACTATGATAGAGTAACAGAAACATTACAGAAAAGAGAAGGATGGGTGGACAGTATCTATTTAGATTTCAAGAAAGCATTTGACAGAGTACCACACCAAAGACTTTTATGGAAACTGTACCATCAAGGAGGAATCTGAGGCAAACTGTATTGTTGGATGCAAGAATTTCTCAAAAAAAGAGAAATGAGAACAGTACTATGGGGAAATTACTCATCATGGAGGGAAGTGACTAGCGGAGTGCCACGGGGCTCAGTGCTGGCACGAATCATGTTTTTAGTGTATATAAATGATATAGACAGCAACATTGGAAATGATAGCTATCTAAATATGTTTGCTGATGATGCAAAAATACAAAGGACAATTACTGATGTAGACTTTTGTAAAGAGCTACAAGAAGAATTAAACATCATGAATGGAGCAATACATGGCAAATGGAATTCAATGTGGACAAGTGTCATGTAATCAAGTTTGGTAAGAGTGGAAAAGGACCTGTTTGGGATTATTAGTTAGGAAATAAAACCCTACACACATCAGAGAGATGGACCTAGGTGTGATTATTAATAACAGACTATCTCCGGCTGACCACATCAGTGAGAAGGTACGGAACATGTATACACTGCTTGCAAATATGAGAATAGCGTTCACATACATAAATGAAGACATGCTAAGAAAGATAATAATATCATTTATCAGACCAACCCTGGAGTATGCATCAGCAGTCTGGAGTCCTCATCTCAAAAAAACAAATAAATAAAATTGAAAAAGATCAAAGGGCTGCTACAAACTGGGTACCAAGCTTAAGGGATCTAAGCTACGAGTAAATACTAGAAAAAACTGAATCTGCCAACAGTATAGGAGAGAAGGAAAAGAGGAGACATGATTATGCTATATAAATGCATATCAGGGAAGGAGAAAATAGACATAAATTATTACATAACCTATGGGGACGCGGTTTTGTATGAAAAGAGAGGCGATAAAGACTTAAGGAAATTTAGTTTCCCAAATAGAGCAATTGATCAGTGGAATGCACTACCGAATGAAATAGTGTGTGCCAAAACAATTCATAAATTTAAGGATATGTACGATAAATATGGTTTAAGACACGGGACAGTACAAGCTTGACTCATTCCTGTAAAGATACAATTAGGTAAGAACAATTGAGTAAGAACACACACACACACACACACACACACACACACACACACACACACACACACACACACACACACACACACACACACACACACACACACACACACACACACACACACACACACACACACACACGTGCCCGCATTACAAGAAGCACAATTACCGGACGCCTGATTCTGAAGTAATGAAGTTCAGCTAATCATTAGAGACTAACACAACCACGGCCTTAGTCATTTTTATAATCATCTGTCCCACGAAAAGAATACTGCAAACAACACATTTATGTAACATTTATTAGGTTCCATCATCATCACCATCATCAACGTCATACCAGACAATTGTATGTATTATCCTGAGATATCTATAAATGATAAGAATACAGAACTGTTAGGAATTTTCAGTGAAATGGGTTAAAAAATCATTTTGGTCATGATTCAAGCTTTTCAGTTATTTGGCTTATTTTAAAAGGGAAAACGTGTAATGACATTCGTAAGGTTCTCTGTACGCGTGTAATGATGGATTGGTTTTGAGGCATAACATCAATGTGTTATTGCAGGACAGTGTTAGTTGGAGTATAATTTATATTTAGAACTCAGCACAAACCCTCTTAGTACAACACACACACACACACACACACACACACACACACACACACACACACACACACACACACACACAGACTAGTCAAGTATGTAATTCCATCAGATGAATAGTCCAATCACGTTTTCTTATATGAACTGGCTATGGTGGGCCCACCTCGATGCCCTACATCTTAAGAAATGCCCAACACGACCAGCTGTTACTGTTTACCGGTTTTGGGAGAATGTAGTTAATAATGGAAGCCTAACAGGGATGCTTGAGTCTATTCATTTATATATAAAGGTGCACATATTAAGCGTTTCACCTCTTTTTGAAGTGGGCAATAATTGGCGGAAAAGGTTATCTGACAATGTTGGTAGCTTTTCTGCTTTTACTGTTTTTCTCTTTCTATCTACAGTACCTCATTTCTTCGTGAAAATTATGGTTGTGGTAATGATGGCGACGGTGGTCATGGTAACTACACACGCTTCAGTTTGTGACCCTCGCATCGGGTATTAAGTATCTGTATCTGTGTCTGTAGCTGTACATGTATCACTCCATGGTAGGTTCACTGGAGGACCGGACTTTCTTCTCGGAAGGAAAGTGTTAGCAAGAATTAATGCTTCCTCATGCTGGTGAAATAAGAATGGGGAAGCGGTGTCTGAAGGAAAAGCCGTGCATGTGAACATGAACGTGTTGTATCAACTGAGTTTACTGTATGTTTGTCAGTGTCTTTCTGTGCCACCGATAGAATCGACAAGGTGCAAACATGCGCAAGCTTCTTAAAGAACATACCGTATATACACAACCTTATCACCTTAACCTGTCCTATCGCTCCGGTACGGCTTGTGGACCCTCCAAAGAAACTTCAGTTGTGCCACTTTGGAGCTGCTGATTGGGAGACCCTCAGGCAGTACTTTGATTTTCCTTGGAATGACTGTTGCTTCCGTGACCGAGAGCCATCTGAGTGTGCCTTGCACATTACGGAGGTTATTCTCTCGGGAATGGAAGCATACATTCCTTTTTCATATCCTTTCACTAATGCAAGAAAACCTTGGTTTAATCACGCTTGTTCTAATGCTGTCAACAACAAGGAGAAGGCCTACAAAAGGTACCGGAACCAACCCATCCCTATCTCGCATCTCTTTATGTTTCTGCCCGGAATCGTGCTAAGTCTGTTCTTCGCTCTCTTGATAATTTTCCGAATGACCTCTGCTTACCTTTGTTCTCTAGGATATTCTGCCTCACAGTGCTGTTGCATCTGAGTCTACAATTCATGTTTCTTGCTGTGTATTGGAATCTCATTAACTAAGTAGAAAATCAATCAATCCCTGCCCAACGTCAGATCATCAATTTTGTGGAAAATCGCATAGCAGAAGTAAGAACAGAAATTAATGAATGAAAACGACGTTATACAATTGGGACTGGTGAAGACATTTTTCTGAACAGTCTCTACGATGGGATTATAAAAAGCTTTATTAAACCATCATTATCAATTATCCTTAATCATCTTTCTCCTCCAACACCTTTTCCTTCCCGTCATCTTCCTCCTGATCCTCTTTCTTCATTTCCCTCATCCTCCTCTTCCTCCTCCAACACCGAGATTCGTAATCTTATTGGTGTTAATAATCCCATTATCCCATTCAGTCCCAGGAAGCATTTTACAATTTTTATCATTTACAACCTTCAGACAACGATGTTCAGTTTAGGCAGATATATCAGGCTGTGAAGGGGTTAATGGGCACTGACTCTGACCCCATCGCAACGAAGACTTGCTCCAAAGTTAACAAAATCAGGTGAAAGTAACGAGAATAAACTTAAAGTCTAAATCATCAACTTTCTGACGTCGTTCATAAAACAAGAAACGGTGCCAAGGCACAGTAAACCCTTCCCCGGCAGCCATTTTAGTTCTGAGACACAAGAGGATATCTGGTCAAAGATGTCACATATCAAACTTGGAGTAAATCGGGTGAAAAATGATTTTATGCCCATTTGCCCGACCCACCTGACATTGACCCCCAATCGTTAACCGAGGGGTGACCTCCCTGATGTAATGAGGCATGTTATAGGATACAAATTTGAAAGATGCGCTTTTAGGTTTTGGTTTCATGTCGAATTGACGAATTTGAGAGGTGTTATGGCGGAAAAGTGATTTTTTTTTTTTTTTTGGCCCTACAGCCTAGGCCTGGGCCCAATTTGTCCCAAAATTTAATCAGCTGATCAGAGGGTCATAGCCCATCATCCCTGTAATTTTAGCCAAAATCTCACCAGTAGTTTTCGCATAAAATTGTTAACAGACTGACAGACAGACAAACACAGAAACAAACAAACAAACAGTTACACAAACTAAGTGAAATCAATCCCCGCATAACTGCAGGGTACATGAGCATTAGATACGCGTGAAAGAGGAGCGTTATTTAAGGACATCCCTGTGTATAAACGTCATCGTACTGAAGGGGTGAAGTCCATGCGCCCTCATGTTTCTCATCCTAATAAACTCAGTTCCGTTTTCTTCCCTTCTCCTTTCTCTTCCTTCTCTACCCACTCTAACCCTCTCTTTTTTCCCTCTTCCTCATTCGCTTTTTCACTTCTTTCTTTCCTGCTCAGTATGTCGTCCAATCTCCTTCCTTTCCAGTTTTCTGTCTGTCTGTCTGTCTGTCTCTCTGTCTCTCTCTCTCTCTCTCTCTCTCTCTCTCTCTCTCTCCATTACTTCTTTTTCATCCTTTAGTCCTTTCCTTTTTCGTCTAGATTTCTTTTTGTTCTCCATCTTTTCTTTTCCATCCCATTTTCTCTCTAACTCCTTTTTTTTCCATCGAAAATTTTGCCTGTCTTCCTTCCTGTCTTTTGTCCTTCATTCTTCCTTCGCTTTCATGTTCTCCTTCACCTCCTCCTCCCTCCCTCCCTTCCTCCCTCCTCTTCCTCTTCTTTTTCTTCTTTGCTTTTGTCATTCTTCTTCTTCTCCTACTTCTTCTTCTTCTTCTTCCTCCTCCTCCGCCTCCGCCTCCCAAGAAACCCACAAGAGATCAGTGAAAACAAATCGTGCTGCAGCGACAAATTACTGGCCACTCCGCTCCAAAACGCGTCATGGGAAGCGTCAAGAGGAATTCTGGAACCCGTCGTACGAAACTGAGGCGAGGAGCAAGAGCCTGAGTCCTCCCGTAAGTCTGGAGATCGTAGGATAAATACTCACAATTTGGAGGTTCTTGGAGGTTGCATGTTTTTCCTGTGTCACTCTACCTTTCTTACTCTAACTTGGCCGAAAATTTCCATCTCCCCATCTTGAAGTTGGAACTACATTCAAATATAGTGCTAGGCACGAAGATGTTCTGTGAAAACGATGTAGAGCTGAAATATTCTCTTATTCTGCCGCTGAGCTGTGTGCAATACTCGTAAACTGCAAAAGGACAAAAGTCTGGGCTAAGTTAGGCTGAAAGGATTATAGGTCCAAGGATCTTTAAAGCAATATAGCCTATCACTATAGAAGGACGTGGGGTCTTTTCAGCATTGCTATGGAAGGATGTGAAGTCTTTTCAATATCGCTATAGAAGGACATTGAGTCTCTTCAGTATCGCTATAGAAGGACGTGGGGTCTTTTCAGTATCGCTATAGAAGGACGTGGAGTCTTTTCAGTATCGCTATAGAAGGACATTAAGTCTCTTCAGCATCGCTATTGATGGACGTGGGGTCTATTCAGTATCGCTAAAGAAGGACGTGGAGTCTTTTCAGTATTGCTATAGAAGGACGTGAAGTCTTTTCTTAGTTGAAAAAAAAAAAAAAGTTTGGTGGTAGCAAGAGTGCATAAAATGACGCAGTATTGCACCAGGGGGTAATGGTCATTATTTATAAACATTTCATGTATACTGCTCTTTCACAAGGCCCCACTGACACATCATAAACAATATACATGCTATTCTCTTTTCACCTGAAAATGGCTCAACATTGTCATCTCTCCACATAGAGTGCAAAAATACAGCAAGACACACTGACACTACAATATGATGCTAGTGCCGTGGAAAGGGTGAAAAAGGTTCATCTTTTTCTGCCACTGAACTACGTAAAAGAGGCAGCAGAGGGACACTAATCTGAATCAAGTCTGTGTGAAAGGACTATAACAACATCAACAAACCTAAATGGTGTTCTCAGTGCATCACAACAGATATGGTTGGTAATATTTTCTATGTGGTGAGAGTTTACAAGGAAGCAGCCCTTGTTTGGTTCTTAATAGGTGGACAATTGAACCTTGAGTACTGGCTTGTTGAGTTTGTGTTTGTATTGGATTTAACATACATACATACATACAAAGAGACACAGAAAGACAGATAGACAGATAGATAGACAAACTCTCCCCATCGGCCGTGAGATGTACTGATAGGGAGGGATCTTAGAAAAAAGGTAAAACCGTCTGTCGGTAGTAAGAATATGATAAAATAGTCACCTTTGTAAATGAGAAGTTCATTAAGACTGCACCGTGACTTATTAATGTAGGCAAGTACTTGTAGCTGTTACGAGGTGGAGGAGGTGAGGACTGGCAAGGCCGTGGGGAGGCTTGGCATCATGGATGTTCGAATGTCGTCATGGCAGGAAGGGAGGACAGAACCAGAATGTACTGAGAAAAAATGTATGTAACTGGAGATAAGCCGTACAAAACTGCAAATATTTAACCCGTCAGTACAAACCATCTGTCGTAAGATAAAGAAGAAGGAGCATTGGTGTCGGTTTATTTTGCTTTGGGGGGGTGGGGGATGGCTTCTAAGATTAAAGAGTACTTAGACTCAATGGGTAGAGAAGGCCACTACCGAGCGAAGTGAGTTGATACAGCTGCTTGTATGTAAACTTTATTAATGAAGCAAAATGTTGAATTAGGTAGCACAAGGACAAGAAAAGAGTCACAATGCGATATTGGTCACCAAATTTGGCACTGATGCATCAGCACATTACTATTTGTTTTAAAAGATAACTTGATACATTGGTTCAGCTTACATTTTATGGTGTTATAATGCATTCTGTAGATTCAGTTTTCATGTTTTTGAAATTATTCCATTGTCAATGTAAAGGCTAAAATATTCTAAGGGCAGATGATTTGGGCATAACTTTGCATTTTTTTTCTGGATTGTTTCAACTGTAATGTGATGGTTACAAATGTTACCCCCCCCCCGGCCCAGTTTCAGGGAGGATTTATTCCTCACATCCTCCTTCTCCATTTACGTCCATTAGAAGCAGCATCAGAGAGCGCAACATTAGCGCCCACCAACTGGTCTAAGGGTCGAACATTTGATTTTGCCCTCTCATCTTGACCGTCGACCTATTGCTCTCAAAATCGAATCACTTTATTCTTGTCTGACTCATAACTTTGCAACCAAGCTTGATCCAGATCAGTACACTGTTTGGAATGACCTTTTACTGTGACCTTACCTTTGGACTGACTGTTCTAAGAGTAGATTCCTTAGCCTTGCCTTATCCTGAACCTTTCCACAAAGTCTGGTGTAAATCGAATAACAGTTGTTTAACATGATCTTGCTATGTGCCCTTGACCTTTGACCTATTGTTCTTAAAAACAGTAGTTAATTCTTAACCATTCCACTAAGTTTGGTCCAAATCACACTATTTATTTCTTCACAAACAAACACTCGAATCAAACTATGACCTTGCCGCGTTACTTTGACAGTGAAGTGATTGCTCTCAAAACATCACCCTTTATTTCTTCCATTATAAGAACGTCAGAACGTAGGAAGATCCAATAATTGCGGTAGGCTGGTTGGCCCATGCTAGGCAGCTCCAATAAGAGTGTGACTAAAGTACTAGGATAAAACAAGGCTAGCAAAGAAGGCGGCACTCATTTAGCCCATCCACCAGGTTTGGTAAAAATTGGATTAAAACTGTGTACGTTTACCCACTTCTGTGACCTTGGCCTTTTGACCTATTGTTGTCAAAAAACAATAGATCAACCTCTTGGATGTTCCTCGATTCCTCTACAAAATTTGGTTAAAATGTGACAAAATCCTTAAGTCATTTTGTCCACACACACACACACACACACACACACACACACACACACACACACACACACACACACACACACACACACACACACACACACACAGAGTGTGTGGTTGTAACAAAAATAACTTAAAATAAGGTCATCATAAAACTTATTAAAGGTGAGAAGCACTACTGTTATTGGCAGGTAGATTGAAGTACCGTAATTGCATCAATGTCCAGGTGTAAGAATTCCGAGTTCTTCCCCAGGTGATGCTGAGGTATCTGGGGATTTATAAACCTGACTGGATGCTGGCATTGATGACCTAATTAACTGCTGGCCGGCTACTTAGTCCTGCGGCTCTGGGAAGTAATGGGGGACGGCCAGGGGGTGACAGAAGCCCTGGAGTACAGGAAAGAAGCACAGCAGAGGCAATCCGAAATATAGCTGAAAACAAATAATGAATAGCGTGATAATGAATAATGTAAGAATAAGACTCCGGAGATAAACAAGGGATGGCGATACTATAGAGATAAGAAGAGAGAGATAAATAATAGAGTACGGTACTGAAGAAAAAAATAGCAGGAAGAAATTGTTAGAATGTAAGTGGGATTAAGATTTGCGAATAGCTGACAACTGAAGAATAAGGATATATTAAAAGGTGAGAAGCTTGTTTAATAACTGAAACCAAGTAAGAGGTTGTAATGAGGATGTGATGGAACAATAACAGCAGAAAAATGCGCTGCAAAGTGAGAAATGCAATACTATTTTACTTTATACTAAATACTGAAAAACAAGATTAGATTAGGAATCGCCCAGGACACCGAAAGTTATAACACAAGTACATATGCTAAAAGGTTATAGTACAAGCATAAAAGTTCACACTGCAGCTTTCCTTTTGGTAAGAAATCCCTTGGCAGGGATACGAAACCGATGTTCATGGTCTGCTACAACACGGAGAAGTTACTAAAGCTGCTCTTCTCCCTTGGTGAGCTTCTTGTTCAGCTCCTTTATGAGGGCCACAGCCCGCTCAGCCCTATTATTGACGACGGTGAGCTTGTACACTATATCAGGATCTTGAGTGTAAGCTGCATTCTTTGTCCAGGAAATGGGGTCATCCTGAATAAAGTCACTGGGAAGGCCAAGTCTGGAAAAGAAAGTTGTAGTGTTGATTGTTACCAGGCCATCCAAAGCATCTCCAGCAAAAGAGGTTTTGGGTATTCAAGGTCTCTATGGTGGTGACCCTGGGGCTTCCCTTTCGAGTGCGAGCACAATCCGGTGCTTTGTGTCAACAGTGATCCTGTCATCAAAGAATGCAAGACCCTATGCTTCTTCAGAAAGATATGAATGAGAGCCAAGCTTCTGTGTGGTGGCTTCAGAGATTTTCTTGTTGGGATACTTGATGAGTTGCTGCATCATGTTCCACTGAGGGGAGCTTGAGCCGAAAATGAAGCTGAAACTCAGGCCTGCAAGTAGATGACAAAGGAAAAGAGGGACAGATCTCACAGTCCGCGCTCTTCTGCCTTCGTCACCTGGAACTGGCTTCAAAAGAGATACAGCCTCAAGGTGTATATAACTTTCGGTATCCATCGAGCATGGTGTACTGCCCCTGAAGCCCAAAAATTCAAGCCCTTCTTCGGAGTCCCACCTTGAAAGATAATGGACAGGTGCAAAAACTCCTGATAATCATCTCGCACTTGGTTTGACTGGGACATGGCAAAGCAAAAGAGCTCTTTCCTTGCCTTGGCAATTGCTGTCTTGGCTACCTCATCAGTATCTGTGGTTTCCAACTTGGCTTGATCTTTTAAATTCCTGTGATCTCTGAACTTCTTGAAGGGCATCTGGTCCTGGTGAAGTGATCCCCATGCAGGCTTTGAATGCTTCTCCCATGATCAACTCCATCACATGGTGCCAACAAGCCAGGTAAAATAAATTTCATCGGATCTTTTCTTGAAGGATAGCACAGGTTCCTCCACGCTGGCCCATATTGAACGCAGTAGTGTCAAAGCACATGCAACTGATCTGCTGTATCAGGCGCCAGTCATCAAAGCACTCCATGATCGCATGGGTTTGGACTTCTGCTGTCCCAGAGGGAAGCTTTGGCACTCCCAATAGTTGCACTCTCCCGAAGCCAGACACCAAAATCGGAAGACGGTCCACATGTTCCCTTGAAGCAAGATCTTCCATAAGTTTTCCATCCCAGTGCCCTGTCAGTTTTTTATTTCCTTTGAGTTCACTCTTCAGTTCTTGAGCCCTTTGGGCAAGGAAGAGTGCCCGTTGGCGGTGTATGGTTGATGGATTGATGTTCAGTTCACGAGGATCATGACCTGACCTGACAGCAATCTCCATCCAGAGATGGAGGATATATTTGTTCGGTCTAGAGTGGCCAATAAGTCCTTCGCCATAATATTTCTCACCATTCCTCGTTTTGGAGGAAAAGGGTCATTTGTAGGTGTCTGAAGTGATGTGGATGGTCCAGCACAGGCTCCTTCAGTCTTCGTCTCATCATCAGAACTGGATGAGGAGGATTCCAGGACGATTTCCGCAGCAGTTGCCTCAATCTCATGTTTGGAATGCTTTCTCAACTTCTCAGTAGTTTCCTTCCGTTGTTGTCGAGCCTTGACTCTTTTCTGGTGAATCATGCCGAGTCCCGTTGTGCCTCCTGGACGTCCTTTCTGGTGCTGGAGAAAGAGAAATTCCCAGTTCTCTCTATGAGATACACGCCACCTGGCATCAGCATGAGCAGTGTCAAATTAATCTTCGTGGGAATCCAAAAACAACTGCTCCTTTTCGTTGTCAGATTCCTTTGTATGGGAAGAGTGCTTCTTCAGCCCAGTCCAAGCTGTGAAGATCTTTCCCAGCTTCTTGATACAGTGATATTCCTGTCGAGATAGTAAATTTGCTTTATCCCACAATGTCTTTACTGTGCAAACTGTATCACGAAATGCATCCCTTTTCTATTTCCGTTACTCTCTATGCAGATGCATAAAGTACCCGAAGGCCTGTCGATTCAACGGTAGTTTATTTCCAGTTCTATCTGTAACCGTTCAACCAAGCAAATCGATTGTCTTGCAAGTTTCCATCTGGGAATTATTTAAAAAACTAACATTCATAATGCAAAACCCTTACTGAACATTGAAACAAGACAGACATATTCCGTGAATGCATGAACGCTGGCCCTTTGATGGTTCAGAGTACAGAGCAACAACAATGGGCAACAAGGGGCTAAAACTGCTGCTCCAGGGCGATCAACACAGAAAAAATATCATCCAAATGGAGTGAAAATTGGTGTGCCTTCATTTTGTAAGAAGTTGAACAAAAGTAAGGGGTGAGACAAAGAAATATCCAAATTTTATTTTTAAGACACATCATATATATATATATATATATATATATATATATATATATACGGAGCCTCTGTGGTACAGAGGTATAATGTGCGTTTTGGTACACTGAAGGACAAGGGTTCATGCCCCGCCAGGGTAATACACTTTGGGAGCGTTCTTCTGGTCACGTACTACATTGGCGGACACAAGGGGTGCTGTGGTTGAACCTGTGTCGCATACTATAAAGTATGGTTGCACCCAGTCGGCTTGTGCGGGCCGCTTGCATTTGGTTCACAGACTACACACACATCCAAAGCCACTCCAACACTACAATTACACTTACAAGCACTTCTCACCCTACATACAATCTCTACCAGACATCCTAAGCCACTTGGTAGAGATACATTGGCTGTATTGTCCCCACTTCGGTTGGGATAGGCCGGTCCTGCAGTGGATACTCAAACGGCTGATGATATATATATATATATATATATATATATATATATATATATATATATATATATATATATATATATATATATTGTTTCTAAGTAGGCTGCATTATGTGAAACTGCTTTTTCCTGGGTATCATTGAAGCTGGTTTTTCGTTTAAGGGTCATTTGTTTTACTGGGTCCTCTTCCTTAACATCTCTCTCTCTCTCTCTCTCTCTCTCTCTCAAGCAGCAAAGAGCAAGAAGGGTCGTAGGACATAAAATAAGACTGTCGTGGCGGCGCTGGGTGTGCAGTAAAAAGGGAACTGATCCAGTAAACACCGTATGTGACACAGAGTCTGACACAGGCGACACGAACCCTGCCACAGGGGGAGAGATGGAAGGGAGGAAGGGAAGGAAAAGAAGAAGAGAAAAGAAGAAGAGGTAAAAGATGGAGGAAGGAGGAAGAAGGGAGGTGAAGGAGTAAGAGGTAGAAGGGAGAGGAAGGAGAAAAAAAAGCAGGCAAAACCACCTGACGAAACACTGCAGACGTGCCGGGTGTGGAGAGAGAGAGAGAGAGAGAGAGAGAGAGAGAGAGAGAGAGAGAGAGGAGTTAAGGCAGAGGGAAGAGGAAAGGACTAAGGTGGAATAGACGATATGACTTGGAAGGAGAGATGAGGGGGGGGGGGTGGAGAAAGAAAGCATTGCTAGAGCGAGAATGAATGGGAAGGACAGAGAAAAATTATGAAGTAGTGGAGGAAATGAATGCAATATGAAGACTTATATTTGGACGACACAGGACTAAGGAAGAGGAAGGTTATATTTGGACGACACAGGACAAAGGAAAAGGAAGGTAGACGGAATGACTTCGAAGAGTAGTAATGATGGAAGAAAATGTCCATGAAAGAGACCAGAAAAAACAAGAGAAACGTTGAGCAAAGGAGGAGAAAGATAATTAATCAGTAGAAGGGATAAAGTTGTCAATAGGAATGACAGAGAAAGATGACCACACGGGGAGGTAGATGAATTAAGATGAAGAGAAGGAAAGGAAGTTGGATGAAGGAAGGAAAGGGAAGTAGGAGGAGGGAAAGAAAAGGAAGTTTAGTGAAGGAAGGGAAAGCAAGTACGCGGAGGGAAAGAAGGGTAGTAAAGCAGGAAGGGAAAGAATAGGAGGAAGGAGTGAAGGAAGACTAATGAAGGAAGAGGAGTGAGGGAAGAGGAGTGAATGAAGAGAGGGGAAAGAAGAGGAATGAAGGAAGAGAAGGGGAATAAGACGTGTGAGGGAAGTGGGGCTAAGTAAGAGTAAAGAAAAACAAGGAGTGAAGGAAGAGGAGTGAGGAAGGAGCAAGGAAGGAGGAGGGGGAAGAGGAGGAAAAGATGTGAGAATGGTGGTGGACTTGTCATGTAGTAACAGGAGAGGTAAAGAATAGTATTGGACTATTTTTATTTGTCTTGGAAATATTAACAAGTCTCTCACACGGAACGAGTATAAGTCCCGGGTAGCTACCTCCCTGTCTCGCTATCTGTCTCTCTCTCTCAAGTCGCTAAGCCCTTCTCCCGTGACCTGTCTCTAGGATCGCTTGTCCCCTTCTAAACTCTCCTAAAATCTGGTGTAGCAGGGGTGTGTCACGTGTGTTCCTCGTGGATGGACTAGGTCTTTGTTCACGAGAGGACTGCTGACAGCTAACTGCATCATCTCCTTACTGGCCGCTGTCGTCAGCTTTCCTCAGTGTTAAGAGTGTGTAAGCATGTTTAGCACTGCTTGATTCTCGCAGACACAACACCTTCTCATCATCTGACTCCCTGCTTCTATCTATCTATTTATCTATCTATCTATTATGATTTGTAAATATAATATGGGGTCCTACCACACTGCTCGGCCGCGCAAAAATGGCGTACCATCGACATTTAATAGTTATAATATATTAATACATGCTACATACACATTATAATGAACGTATAAGCTAATTAAGTGAAATACATAATATTGTAAAGTAACATAATTGTATGAATATTGTATACATATATTATTCATAGTAAATAGTGATTATTCAGTAATATTACATTTTAAATAAGTTGTATACATATTTGAAATAATGCATTAAAGTAAATTATTTAACTATAATACAGTATGTACTTGGGTTATTATAGTGAAATGCATACATGCAAGAATAAAAATAGTTTAAAATTAAGATTATTGTAAGAGTTATTAATATTTCATTCAAAGATAATGGTACCGGTCTGCCATATATGGGTCATTCTTCTTTGTATTATTATTATTATTATTTTTTTTTTTTTTATGTATATAATTGATACTATATACAAAATATATACACTTCATTCAGGGTGGTTAACTGTGATGTTAACTCTCCCCCCACTAAATAATGACTCCAAATTAGTAATTCTTGCATGCATTCTGTGCATTGCGAACAGCAGTACTGCAACTACAATGCAGACGATTATAAAGACAGTAGGTGCTGGGCTACACACATAATATGGGTTGAACATACTCAAACTCAAATCTTCCCAGGGCTTCATTGTTTCATTGATCAGCTGCATAGTTTCAAACTTAGGTGAAGTCAGCTTAATACTTGTGCTCATGTTTAAGTCCATATCAGGCAGTGGGTGGAAATGTTTGTGTGTATGGTTGATAATGGCGTAGTGATTGATGGTGGATAAAGTAGACATGGATGGTGTAAATACCGCACAGTAGTCTGGTGCTATGTATAATCCTGAGGCTGATGTATGAGATGGTGCTATATCTGGACAGACTATGTAAACTGATGTGTTATGAGGGAAATAAAAAAACTGTGAGTGTCCAATGCGTTGATGGTGTACAAGTTTATCTGGAGCAAAAGTGAAGTTGCAATGATGATGAATATGATGGAGAAGTGCTGGAAAAGAGTAACGTTGCCTTCTAATTCATTTATTTTATCTACACTCTCGAGAGCTACGTTTTCTGCTTGTTTCAGATTTTTCACAATTGTCTTCATTGCTGAGTTTTGTCCTGTGATGAATTTATCTTGGTATGATAGTACCTGAGCTATCTTATTAAATTTGTTGTTTATTTCTTTAAGGTCATCCTCTGTAGCCAATCCAAAGATGTTCCCAAGAACTGCGCCGCCCAGATCGAACAAACCGCGCTTTTGGCGAGTACGTGTGATGTTGTTCCTGTCGCTCAGTACCTCCGTTCCATAAGATGGGAGATCTTGGATCATGACGAGCATAGTTGACTTCGCCTGTTCTAGTTTCCATTTCACTAACTTCACCATTTCATCCACTTCCTTGGTGTTATGTGCTTGTGAAACATAATTCCCTATCTTGAAGTCCAGAGTTCGCATCGGCGTCGCAAGTCTTTCTAGATAAGTAGGTAAGTCATACAAGTAATCTAGACTTATTTCAGTACTCATGACGTCCTTAACTATTGTAGTCGTGGCCGTTGGAGCTATGAGGCATCCTTGTCGTACTATATGCTTGGGGTCTAGGTGCGCATATACTCTTATTATGTAGAGGAGAATCCATAGCATAAGTCCCTTCATCGTAACCTACCGAAAAAAAAAATCTATTAATTTCCTATAAAGCTGTGATTGATGATAGTGATGATGTGCGTTACGGTTGGTTGTTATTTCATTTATAGAAGGAGTTTAAATCGATATTTAATTCTCGTAAATGATGTACTGTAGATTTTATTGGAATAGTTGCACCTATGTTCGATTGTTTGGTATATGACCTTAATTTCTTTTTGTAATCATTGTTGTGTTCTTGCTTGGTTTCTTGAGGTACGTTCACCTGTTCGGTTGTATCCGAGGCTGAATAATTATGTGATAATTACCTTGAAACTCGTTTTAAATGGTCAATATGAACTTGTTTTTCCTCGCCACTTGAGAGTGACTTAAAACTTTGTTTGCTTTTATGTTAATTACTCTGTATGGGCCCTCAAATTTTGGAGATAATTTATTGTCTCTCGTATGAATGACTCCGTAAACAATGTCTCCTAAGCTGATAGGTGAATCTTTTGCCTTCTTGTTAAATGCCTCCGTCATTTCTTCCTTGGACATCGTTAATTGTTTTATCACTCTTTTGTGAATGTCCTGGAATTCACGTAAACGGAGTTTAGAGTAATCATCGTAATTGTATATAGGCATGCTGTCACCTTCTAGGAGCTCATATGGTAATTTTTTATCTGTGCCATATATAATGAAATGTGGTGTGTCACCAATGGATTTATTTATAGACCCATTAATGGAGGCCTCTACTCTGGGAATCCAATCATCCCAGCTTGCATAATTTTCACTGAGAATGTGTCGTAGCACATCTAACACCTTTTTATTTTGTCTCTCTACCAACCCATTCGATGCTGGGTGATAGGCCAAAACGTTAACTTTTTTGATGTTGTATTGTTTACATATTTCTTGTAAGATCTCAGAATTAAATTCTCCTCCATTATCACTTATTAATACCTTTGGGGTAGTAAAGCGACATATTACATTATCTGTTATTGCCTTTGCTACGGTCTCTGCTGTCTTATCTTTAATTGGAGCTAAAATGACATAACGGGAAAAATGATCCGTTGCTACGAATAAGTATAGCTTATTATTGTATGATAATGGCATCTTGAGTAAATCAACAGCGGCAACGTCCCATGGTTGATGTGGTACTGGGTAATTACCCATCGGTGCAGGTGTGATTGGGTATCCTTTGTGTTTCGCACATGATTCGCATCTGTCTATATGATTGTTTATATCTCTTCGTAATGAAGGCCAGTAATATAATAGCTGGGCTTGGTTGAATGTCTTATCCTTTCCAGGATGTCCTGCATGTGGGCTGTCGTGTATCATTCGTAATACTTGGGGTATCATGTCATTAGGTACTACCAACTGGTTAGTATTTCTTTGGCGTTTTGGTTGTTTAGAGTTAATTTTGAATAATGTATTATTGACCATTGTGAATTGTTCAAGTGGGACATGAAGTTTGGGTAATTGTATGTCATCTCCACTTTCTAACTTGTATATTACTTTTGACCATACTGGGTCAAGTCTTTGTGCCTTTACGATATCCTCGTGGTTTGGGATATTTCCTTTGAGATCTAACGCCGCGACCTGAATTGTGTTCGGGTTCCTAGATAATGCGTCAGCTACTATGTTCATTTTACCTTGTATATAATGAATTTGTACATTGTGTCTGGTGGTTATGAGTCGTGTCTCACTCTTCGTTTGTTTTGTTGTTCTTCCTCGAGGTATTTGTGGTCCTTTTTCCTCTTCTTTACTTGCTTTGTTTTATATTCTTCTTGTTGCCGCTTGAAGTTACGTGAAGATTATAGAATTGTTTCGTAGACTTGTAGACTATTTGCACTGTAGGCTGTATTTTGTAGTGATTCACTGTAGAACTGAAGCTAATCTTGTAGAGTCTCGGTTGCTTTTGTAGAAATTTGCTTTTAATTCGGAGACGATGTCCGCAGATTTGCTGGTTTGTCGTTAAGCTACTTGCAAGGCGTCGTGTGATCTCTTGACCTCTGCATCAGCATGATGATCTGGGAGACGGAGGGGGCTGGATGGAGAGAAGAGTCAGAAGCTGGTTATGTTGTTGGTTAAGAGAGATATTCTTGTTTTCAATCTTGATATTTTGTAGGAATTTAATGTTGATTCGTAGACGAGGTTCGTATCCCACCGCTGCCACCAAATGTCATGTAGTAACAGTATAGGACTACATAATAGATAGATAAATAAATAGATAGATAGAGAGACAGATAGAAGCAGGAAGTCAAATGATGAGAAGGTGTTGTGTTTGCGAGAAGCGAGCAGCGCTAAACGCTTACACGGAGGAAAGCTGACGACAGCGGCCAGTAAGGAGATGATGCAGTTAGCTGTCAGCAGTCCTCTCGTGAGAAAGTTCTGTTGCCATGAGGAACATACGTGACACACACACCCTACTACACGAGATGTTAGGAAAGAGAGTTGAGAAGGAGACAAGCGACCCTAGAGAGAGGTCGAGACGGAGATTAGCCTTAGAACAGAGAGAGAGAGAGAGATAGCGAGACAGGGAGGTAGCTACCCAGGACTTATACTATTATACCTGTTTAATATTTCCAAGACAAATAAAAATAGTCCCATACTATTCTTTACCTCTCCCGTCACTACATGACATCTGGTGGGGAAACTACTACAAGATATAAAAGCCGCTCGACCACAAGTCTAAAATATACTTCTCTACAAGTAACTACAAAGTCTTTATGACATTTGGTGGCAGCGGTGGGATACAAAGTCTACAGCCATCTACAATCAACTACAGCCATCTACAATCAACTACAATTAACAACTCTACGTCGTCTGTATAATCTTCTACACGCACCTACAAGTAGCGGCAGTCTTCATCCCACAACGAATAAATCACTAGAGAAAAGGACAGAGAAAACTTCCACATAGAATAAAGGGAACAAACAAACGAAGAGTGAGACACGATTTACAACTCATCTTACTCACTCGTCTTCACTCAAGTTACTCATCGCTACTCATTCACTCACCACAGCTACCAGTGTGGGAAGCCGACGTCACCATGTGCTGAGATGACATCACAACGCCTAGACCTCGTTCCCACACGCCTTCCTACAGGCAGTTTCATAAGTTTTCGCGCAGCCCGAGCAGGTCTCGCGCTATAAACAACACTTTTTATGGGAAATCACCTCGTAGGTCACAGTCAAGGGATAGGTCCATTCTGTGTCATTACTGTGCAAAACCAGGACACACAAGGTATGAATGCTTTATCAAGACAAAAGAGGATAATCAAAAGACACAAGGGTTTGGTCCTTACTGTAGGCATCATAGATACCAAGGGCACTGGACTAGTGATTGCAAAACAGTAGAAAAAATTGTGTCTATGTTCAAATCGGGGGAAGACCAAGTCATGACAAAAAACGAACAAACGTAAAGAAGAACAAGGTTAAACTTCACATAGGAGGCATGTTGGGAAATGAGTGTATCTTGATACCAGCTGTATGTGAGGATCAAAACGTTTCCTTATTTTTAGATACAGGCTCTCCAGTGAACTTAATAACACATGAAGAACTAAATAGAATTCTTAAAAATAAAAAGAAAGTAACTTTTCTGGATAAAGCTGATTTAGAATTAAACACAGTAGATGGTCAAGAGATTACAGTAAAAGGTATGATAAGATTAAATCTCAGTTTCACAGAAACTACAAGACCATTCTCTGCATTGTTCTATATCGTTGAAAACTTAGCAATTAAAGCTCATATGTTACTGGGCTTAAGATCCATGAGAACTGAGAACATAACTATACTCCCACAAATGAATGGAATAGACTTTGATAATGAATTCATAGAGGAAATACTTTCAGAGCACTCACCGATTGGTAGAAGAGAGCCAAAAAGAATTGGTAATATTAAAGGCTTTAACAAACATACACAAACAGATGAGTGTATAGATCCACTTACACCAGCAACCCCATCCTCCAGAATTAGTGACCCAGATAACAGTACTGATTTATCAATTTTTCCAGCCCATCTCACTAATGATTTGGTTATACCACCTAATTCATACATGAAGGTTACCATAAAGAGCAAATTACGGAATAGTACTGTTCTTGTCTTAGAAGAATTATGTACAGTAAAAGGATTGTCAGTAGAAAACGCATTATGTCATACGAACGACGAAGGGCTAACTCAGATATTCATTATTAATCACATGAATGGGGAAGTTCAGTTGAAGAAGGGAACTTGCATAGTTAATATTGAAAAATGTTTAGCCCCTGTGAAGGAAATAAATATTGGTGGAGTAACAAGTGAGATAAAATCTACGGATAGAGAAAGAATAAAAGAGAATTTAATTCACTCAGGTGAATTTGACGAAGAAAATGATTTGTTAACCCTGCTGGAAACACACAGGGACACCGTAGCCTTGCCCGGAGAACAATTAGGGTGTACTAACTTGATTAATCACATGATTAATGTGCACCCAGAAACACCACCAATTTTCGTACCAGCTTATCGCATACCACACTCCCAACGTACACTTGCAAATCAGTATGTCGATGAAATGTTAAAGCTTGGAATTATTGAGCCTTCAGTTTCTCCGTGGAACGCTCCCCTTTTCTTTGTGCCCAAGAGAAATGGAGAAATGCGTGCGGTAGTAGATTACCGTAAACTAAATAATCACACCATCCCAGACAGATTTCCCATGCCATTGCTAAGTGATGTTCTACAGAATATTGGTCCTGAGAATAATATATTCTCGACCATCGATCTCCTAAACGGATACTATCAGATTCCGGTATCTCAGGAGTCACGTAAATACACTGCCTTTTCAACAAACAGAGGCCATTATCAATATACAAGAATGCCAATGGGACTGAGGACAGCCCCCGGTACGTTCCAGCGTCTTATGAATTACGTATTGTCCGGAATTTTAGGACAAGGAATATTTGTTTATCTTGACGATATTATTATCGCAACGAAGAATATTAAGGATCATCTCAGGAAATTAGACTTACTCTTACAAAAGCTTAGTGATGCTGGATTAAAAATTAAACTTTCTAAATGCAAATTTTGCTTTAAGGAAATAAATTTCTTAGGCCACAAATTAAGTTCTGATGGTATTCACACCACTGATGACAAAATACAGGCAGTGAGAGATTTTCCTGAACCCACTACGACTGACGAAGTTAGACAATTTTTAGGTCTGGCTGGGTACTATAGGTCCTTCGTACCACAGTTCTCTCATATAGCCTTCCCTCTATTCCAACTACTCAAAAAAGATGCTGTATTCCAATGGGAAGAAGAACAAAAAAGGGCATTTAACAATCTAAAAATTAAACTAACGAATGCACCTTGTTTAGCATATCCAGATTACACGAAATCATTTCTTATTTGTACAGACGCATCAGTTAAAGGATTAGGGGCTGTACTGATGCAGGAAGATAAAAGAGGAAAGAATCAACCAATTGCATTTGCCAGCAGACAAACAAGAGGTGCGGAGAAAAAATATAGCACTACAGACTTAGAGGCACTTGCAGTGATTTTTGCATTACAAAAGTTTCGAGATTTGGTATATGGTTACGAAATCCACTTATTCACCGACCATAAACCACTGGTGGGTATGTTTAAAGAAAAACTCCTTTCTGGGAGGAGAGCAAGATGGAAATGTTCAGTTGAAAACTACAGTGTACAAATACATTATATACAAGGTAAAATGAATATAGTAGCTGACGCATTATCTAGGAACCCGAACACAATTCAGGTTGCGGCGTTAGATCTCAAAGGAAATATCCCAAACCACGAGGATATCGCAAAGGCACAAAGACTTGACCCAGTATGGTCAAAAGTAATATACAAGTTAGAAAGTGGAGATGACATACAATTACCCAAACTGCATGTCCCACTTGAACAATTCACAATGGTCAATAATACATTATACAAAATTAACTCTAAACAACCAAAACGCCAAAGAAATACTAACCAGTTGGTAGTACCTAATGACATGATACCCCAAGTATTACGAATGATACACGACAGCCCACATGCAGGACACCCTGGAAAGGATAAGACATTCAACCAAGCCCAGCTATTATATTACTGGCCTTCATTACGAAGAGATATACACAATCATATAGACAGATGCGAATCATGTGCGAAACACAAAGGATACCCAATCACACCTGCACCGATGGGTAATTACCCAGTACCACATCAACCATGGGACGTTGTCGCTGTTGATTTACTCAAGATGCCATTATCATACAATAATAACCTATACTTATTCGTAGCAACGGATCATTTTTCCCGTTATGTCATTTTAGCTCCAATTAAAGATAAGACAGCAGAGACAGTAGCAAAGGCAATAACAGATAATGTAATATGTCGCTTTACTACCCCAAAGGTATTAATAAGTGATAATGGAGGAGAATTTAATTCTGAGATCTTACAAGAAATATGTAAACAATACAACATTAAAAAGGTTAACGTTTTGGCCTATCACCCAGCATCGAATGGGTTGGTAGAGAGACAAAATAAAAAGGTATTAGATGTGCTACGACACATTCTCAGTGAAAATTATGCAAGCTGGGATGATTGGATTCCCAGAGTAGAGGCCTCCATTAATGGGTCTATAAATAAATCCATTGGTGACACACCACATTTCATTATATATGGCACAGATAAAAATTACCATATGAGCTCCTAGAAGGTGACAGCATGCCTATATACAATTACGATGATTACTCTAAACTCCGTTTACGTGAATTCCAGGACATTCACAAAAGAGTGCAAAAACAATTAACGATGTCCAAGGAAGAAATGACGGAGGCATTTAACAAAAAGGCAAAAGATTCACCTATCAGCTTAGGAGACATTGTTTACGGTGTCATTCATACGAGAGACAATAAATTATCCCCTAAATTTGAGGGCCCATACAGAGTAATTAACATAAAGGCAAACAAAGTTTTAATTAAGTCACTTTCAAGTGGCGAGGAAAAACAAGTTCATATTGACCATTTAAAACGAGTTTCAAGGGAATTATCACATAATTATTCAGCCTCGGATACAACCGAACAGGTGAACGTACCTCAAGAAACCAAGCAAGAACACAACAATGATTACAAAAAGAAATTAAGGTCATATACCAAACAATCGAACATAGGTGCAACTATTCCAATGAAATCTACAGTACATCATTTACGAGAATTAAATATCGATTTAAACTCCTTCTATAAATGAAATAACAGCCAACCGTAACGCACATCATCACTATCATCAACCACAGCTTTATAGGAAATTAATAGATTTTTTTTTTCGGTAGGTTACGATGAAGGGACTTATGCTATGGATTCTCCTATACATAGTAAGAGTATATGCGCACCTAGACCCCAAGCATATAGTACGACAAGGATGCCTCATAGCTCCAACGGCCACGACTACAATCGTCAAGGATGTCATGAGTACTGAAATAAGTCTAGATTACTTGTATGACTTACCTACTTATATAGAAAGACTTGCGACGCCGATGCGAACTCTGGACTTCAAGATAGGGAATTATGTTTCACAATCACATATCACCAAGGAAGTGGATGAAATGGTGAAGTTAGCGAAATGGAAACTAGAACAGGCGAAGTCAACTATGCTCGTCATGATCCAAGATCTCCCATCTTATGGAACAGAGGTGCTGAGCGACAGGAACAATATCACACGTACTCGCCAAAAGCGCGGTTTGTTCGATCTGGGCGGCGCAATTCTTGGGAACATCTTTGGATTGGCTACAGAGGATGACCTTAAAGAAATAAACAAAAAATTTAATAAGATAGCTCAGGTACTAACATACCAAGATAAATTCATCACAGGACAGAACTCAGCAATGAAAACAATTGTGAAAAATCTGAAACAAGCAGAAAACGTAGCTCTCGAGAGTATAGATAAAATAAATGACTTGGAGGGTAACGTTACCCTTTTCCAGCACTTCTCCATCATCACAGAACATATTGACACGATTCTACTACAATTAGAGAACACTAGAGATCATTTCAGGGCACTTATGCAAGGAATTTCGAATGCTGGTGATGGCAAGATCACAAATGACTTACTCCCAGTTCATGAGCTACGTCAGATAGTTAGTCAAGGCATACATAAACATAAATTGAAGCCATTGTTCCGCAGTAGGGAATTTATGCAATATTACCCGTACTTGGAAGCAACACTAACACCAACATCAGTGATAGTTCATGTACCATTCATCACGGAAGACCTGTTCACAGTATACCAAATACACCCCTTCCCCTATAGAAACAACAACACTTTAGTCATCATCAACATCAACACAGACACCGAACTCATCATGGTCTCCAAGAGACGAGACACTGTCACTTTCGCAAGTGAGTCAACGATTGAGCGAAAGTGCCGCACATCCTTACATGCTGTTCATCTTTGTCCTGCGTACATTTTCACGTTTCAGCCTACTGATACGGTCCCTTGTGAAATGGCTATCATCAGCAATAACAATATTCATCATCATTGCAACTTCACTTTTGCTCCAGATAAACTTGTACACCATCAACGCATTGGACACTCGCAGTTTTTTTATTTCCCTCATAACACATCAGTTTACATAGTCTGTCCAGATATACCACCATCTCATACATCAGCCTCAGGATTATACATAGCACCAGACTACTGTGCGGTATTTACACCATCCATGTCTACTTTTTCCACCATCAATCACTACGCCATTATCAACCATACACACAAACATTTCCACCCACTGCCTGATATGGACTTAAACATGAGCACAAGTATTAAGCTGACTTCACCTAAGTTTGAAACTATGCAGCTGATCAATGAAACTATGAAGCCCTGGGAAGATTTGAGTTTGAGTATGTTCAACCCATATTATGTGTATAGCCAAGCACCTTCTGTCTTTATAATTATCTGCATTGTGGTTGCAGTATTGCTGTTGGCCATGCACAGAATGCATGCAAGAATTGCTAATTTGGAGTCATTGTTTAGTGGGGGGAGAGTTAACATCACAGTTAACCACCTGAATGAAGTGTATATATTTTGTATATAGTATTAATTATATATAAACAAAAAAAATAATAATAATAATAATAATAATAATATTAATAACACAAAGAAGAATGACCCATATATGGCAGACCAGTACCATTATCTTTAAATGAAATATTAATAACTCTTACAATAATCTTAATTTTAAACTATTTTTATTCTTGCATGTATGCATTTCACTATAATAACCCAAGTACATACTGTATTACAGTTAAATAATTTACTTTGATGCATTTATTCCAATATGTGTTCAACTTATTTAAAATGTAATATTACTGAATAATCACTATTTACTATGAATAATATATGTATACAATATTCATACAATTATGTTACTTTACAATATTATGTATTTCACTTAATTAGCTTATAAGTTCATTATAATGTGTATGTAGTATGTATTAATATATTATAACTATTAAATGTCGATGGTACGCCATTTTTCGCGGCCGAGCAAATATAGGACTACATAATAGATAGATAAATAAATAGATAGATAGAGAGACAGATAGAAGCAGGAAGTCAAATGATGAGAAGGTGTTGTGTTTGCGAGAAGCGAGCAGCGCTAAACGCTTACACTGAGGAAAGCTGACGACAGCGGCCAGTAAGGAGATGATGCAGTTAGCTGTCAGCAGTCCTCTCGTGAGAAAGTTCTGTTGCCATGAGGAACATACGTGACACACACACCCTACTACACGAGATGTTAGGAAAGAGAGTTGAGAAGGAGACAAGCGACCCTAGAGAGAGGTCGAGACGGAGATTAGCCTTAGAACAGAGAGAGAGAGAGAGATAGCGAGACAGGGAGGTAGCTACCCAGGACTTATACTATTATACCTGTTTAATATTTCCAAGACAAATAAAAATAGTCCCATACTATTCTTTACCTCTCCCGTCACTACATGACATCTGGTGGGGAAACTACTACAAGATATAAAAGCCGCTCGACCACAAGTCTAAAATATACTTCTCTACAAGTAACTACAAAGTCTTTATGACAACAGGAGAGGTAAAGAATAGTATGGGACTATTTTTATTTGTCTTGGAAATATTAACAAGTCTCTCACACGGAACGAGTATAAGTCCCTGGTAGCTACCTCCCTGTCTCGCTATCTGTCTCTCTCTCTCAAATCGCTAAGCCCTTCTCCCGTGACCTGTCTCTAGGATCGCTTGTCCCCTTCTAAACTCTCTTTCCTAAAATCTGGTGTAGCAGGGGTGTGTCACGTGTGTTCCTCGTGGATGGACTAGGTCTTTGTTCACGAGAGGACTGCTGACAGCTAACTGCATCATCTCCTTACTGGCCGCTGTCGTCAGCTTTCCTCAGTGTTAAGAGTGTGTAAGCATGTTTAGCACTGCTCGATTCTCGCAGACACAACACCTTCTCATCATCCCTGCTTCTATCTATCTATTTATCTATCTATCTATTATGATTTGTAAATATAATATGGGGTCCTACCACAGACTCAGCAGGGAGTGTGTTGGTATATACGCCTGGGATGGATATTGAGGTGGTAGAGTGGCTTCGATATTATGGCTTACTAAACAGCTGCACCTACATCAGCATACACAGTCTGACGAAAATATTTCTTGTCTCTGTCGTAGTAGTTAGGTGGGAGAGTAGATGTGATGGGGCAGGGTTTGGTGGGTGAGGTGGGGCAGCGCGGATAGACGAGTGGATGGACAGCATGAATGGGTGAGTGTGGGATGAATGGGTGGTCAGGGTTTGGTGGGTATGGTGGGGCAGTGTGGGTGGGTGAGTGAGGACTGAGTGGGTGGGCAGGGTAGCTGAGAAAGTGGGTAGATGGATGAGTAATATATATATAGATAGATAGATAGATAGATAGATAGAGAGAGAGATAGATTGATTGATTGATAGATAGATAGATAGGTAGATATATAGATAGATATATAGATAGATAGATAGATAGATAGATGGGTAGATATATAGATATATAGATAGATAAATAGATAGAGATAGAGAGATGTATATAAAGACGTCATTGTTTTGAAGGTTGATGGCCACAGTTTCTTAACCCATCCCTACAGGAACTGTCTCCATAAAATACACGCACTCTTCTTGTACAGAGAAAAACATAAGACGTTATAGTATTTGAGAGGCTGATGAAGATTCTCTAATTCTTCACCAGTGAAAGTATCCCTTAGCCAAAACAGAATAAAAGATGAGACAGCCCTAGGATGTATTAAGTATGGACGGTGGGTGTTAGCGCCGAAGTGGTGACATGTGGAGGTGTATGGTATGCAGGAGGACTACTGGGTCCTGGGAGCAGGCTGTGAAGCCTATGCTCAGAGTCGGACACACACACACACACACACACATATATATATATATATATATCATCATCATCAGCCGTTTGAGTATCCACTGCAGGACCGGCCTATCCCGACTGAAGTCGGGACGATACAGCCAATGTATCTCTACCAAGTGGCTTAGGCTGTCTAGTAGAGATTGTATGTAGGGTGAGAAGTGCTTGTAAGTGTAATTGTAGTGTTGGAGTGGCTTTGGATGTGTGTGTAGTCAGTGAACCAAGTGTAATTGGCCCGCGCAAGCCGACTGGGTGCAAGCATACTTTATAGTAAGCGACACTGGTTCAACCACAGTACCCCTTGTGTCCGCCAATGCAGTATGTGGCCGGGTGAACACTCCCAAAGTTTATTACCCTGGCGGGGCGCGAACCCTGGTTCACCCGTGTACGAAACGCACACTCTACCACTGTACCACAGAGGCTCCATATATATATATATATATATATATATATATATATATATATATATATATATATATATATATATATATATATATAGTAGAATGAAAGGGACAAAGATAAAATAAACATTTAAGAAGTCGGGATTTTGCCAAAAGGAACTGAGAAAGTTAAAGCTGCAAAAGGTGATCAGTGAAAAGAGGAGATTTACTCTCTCTCTCTCTCTCTCTCTCTCTCTCTCTCTCTCTCTCTCTCTCTCTCTCCCTTCTTCTTCTTCTTCTTCTTCTTCTTCTTCTTCGTCTTCTTCTTCTACTTCTTCTTCTTTTTCTTCTTCTCCTTCTTCTTCTTTTTCTTCTTCTTCTTTACCCGTCTTGATTTCTCTCCCCTCTTGCTTTCTCTTCCCCCTCCCTTCCTTCCTTCATCCTCCAGCCTTACCACAACACTGATGTTTTTCGACAACCACAACACCCTCGCAGCCTCTCTCCGTCCTCCCTGTCCTTTGAATTCTGTGGATATCTCTTTAACTTTCGTACAGCGAGAAGGCAAGAGTAGAGTTGAGAGAGAGAGAGAGAGAGAGAGAGAGAGAGAGAGAATGTGTGTGAGTGGAGAGTGGAAGACCTCTTACAGACTCATTTCACATACATTAACAGTGTCTACTATCGCTTCACCATCATAGTTCCAGTCCATCTACTCGCTGACGTAGCTAAGTTTTTACCTATTCTTGCCACTAAGCTTCTCTTTCTCTGCCCCTACCTCTTCCTACATCTTCTTTTCCTTCATCTTCCTCGGGTTGTTTCCCTCACGAGTGCATTTATTTTCATCATGTCCACCCTAGCCAGGGTTCACTGCCCATGCAGCTCTTCCATCGATGTGTTCAGTACCTCCACTCCCATAGGAGAAAGAGAGAGAAAGAGAGAGAGAGAGAGAGAGAGAGAGAGAGAGAGAGAGAGAGAGAGAGAGAGATATGATGCTGCTTGAAGGATGATAAAGAAGTGGGAAGGAGTGTAGCTCTCTTGGCGAAAGAAGAGGGAAGATGCGAAAGCAAATGAAGAGGCGAATGAAGGGAAGAGAAAAAATAAAGAAAAATAAATATAAGTTGGTGGAATGACAGTGGGATTTATCGGATTATCTTCCATCAACTCTTACGTCCATTCTCTACGGATCTGAGTGCCATATACAGTACATTATCAGAGTATTATTGTTGTTACTTGTCTTATTAAATGGCAGTGTCTCTCTTATTGTGATGAAGGAGGAATTACGTAGTTGTGATGGTGGTAAAACTGTGGAGGGTGAGATGTTTTTGGTGGTGACATGGTTGTAGTGGAAATAGGGCAGTGATGATGATGATGATGATGATGATAATGATGATTGGGTTCTGATTAGTATAATTATCTGGAGGTCTGAGGAGTACTGGTGGTACAAAAATTAAGATCTCTTACATCTTGAATGAGCTGGGCAATATCACAGAACCTCGTGCCCGTGAACTGATTTACATTTTAAATCAGTACAATTTTAGTCACTGAAATGAAAAACAGGAACCCCTGTTAACCCATCCTAAATAAACAGTAAAAGCAAAATTCCCTCATCTAACCCCGTGAAGGAGGTTTAAAGAAAAAAGAAAGAAGAGAAAAGAAAAGAAAATCTGTACTTCCAAGTTATTGGGACGTTCGTATTAGAGGAGAGGTGGCAGGGCGGGGAAAGTGAAACTAAATACAGTCCACGCACACACAAATATCCACACACACAGAGTACACATATCATACACACACGCACGGGTAAACAACTATGTATACAGTGCACTGGTTTGTGTAAACATATTCACTCACATACTTAAGCATTCGTATACATTTACCTAACCTTGTAGTTGCTTCATCCATTTAGTAGAATGACAGTCATTTTCTTTTACATTTTCAGGCAACTTTACTGAGAGACAGGCCAAATGATTTCCTGTAACCATAGAAACCATTTGCTAAGCTGGGTGCTAACCATATAATAAGATAGAAGCCTGGTGGTCTGGGGGTTAAGGCACTGCAAATGGAAGCTGCCGATGAGGGTTTGCACAGGAGGGGTGGATGAGGTTTAATGATTATATACTCTCATCTTAAATGTCAGGACCAACTTGCCTAGTCCCGAGCTCCTACGCTCCTCATGGGACAATGTAGGATTGGATGATGGATGGATGGATGGATAAAACTACTCAGGGTGTGGCCACTGGTCAGTCGTTTTTAATGTCAAGATTAGGTAGCCTTGTCCCAGACCCTACGCTCCTGAGGGGCATTAGAGGACTGATTGATGAGAAGAAAATACACATAAAAATAAATTAATCAGTCTAGTGTCATTTTTTACTTTATTATTGCTACTTCCAGATGATTTTATTATGATCTGGAAAGACTATTTGTAGTGAGGAGTTTGAATATAGTTCCATTACCCTCTACGCAGCCTGATGTCTCTGCGTTGTCTAACATCGTATAAAGGCAGAAAGAATAGTGTAAATGATGATACTAGATTCAAGGGGTTAACATGCCGACAGTACTGGAACGAGATGCTGGGAAGCCTCCTAAGCTAACGAAATGCATCCACTGTCCTAATGGAGAGAAAGACTGAGCTGTTACGATGAGAGGATGCCACAGGATTCTTTAGAGCCCCACGTATTTACCTCATTTATATAGTGTTTACCTCGTGTTTGTGTGCATCTCTGGTGCTCAAACTCCTGTGTTAGAGAGACGAACTTTATATATCAGTACTTGCGGGGTGGATATTTAGAGTTGTGTGATGAATGATGAAAGTCTTCGAGTTGGTTCGCCCATAAGGAGACTGACTAGGAGAGTGTACGTGAATGGGATCTTTGGGAGGAGGAGAGTATGATGGAGAAAAAAGTGGAAAGATAATGAGGAAGCATGTACGGGAGGTGAATGCGTCATGGGAAGAGTAGTTGTTAGTTAACAGAGATGAAAATGCTTGCGCGCTTTTATCCTTCATTTTATGGAGAACAAGAAGTTTTTCGTCTCATCTATTCCCCTATCCTTACTGACTCCCTTCAGCCTCTCTTTTGTCGCCGCACTGTTGCATCTTTATCACTTTTCGATCGCTATTTCAGCAACCAATGTTTTTCTTAACTGTCTGCTTGCATTGCTCCTCCTTTACGTCGGGCGCGTAGCACCCGTTCGGTTGCGAACTCACCCCCCCCCTTTCTCTGTCCAACTCTCAAATGCAAGGGTCAACCGATCCTCCCAGTTCTTCAAGTGTGCAACAGGTCATTTCGAAATGAACGTTCCTTTCATTGGCTGCCTTTTCTTTTTTTTTTTCTTTTTTTTCCTGGAGGGAACAGCTTTGTTGGCTTCTAGCCATTACTTACTTCTTCCTTGCATTAAGAAATTTGGAGACGTGGAAACAGTAGTTAATAGACGGGAAACATCGAAACAGAGAAAGAGTAGCAGGCAGGATTTTGAAAGCACACGGAAATTATAGTGTTAAAATAATCAAGCTGATATAACGTGAGCAAACAAGAATAAAATGGATGAAAATTGGGGTATAAAGACAAAGGGAGAAAGATAAGAAAATTGATATGAAAAAGATGAGAATGACAGAGAGTAATAATTCGGTGCAGTAGACGAATATGAAAGAGGAGGAGAAATTACAGAGATGGTTAAGGATGTGAGGATTAAAAAACATAACAAATGGAAGGATGTAGAAAGAATAGCGAAAGGAAAAAAGATACGGAGACTAGGACCGTTAAGGTGCTGAGAAGTATTACATAGCTATGCTGTTTATACTGTTAGTGGTCAAAAACTGGCATCTCTCCATCTGGAATACTGAGTTCTGGCAATAGATTAACACTAGGATACGAGGCTAGTCACGAAGAAATGCTATGGAAACGCAGTACAGCCGTAGCATTGTCTTTTTCTGTACTGAGCTCTTGAAATAAGCTGCTACAGGACGAAAATCTGGGCCAAGTTAAGGTGAATGAACTACAGCGTTGTGGGTTAAGGAGGCTCCAAAGGACTAATTCTTAGTGATGTATTTTGCATCTTGTACGGTAGGCTAATAGTACCCTGTATATTGTTTATGAAAGAGTAGTTTATGTATTATTAGTTACACACTACTGACAGTGAATGTAGGCCACCTGTAATATGGTGTATGATTTTTTTTTCTTTGTTATTTATCTTCCCACTGTTAATCTTCTGTAAAAAAAAAAAGAAGATAAAGATAAATAAAAAAAATACCTAGTGTTTTATGTTAACTTGGTCCAGATTTTCTTCCTTTCCCTGCTTATTGTACGTAGGTCTGTGGCAGAGCAAGACGATACAACGATTCTACATGTTCGTAATAGCACTTTTTCGTGACTGGCATAAATTTCTAGTGCTAATCCACCGTTACAACTCAGTACGGTTATTCAAGATGGAGAGACAGTAATTTTAGGTCAAGGTAGAGGGAGGGGGGGAGGTATAAAGAGTAGACGTGAATAAAACAAATGTGATGATATCTAGGGCTGCTGGCAGCATTGTCAAAGCAGAGGGAGTATAGCCTCAAAGCAGTGGGAGTGTGGTCATGTGCAGTTTGCCGCAAGTGTGTAGGAAGTATTTCCATCTTGTGTACTGTTTATGATAAGTAGGTGCATAAGAGATGTGATATTAGAGGTAGGCTGCGAAATAATGTTGATTTTGTTTGTGTGGTGTGTCGGGGAGAGCATGTACAGTAGAGATTCTTAGGTGTGAAGGGATTGATCTTGCTGGAGAGTGTCTTGAGTGTGTGGGAGTTTTGTTATTTGGGAGACGTTGTGTGTTCGAGGTGTGGCTCGAGCTATTTCTGTTGTTAAGGTAGAGAGTGGCTGAAGGAAGTTCAGGGAGCTGTTGCCTCGCCTATCATTGAGAGGGCTCTTCCTTCCTGCTGAGAGAATTTTGTACTCGATATGTGGTAGGAGGTAATGCTGGTTGGCGGTGAGTCCTGGTTAATAAAGGAAGAGGATATTTCTTGGCTCAAACCTGAAGAAATGGCAATGATAACATGGATGTGTAGTGCGTCCTTGAATACGGGTCCTGGGAGGCTAGGATTGCGACTGAATTAAGAGGCAGGATGGGACTAGAGTGAATTGGTGTTGTGATTAGGAGGGGTAGATAGGGATGGTCTGGTCAGGTTGAAAGGATGCAAGAGGACAGTTGGGCGCAGAAGGTGAGAGGTGTGAACGTCGAGGGTAGGGTTGCGGGGGGGCAAACCGAAACTGGCCTGAGATAAGGTCATAGAGTTTGACCTCAGGGATAAGTGACTGCATGGGGAGGTTGCTGGAGGTCGAGCAACGTGAAGAACCGCCATTGGCTGACCAAAGTCAACGGATACGAGCAAGCTGAAGCTTTTATAAACGAAACGAAGCGAAATATCGACAAATTATTGAGTACCTACATATATGTGAAAAAATGACGTGACATATGCAACTATAAACTTAAAGAATGAACGTTGAAAAGTCTGCTAGGCTGGTAGAAAAATGCCCCTGAGCCATGTAAATAACAAAGCATCAGGTTTCTGAAGAGATTTACTTTTCTGGCTTAAAGGTTAGTAATTAAATGTAAGATTAAAATAAGATGCTTCCTACATCAAAGGTCCGTCGGTTAAGGAATCTCCATAACGCCTCTTCCTTACCGATTTATTTTGGGACATGGCTGGTTAAAATAAATGTATATTATTTACACAGAGTATTTTGGTACTGGAATGATTTAAATGACACGAGAGGACAGTACGTTGTAAGAAACAAAATGAATAGCCTAGGAAGAGGAATTTGGGAGCATCCTTAACCGACAAGAATACCGGCCAAAGACACACCTCATTCTTCCTTCCATTCCCTCCTGGTAAGGGACCAGAAGGAAAAAGTAGGAGGAAATGCAAAAACTTAAGTGACAAAGGCCCGTATTCTCGTCGGTTAAGGAATCTCCCTAGCAGCTCTTCGTAAGCGATTTTTTTTTTGCTAATTGCACCTTGTCATTCTCTTCTGGTTTATTAAAGTCATTCTATTATCACCATACTCTTCATAAATAAGGGACACAATTATATTAACTGTCCGTATCCAGAAATAAATCATTGAGGAAGAGGTGTTAGGGAGCTTTCTTAAGCGACAAGAATACTGACCAAAGACACAATTTCTCTCATGTTGTTATACTTGTGCGAAAGACCCTTAATGTATTACTGTTTTACGAAATGCTGTCAGTACGTACTTGTCAACGGCATCATCAAGCAGAGTTAGTTTTGTGTGTGTGTGTGTGTGTGTGTGTGTGTGTGTGTGTGTATGCGCGCGCAGAAAGGAGGGGGGGAAAAGTGTTCGGGATGTTGCAATTCAAGACTCGTCATAATGAGTGTAAGTACTCGTATATTTCAGGCTGGGTAGTTTAGGGTGTAATGATGAGGAAACGGAAAATGTGAGTGCATTTATTTCTGAGGGTAGTAGGATGAGTAAGGATGGAAGTTTGGAGGATGAAGTGCTTGAAAGGGTACAACAAGAAAGAAGGGTTGCTGGTTCACTGAAAGCAGTGATAAGAAATAGGGGAGTGAGCATGGAAGTAAAGAAGTCCTTGCATGATAGTATTGTGATACCAGCTCTAACGTATGGAGGCGAAGCTTGGCCCTTGTTGGAAGGACACAAGTCAAGAATGAGGGTAGTGGAAATGATTTTTCCGAGAGGAGCATGTGGAGTTACAGGGAGAGGCAGACTGACAAATTAGGAAGTGAAGGAACATTGTGGGGTGGATGTGGATGTGATAGGAAGCGTCAGGAAAAATATATTGAGGTGGTTTGGCCATGTGGAGAGGATGGAGAGCGAGAGACTAACGAGGAGTGAATGAATGTGAGGTGGAGGAGGGGAGGGGGAGACCGAGGTTGAGCTGGAGGGATGGAGAGGAAAGGTGTATGAGAGTAGGGGATGTGAGTTGTGGGGAGAGCAGGGAAATGGCTGGGTACAGGGCGGCATGGAGGCGACTTGTTTGTGACCACCCCTTAAGGGATTAAGATGTCTGGCTACAGATAGATGGACAGATAGAATCTTCTTTCTTTACCTCCTTGTAGCTTCTGATGTAAATAAGTCTGTTAGTACAGGATAAAAGACTTTACACTGAAGAAACGTTAAAGACATCGAAGAAATAGCCTAAGTAAAGAGGAGTTTTGGAAAATAGAATAGCTTCTGGTACGAGGAAAAGAAAAACATGAGAGAGAGAGAGAGAGAGAGAGAGAGAGACAGACAGAAGAAGAAGAAGAAGAAGAAGAAGAAACTCATATAAAGTATGATAATTTTAACAAATCAGCAATTGAGGAGACGGCGTAGGGAATAGAGGGTAGAAAGTGATAACAGATGACTGGACACGAGTTACCTGAAGAGAAGGGTAGACAAATGAGAAAGAAAAGAAAAATGGAAACCCCAAGTGACATGGTAATAGAGGACAGGGGGGGAAGCTTATTGACGCCTGGCCGACCTCTCCATTGATATGTATATTTGCAACACTTGCTGCCACCTGTCAGTCATATTGAGCTGGAGGTGATTTGTTTTATGAAGACTTCAAAAGAAAAATATAAGGTGAAGCACACACACACACACACACACACACACACACACACACACACACACACACACACTACCGCACCTCAAACTGCCACAATGCACCCACACCGTACAGTCACACATCACACTGTCACGCCTCGTGTTGCAAACTTCACAGACTTTTTTTTTTTTTTTGAATATTGTACAAAAACAGTTAAATGAAGCAAAGTAGCCCCTTTCCCACTCTCTGACAGCCTTATCCACTTCGTTACAGCAATTTCTTTTCGTAAGGAATACAAAATTAATGAAAGCAAACAGCAACACAGCTACTGCTTCTTTGGAGTCTGTTGGTTATAGAATAAATTATAACTAATGTAACAATTCTATGGGTCAAAGACAAGAACTGGAAAGCAGGAAAGATGTATTTGGTCATGTGAAAGTTACAGAGAAAATTATTTGATAAATGTTACCTTAGTAAAGAGGAGATAATAATACTGGAGGTTGTTCCTGCCGTTTTTGTTACAGACTGGAACATCGGCCGATCACATAACAGTAACCATTAATGGTTTAGTCTATGGTAGGCTGAACTGGGAGCTCGATACCTAGTACAGTAAAATTATAAAGTTTCTTCGCCTCTCCTGCCTCTGTTTCGTCACTTGATGACTGTAGCACCAGTCGAGCAGGGCAGTACTCCCAAGGTGAATGGAAAGCTGAGGACAGGGAGAGCTGGAACTTCCGTTTCATCAGCCCTCGGGACTAGTTCCTGACCATCCCCCTTTGCTGAACTTTTTCAGTGTTTCAGTAACACAGAGACTAGGCCAGCATGCTCTCCAGTACATGTTTCTCTAACTGTCAATACCAAACGACATGCACAATACACACTACACTTCCTTTTCAAAATTAAAAAAGCAAAATGGCTGTAGTAAATCAGGCCTCGGAGTTCCCAGGGGAGGAGGAGACCATGAATTCCCTCACCATCCGCCCCTCTCAACGTGATGACTCAGAGGGATGCCTGGAACCACTGTCTGACTCTCTTCTTCATTTCTGCAACATTCATGGCCTTTCCTCTAACTTTCCCTCTGTCGAATACCACCTCTCCTCCACTACACATCACCTTCTCTTTTTGACAGAGATTCAGCTGTCTGAGGCAACTGACAGCAAGCCCTTTTCTGTGTCCTCCTACTTTATACTCATTTCAAAGCCAAAGGTGGCTGTTGTGTCTATGTACGCAACGATTTATCTTGCTCTAGTGTTCCTGAACTTGATTCTTCTGGATTCTCTACTTTCTGCTTCGGCTTCCTTGTCATTCACTGACTAAATATATCTGCGCTGTTTACTTATCTCCTAATTCTACTGACTATGAAAAATTCTTCGACTATCTTACTTCTACGATGGAACACATTCTATCCATTTCTCCTTTCTCTGAAATCTCCATTCTAGGAGATTTCAATGTTCACCACCACCTTTGGCTCTCCTCTCCTTTCACTGATCCACCTACATCTTTTCTATCCTTAATGACCTAGAACAGCTTGTACAGCACCCTACCCGTATCCCTGACCGCCTTGGAGAGAGCTCCAACATACTTGACCTCTGTTTTACAACTAATCCTTCTGTTTACTCCGTTAATCTTTCCTCTCCATTGGGTTCCTCTGATCACAACCTAATTACCTTGACCTGTCCTATTGCTCCACTACGGCCTGCGGACCCTCCAAAGAAACGTCAGTTGTGGCACTTTGGAGCTGGAGATTGGGAGGCCCTCAGGCAGTACTTTATTGATTTTCCCTGGAATGATTATTGCTTCCATGGCCGAGAGCCATCTGAGTGTGCACTGCGCATTACGGAGGTTATTCTTACAGGCATGGAAGCATACATTCCCTTCTCATATCCTTTGACTAATGCAAGAAAGCCTTGGTTTAGTCACGCTTGTTATAATGCTGATCGCAACAAGGAGAGGGCCTATAAAAGGTACCGGAGCCAACCCACCCCTGAATCACATCTCGTTTATTTTTCTGCCCGGAATCGTGCTAAGTCTGTTCTTCGTTCTGCTAAAAATAATTTCATCCGTACTAAATGCTCTCAACTCTCCAACTTGAATTCTTACCGCTCCTTCTGGGACCTTGCCAAAAATCTTTCTAACAACTTTACTTCATCATCTTTCCCTCCTCTTTTCTACTGTGATGGCTCAGTAACTATTTCTTCTACTGAAAAAGCAGATCTCTTTGCTCAGACTTTCTCCTCCAATTCCACCTTAGACGAGTCCAGTGCTGTTCCTCCAACACTTCCCCCCTCTGACTTCCTCATGGCTGACATTAAAATTTCTTCAGCTGACATATTTTCTGCCATCATTGGCTTCAATACTAACAAGGCATATGGGCCTGATGGAGTCCCTCCTGTTGTCCTCAAGAACTGTGTTTCAGTGCTTTCACCCTGCCTAGGTAAACTCTTTCTCCTTTGTATGTCAACTTGTATCTTTCCTTCTTGCTAGAAGTTTGCTCTCATTCAGCCAGTCCCAAAGGAGGGTGACCATTCCCAACCCTCTAACTATATTCCAGTAGCTTTAACATCCTGTGTCTCAAAAGTTTTCTAATCTATTCCTAGCAGAAAAATTTTAAAGCATCTTTCCTATCACAACCTTCTTTCTGATCGTCAGTATGGATTCTGTCAGGGACGCTCCACTGGCGATCTTCTCACCTACCTTTCAGACTCCTGGTCATCCTCCTTTCGGGACTTTCGCGAAAGCGTTGCCATTGCACTTGACATCTCAAAGGCTTTTGATCGAGTCCGGCAGAAATCTTTAATTTCCAAACTGTCCTCTTACGGCTTCTATCCTTCTATCTGTGCCCTCATCGCTAGCTTCCTTTCTGGTCGTTCTATAGCCGCTGTTGTAGACGGCCATCGTTCTTCTGCTAGATCTATCAATAGTGGTGTTCCTCAGGGCTCTATCCTATCACCAACTCTCTTCCTTTTATTCGTCAATGACCTAAGCTGTACATCTAACCCTATCCACTCATACGCTGATGATTCCACTCTTCACCTTTCTATTCGGTTCCCGCAACGTCCATCTCAGCAGTTACCTCAACAAACAAGGGATGAGGCTATGGCACATCTAATGTCTGATTTGGCTCGCATCTCTAACTGGGCTAGAAATAATCATGTTTTTAATGCATCAAAGACTCAGTTTTAACACCTATCAACCTGACACAGTCTTCCACAGGAGTACCCACTAATGTTTAATAATATCCAGCTCAATCCTGCATCATCCTTGAACATGCTTGGAGTTTCAGTCACTCGGGACTTATCTTGGAAAGATCTTATTACATCTCTTGTAAAATCTGCTTCCAAGAGATTACGCGTGCTAAGCCAACTCAGTACCTTCTTTACCCCTGCACAGTTGTTGACTTTATACACGGGTCTTATTCGCCCCTGTTTAGAGTACAACTCTCTTGTGTGGGGAGGCTCCCCACATACAGCTCTTCTCAATATGGTGGAGTCAAAGGCTTTTCGTCTCATCAACTGTCCTCCTCTTACTGGCTCCCTTTAAGCTGTCTTCACCGCTCTGATGCATCTCTATCCCTTTTCTATCGCTACTTCCATGGTCATTGCTCCTCTGAACAGTCTGCTTGCATTCCTCCACCTCTACGACGAGTACGTAGCACCCGTCTAGCAACAAACTGTCATTCTTTTCTGTCCAACTATCTAATGCAAGAGTTAACCGTTGCTCCCAGTCCTTCATTTATGCAACAGGTCAACTCTGGAACTGTCTCTCTCTGTATTTCCTACTTCCTATGCTCTCCAGTCTTTCAACGCAGTGTGTCCAGGCATCTCGAAATGAACGGATCTTGAATTTGGCTCTTTTTTTTTTTTTTTCCCTGGAGGGAACGGTTTGCGAGCTCCTGGCCTTTGATTCCTTCTTTCTTGCATAAAAAAGAAAAAACTTGATTCATAGACGCTTCAGTGTGACATAGCGGACTGAGTTACATATTTTTATTTATCTGTAGGTGATAATGTGAACCTTTATCTGTTATGTCTCAGTTACAGTAAGCATCAGTGGATCTCTCAGTGAAAATGAGGAAGGAGAGGCGAGAAATATTTAGTATCTGGCTACATAGTATGAGGTTAAATGAACTGGTTGCAGCCGCTAAGGTATTGAGTTCTTGCTTCAGAGTTGTGTGAAATTTTGTATGGTTTACCGGGGTAAAAAAAAAAAAAATTGGTCTGAGGCTCTCGAATCCGCGTCACCCTCGTTCGACACTATCGCCACACAAGAACAGCTGAGGCAAATAATATCAGTATATGGACGCCAGTCATATTTTACTCTTGCAAACACCAGACCATTCCATTCAGCTTAGGACATCTTGTAGAGAAGGGGCGTTCTACTTTCCAGCACGGTCTCGTCTCAGTTTTTCTGGTATCTTGCAAAATACTTCTTCAACAATATTACTTCTTCCTTTTTCTCTTCGTCTTTCCACTTCCAGAACTGTGTTCCCTCATATGATAAAGCTGATTTCTTCCCCCATACTGGCAAGATGATGGTGCAGTCTGGCCAAAGGCACCTCAGACACAAGCTGAGCCAAGCGTACCTTTAAAATACCAGTAAGTAGGGTGAGGAATAAATGGCTGTCGTTCTGCATCCAAAAGGCTCCTCACCCAGGCTACAAAACCTTCTTAATCAGCAGATTCCGCAGCAGGTGTCAGACGCCTTAGAGGAAGCGGTGTGAGATGGAAGAAATTTACTTTCGACCTTATTCTCGGCAAGGGTATTGGTAGCATGAGAATCCTCAGTCCTATAATTAATATGGGAACAGAGATTCAACTATGAGATATTATTGTGGCTTCACTGCTGATCTACAGTCATCAAAATCTGCACTACTAAATTGACATTTTGTCCTGCTGTGGAACTATGAGACGAAGAGATCTAATGCATGCCACTCTATATCCTTCCCTCCAAACCGTATGCAGCGTGCTTCAATTTCCCTGTTTTGTGTTTAACCGTAAAAGAAGACCCTAGATTTATCTTTATTAGGTATTGCCGAACATATCGAACACACCTGAAAAACATTTGTCAGTGTATCTGTCTCTCTCTCTTTGCCACTTACGAGCAACGATGTTATTCTGATTGTACAGCAAGGAAGCCTGGACGAGGATACAGGATCATAAGTGGACAGCAATGACTTCTTGAGATGTCTTGATGCGTGACCTGGTTGGAATGATGTCATGAATGAGACTGGCGGTGCACAGTGACTCCATATGTTGGTGTCCAGAGAGAGAGTCTCTGAAGCTCGTGCCACGAGACTCATAACACGGGGTCATACGGTATTCCCTGTACCTAGAAAAGTGGACGCCTGAACCGATTTTGCGATGAATGCCTGTGGTGATTGATATGTTGAAAATTATTGAGAAATATATTACCATCTTTCGGCCACATGCAACAAATGGAATACCAGACACTTGCTGAAAATATAAAGAGAAATGCATTACGATGGTTCAGCCAAGTGCAACATACGTAACTGGAGACACTTACTAAACCGGTGTGTGAGAGTGTATTGGTTGAAATGATGATTGTAGGCAAATTAAATACCACGTGAAAGGGCAAGATGACGATTTATATCAAGACGAATGTATCAGTTGGAAGAAAATGATGTTTTTGTGTAAGCGGAAGAGCCTAAAGGTCTATTTCTTTAACCCACCCCTCACAAGGAGCGCCATTCGGTAGTGGATAATGAGAAAGATGGAACTCCTAGATAAAGAGAAGGTAATGGAACTGACACCGCCTTCATTAAAAGCATAAAATATAGAGAAGGAGGAAGTACAGGAACTGATTTCATGTGATTAAGTAAAATGGAGAGTGAGGAAGACGATGTATATTTAGGAGGAAACTGAAAATACGGATGGGCATTACCGTATGAAATATTATTAGTACGTTTATGAATGATCCGAAGAAAGTTGTTTTGGATAAAGAGGTTTGCGAGCGTTTGGAGGGAGGAGATAGTTAGGGTAAGATAGATGGGGAGAATCTTAAAGAACACTGAACTCTTTTTACTCTAACTTGACCTAAAGCACCCTTCCCTCCATCTTGAGTGCTGAGTTGTAAGAATAGACTGACATTAGAAAATGATGCTAATCACAAAGAAGTGCTATGGAAGGTATGTAGAGAGGAAGCATTGTCTCTTTCTGCCATAGTACTACGCGCAATAACGAGTGGACAAAAAACAGAGCCGTTACCGTAAAAACACTATTGAACGTTCATGACGATCCAAGGAGACTGTTTTGGAGTGAGAAGGGTCACAGATTTGAGAGGGAGGTGAAAGTGAGAGATAAACAAAGTGAGGAAGAGGTTAGGAAGAAACATAAAGACACGAAAGAAACTTGGAAAACATATCACTGGTAGGTTCAGGGAAAGGCGTTGTAGGATGAGAGAGAGAGAGAGAGAGAGAGAGAGAGAGAGAGAGAGAGAGAAGGCTAAGAATAAATTTCATGAATACAGAAGTACACAAAAGAGGAAAAATATTATTGATAAGTTTAGGGAGAGGTATTTTAGGACGAGAAGACAGACATACTAAGATGGACAGAGTGACGCAGTGGTGAGTGAAGGAAAGGTGATGGGGGAGGGTATAATGAAGTCGGTGAGAGGTGGTGAAGGAGGGAGAAGAGTGCCGATGAGGAGGATGTAAGTGGGCAATGGAAGAAAATGGATGGACTGGAAATAATGGGTTTAAAAAAAAAAAAAAAAGTAGGAAGGTGAAGGTGGTGGGAAAAGGGAAGGAAGATATATTAACCGCGGGAAAAAAGGAGGAGGGGGGGAGGGAAGAAAAATGTTCATAATACTGAGCTGGCATTTCTGATATCCTGAATTCGGAACCTGGTATACCAAAATAATAGAGGTATTATGCGGAACTGCTTTGGGTTGTAACTGTTATTTTTACTCTGTCGGACTAAAACTGCCATCTTTGCATGCTAACTTGCAGCAATAGATTAATACGATTACATGATGCCAGTCAAGGAGCAATGTCATGAAAAGCGTGTAGAACCGTTGCACTGTCTTTTTCTACCATCGAGCTACGTGAAACTGGCTGCAAAAGGACGAAAATCAGGATCAGGCAAAAGTGAAATTATTAAAGTGTCAGTAATGGTACCTCCCATCCGCCCATGGACAGGCCATAACATTTTCAATTGCTGACTTTAATATCGATCCACTGTCTTAAGATGAACAGCATGACGGTGAACACTGACTTCTGAAACTTCGTAATGTTACCTTCGAAACCCAGAATTCTTTTCAGAATACCTTGTGAAAATGTCGTAATTCTTGGACTAAGAAATGGAGCTCAGTTCCTGACCGCAACTGTACATGCATGAAATGGAAAAAAAAATACTATATAATATTCCGCAGTGTCACAAAATGCTGTGTGTAGGCAGTTTCCAAGCAATTGATATGAGACGTGCATAACTCCATCTGATGCCCAGTATTCCATATATCTAACAAAAATATAAATGGCAGTTATTAGTATAGCTGCGTCTTGCCACGGTAGGGTCACTTAGAAGTCTGGTATGATCCTTGCCGTGTACAGTGGATTCTTCTGTCATTCGCTGATCTCAGGTTTTATAGCCACTCTGTTAGACTATGTGATCGCTTCCGTGAGAGGTACTAAGGTGCAAATTAATCCTCTAGCATATATAGGATTAAGATGCACTTCTAGTCACTTTTCCCTTCTTCCCTACCTACTTACCTTCCTGCCATCGTACCTCCCTGCCTGCCTCTCTCCATATTTCACTACCTGCTTCCCTATCTTCCTCCCTCCATACCCACCCACATTCTTTGCTACCACCCTTACTACTTCCCTACTTGCCTCCCTATTGGCCTTCTTCCCTGCATACCTGCCTACCTACCCACCAAACTCCCAATCTACCTCCTATCTACTTACCTGCCTGCCTTCCTACCTTCCCGTCTACCTCCCCGCCCACCTCACTATACCTCCTTGGCAACCAGACAACATACCTCCCTACTTGCCTTTATCAGCTAATGAGATGGCAACACAGTTTTTTTTTTTTTTTCAGTTTGCCAGTGTCCATTGAGTGTCAGTACTGTATTGTGAAAGGGGCATAACTTATTACATTTTGAACACTCTCTCCAGTGATACCAACATTTTATGACTGTATCCTGTAGATAAAGACGTAGCCTATGCCCTATGGCTATGATATTTTGAGCATTGTGACAATGAGGTTGCTCTGAGCCGGTAAGCCACTTCAACAAGGCCACATCGCTAATTCATTTAACACCTTGATCGTCAAAACCGGCTCAGCTGCTGAGCTGCGTAAGGTCTTCATATTTTCAGTAAGGAAATGTGAATTGGGGGTTAGTGTTTGAAGAAGCATAATAACTCCAGTTAGATATGAGGGGATGAAAAATTGTGAAGAAAAATCATTAGCTCATACTTTGGCGCATGAATTCGAGGTAGGTTGAAAAAGAGGCCCAACCCAAAAGAGAAATTGGCTGAATAGAAGTCCCCATCCTGCCTCAATGGTCGTATAAAGAAGGTGGTGAAAGTGCTGGTAAGAGGGTTAAAGTGTTACGTCAGTTCCCTAGAGATCCCCAGACTGCTTCTGAGGGTGGGCCGGAAGAGTGATTGATAACAGCCCCGTCACCACATTATTAACACCCTGGCAGAGTACTCAGACGCTCGAGGGCGAGGGGATTCAATATTATTATTGCGTCTCTTCGCCCAATAAGGTCATTTACTACCGCCTTTTTTTTTTTTTTTTACAGGTATCTATCTTTTAATGATGGTAACACACACACACACACACACACACACACACACACACACACATATATATATATATATATATATATATATATATATATATATATATATATATATATATATATATATATATATATATATATATATATATATATATGCAAACTAACCACAGGAGAAATGAAAGGAGCGACAGTGAGTACTTTCGTATATTACATCTTCAGACAGGGTGAGACAGAAACGTAAAGGGTAGAGGTCTTTTATGCACACCCGCAGCAGGTAGTGGCACACAGAACAATGGATGACCTGAATTTTTACCTGCGGATTAACTTAGGGTCACCTGCAGCAGGGAGTGGAACACAACAAAGGATGACCTGAATCTAAAAAATGCACGTGACAAAGGAGGAGGGAGTAGGAGGGGAGGAAAGGGGAGTGGGAGGGAGGGGGAAGGGGAGAGGGGGGAGAGGGAGGAGGGAATAAATACTGCTGCTTAACTTAAGACCTAGAGGATTAATGCTTGGTGTGTCCCACACAGGTGTGACTACACCACAAGATGACGGGGAACAATCACGTGTTAGTCTGGGGGATACTGCTTTAAAATTAATTCAGTTAACAATTTATCACACTTAAAATGACCATAGCTCATGTTTACATTCTTTTCATATGTGCCAGAAATTAGACAAGATTCTATTACATTTCTTTCATCTAAGCTTTTTGATCTTGCTAGAATCTTGGAGCCTGTCCAGTCAATATGGTGATCACTGGATGCTTTGTGTTGAAATAAACCACTACTCTGTTAGGCTGTTCTTATACTGTATTTATGTTGTGAGATTCTAGTTTCCAAATCTTTTCCAGATTGTCCTATGTAAAATTTGTTACAGCTTTTACACGGGATTTTGTAAACAACGCCTGAATTACTGAAAGGGCTGTTCTTGATGAGGGTTTTTTTGATGGTGTTCTCATATTTGAATACTACTTGTACATTGAGTTTCCTCAGTATGTGAACAACATCAAGAAAATTTTCATGGAAGGGGAGGACAAGGGTTCTTTGAATGTTCTGGCGATCTGGCTTATTAGTTTTCCCTTCAAGGAATCGTTTCTTGGCTGTATTGTGGCACTGAGTTAGTATGCTTTGTGGATATTTTAGCTTCTTTCCAATACTCTGAATCATTTTTAGTTCATCATCTAAAAATTCTGGGTCTGAAATTCTATATGCTCTTAGGTACATGGATATGAACACAGATCTTTTTACATTAATATGATGGTTTGAATAGTAATGAACATATGACATAATATTTGTAGGTTTTCTGTATACCTTAGTCTTCAAAACATTTTGGTCCCTGATAACTTTTACATCCAAAAATGACAATTCATTATCCATTTCCATCTCATGAGTAAATTTAATCGATGGAACTAACGAATTTAATTGCAGGAGAAATTCATCAATGGGAAGACTGTTAGGCCAGAAGCACAGGATATCATCAACGTATCGGAGTCAAACTATGTTTTGCTCCTTTATGGAGGTCAGTAAATGTTTCTCAAAGTACTCCATATAAATATTTGCCAGAACTGGGGAGAGGGGATTACCCATGGGCATACCAAATTTTTGTGTGTATGCCCATGGGTAATCCCGGACTGGGACCATTCGATTCTTACACAAGGAGCAATGTGGAAAAAATACACACACACACACACACACACACACACACACACACACACACACACACACACACACACACACACACACACACACACACACACACACATACAGATAGAATGCAGTAAACTTCATGTTCTCATGCGGGGTGTGTGAAAATTGTCACCATTAAACAAAATCCTCTTTGCAGAGTTAGCCTGTAATTAAAATTACTGAAAAAAAAAAAGTTAAATAAATATCTTGTTATCTTTGTGACTTAGATGAAAGCAGACAAGGTACAGTACACAGAATGGCCTAATGGGGTGATGGCTTAAGTCTGGATTCATCATAACTACCACATTTTTAAACAGAACATTGTGCATTAGTAATTTGTCAACGAGTACTGTCAAGAAACTCCATTCATCTCGTACCAGTACCAGTGCCAGGCCCCTATCCCACCCCCACTGCTGCTGCCTCACCTCACCTCTGATGCTACTAACTAACCTCACCCCGACTGCTACTACCCCACCTCACCCCCACTGCTACTACCCCATCTCACCCTCCACTGCTACTACCCCACCCCATCCCCACTGCTACTACCCCACCTCACCCCCACTGCCACTACCCCACCTCATCCCCCACTGCTATTACCCCACCTCACTCCCCACTTCTACTACCCCACCCCACCCCCAGTGATACTACCCTATCCCACCCCCACTGATACTACCCCACCCCACCCCCACTGCTACTACCCCACTCCACCCCCACTGCTACTACGTCAACCTACCCCCATTGCTACTACCTCACCCCACACCCACTGCTATTATCCCACCCCACCCCCACAGCTACTACCCCACCCCACCCCCACTGCTACTATCCCACCCCACCCCCACAGCTACTACCCCACCCCACCCCCACTGTTGTCACTGTAACCAACAACAGCCAACTCTCCGGCGTCCTGAAACAAAGTTGCCATAAAACTCATCAACACAACCCAACTTCCCTCAGGGGCTCTCCTCATAAAGCCAAGCGACCCAGGAGACCCATCACATTGTGTTGGACCTGAACTTGGCACAGATACTGAATAATTTAAGGTTAATTGTTTATTATATCGATCCAGGAAGATAGCTTCTGAATTACCGGAATGCAGTGAGAAGCAGTCTTCGTTATCATTTTGTCATATTAATTTTGACTGTTTTTTTCCAGTTTTACCTTTTCCATTGTCATGGTTCAAAGTCGTATCTAGTAGTGATTATTTTCAAATAATACGTCTAATATGAGAGCGACTCTGTCACAGGGTTTTTGTGAGTATGCAATATTAACCCGCCCCATCCCGACCACTTTTCCACCATTGACTCCCCCCAATCCCGACCATTTTAGGAAAAATTTTGTTTGGCTCAAACCTTCGCTTTTGGTGAGAAACATCGAAAATTCATGGAGAAATAGCTCACCTGAGGTTTAAAATACTCATTACAGGTAGGAGTACCTCCTTACCTTACTGGGTTTTCTATCAGGCTGGCACCAAAGAAAACGAGTTCTATAGGAGGATAACTATTTCACACCACTCATAAACGGTATTTATTTATTTACTTGGTACGAATTTATATGTAGTACAAGAGTATATTGGTTTTCAAGCAGTAATATAGGCATTATAAGCATTGTTTCACTCACTAATACCTGACCTTTTTCTTGCCACATTACCTGATCATCATTTCTAACTGTTTCTTCCTCTAATGCTATGTAAAGTTTGTCCTCCACATTGTCTTTGATTGGGGAATCACTCTGGCCCTGAATATCGTACCGTGGCATGACATGGCTATACTGGCCAGGTCACTGATAACAGGTGAATTGCTGAGACAATGGCATGCAGGGGGGGGGAGGTCATGCTGGGTAAGGCATTGTCCCTGCCTGGCATCTTGTTGAGGAAGGTGTCACATGTATACGTACCAAAAATGACTCGCGAAAATTGAAAATTGTGGAAATTAGGGACCTTGCAATTTTTTCGCGTATGTACATCGACGGGATTGGCAGTGACAAAACGTGTGGACGTTAAAGAACGTCGACGGGACGCCGCAGGTTAAAGAATAATATTCAATAATACTTGAGAACAGGACAAAGAATTGACTTGTGAAAATCAAGCAATGATTATTTTACACCGGCTTACTTCGACGATTCTCTAAGGACGAGAATTTATAAACTTTCTCAACAGTACACAGCAGAGACTAATTACTCACACGTGCTGTTTATTGGTACTGTTAGCCTCTGGAGAAAGTGACTCCACCCCTGACAATCAGTAACTAATGCTATGAATGATAAACAGGTTCTTGCTGGTGCATTAACTCCTGGTTGCACAACGGATTTAAGTTAATAAAAAGGACTGGCCTAAGTACCAGTTATGAATAATGCAAAGCGTTTATGCAAACTAGGAGCTATAACTAAAATAAGCTTAATGTGGAGAAATAAAACACGAGTTTACATTACATTAAGCTCAAGAAAAAAGAACTGTAAATTTATTGATTACAATGAGATAAATTTATGTTACATGTTTTAAAATGAATTCAAAATAAGGAGAATGCACTCACTCACTGACTCAAAAGCTAACTCTTAAGCCTAGGAAAAATGAAAGAAAAATACTGGTCAGAAAAGGGGCTAGGCAAGATGAACTGGGCATCGTTGCTGAGGAAGGACGCTGCCACACATGCTAAACCTCTCGCTGGCTCACACTAGGTGGGAATTCAGGAACTCGCTGGACAACGGCGGCACTGCTCCACACTGGGCCCAATCGAACCTGCTTCCACGACGCTCAAATCCTGACTGGATTCAAATTGTGAGAAAGAGGCGAGAGCGGGCCGTACTTGCTAACGGCTAACGAAAAAATTGTGAGCGAAACACGCCCATAACAAGTCACTCAGTGGAAGCGCTAATGTCGCGCGCAAGGACGATCACTTATGAAACAGTGAAAAATTGTTCTGAAAACACTCCCGATCAGGTGAATACGTGGCGGTTGACTGAGTGATACATACTGGGATGCCACTAGAATTCACAGTTTCCCACAAAGTTCAATGTCATGAGTTTATTTAGATAGAGAATCGCGCCAACTCGTGACATTACGCCCCATCAAAATCAGAATTTTTTCTACAAAAATTTTTACAATATATACATACATATAAATCCTGACTCAGTCACACAAGATTCACACTGTGGTGTGTGTGTGTGTGCTATCCTGCTGCAGGAGAAAGTCATACTCGCCAATGAGCGAAAAAACCTCGTATTTACGTTCATAGAATCAAGCTTGAGGAAAAAACTCCATGACGACGGTGAAAAATCCTGTACTCAGGTCAAACTGAGCGAAAAGTTTGCTACATTTACATTAACGACTAACTGTTATGTAGCGTGATGTATGTAATACACGGTGTAGGTGTGACAGTTGTGGTGTAACTGTGCCTACGTGTAAAATCATGTAATGCAAATCAATAGTAAATAATGACAATGAGGCAGAAGAGACGAGGCGGCAGCATGCGACAGGGACGACCAGCTGATCTGCACAACAATGCTGCACCCGCCACCTGCACCTGTGAAAGGAATCAAGGTGGAGCATCAAAAGTGTCATTTCTCTCTCTCTCTGCCTAGCAATCAGTACTTATGTTATTATTAACCAGGAAATGTAGTCTTTGGATTTACAAATCTCTCAGAACCCTTGTAGTTTACTGGTTAACGCTTATTAACTAGGAAACATGCCAGTTCTTGAATTTACAAATCTCTGAGAATGGGCAGTTTATTAATTAACCTAACATTATTAACCAGGAAACATGCCAGTTCTTGAATTTACAAATTTCTTAGAACAAGCAGTTTACTGGTTAACCTAACACTACACTTACGATTAATGACAGGAAGCTGAGAATCCCTATGCAATCTCAGGCAGGTCACATTTTAACACCCACCGTGGGCGTGAACACTCATGTGGATAATGTGCATTCTCCGGGAATCCTCAGAGAGGCCCACAGCTCGAGATGTTCCACAAGGTAATTCATACACAGCCTCGGACTGTCTCTGCGGGGTTCTCGAACTTCCCCCTTAACTTACGGTACATATGTATGTACGGGCCCTGGACACACTGTGTCCTGTGGGGCCAATGGGTGGGACGTCAGGTCTGCACCCACTTCACCACTGCCCCGTCTCTCAACTGACTCAGAGATTACGGGTGTGGTTTCAAACGGCACAGGAAGGACATGTCCCTGATTAGTGGTACGTGGACACACATTGCAGGAATGCACAAAACTATCTATCTCTCGTCCCATCCCTGGCCAGAAAAAGTCAGCATGGATACGGCCCTGGGTCTTCCTTTTGCCCAGGTGACCTCCTGAGGCTGAACAATGACCCCATTCTAACACTGCTAGGCAGTAGTTAACGGGAACGACAAACTGCAGTCGAACCTCGCCCTGGGGTGTTCGTGACTCATGGTACAGCCATCCTTGTTTGCGAAGGAACTTGGCTTGACCTCTCCATGAATACTTTATCACTCTACCCTTTTGTTTCTTTCACACGGCAGCAAGTGTCGGGTAAGAATGTTGTTCTTGAACAAGAACTTGGCTACACATCAGATCTTGCGGCGATTCAATGGTCATCGGGGTGACACAGTTTGGAGTCTCAGCCATGGCTTGTGTTACTGTAGCCGAAGATTGAGTAGCGTCATCTTCGGTGCAACTATACTTGGCACCGGGAATATTGCCTATGATAAGGTCAAATAAAGGTTCTGGCATGACAACTGCGACTGTCGTACCAGTGTAAAATGGAGATGCCACCTGGATACGTGCCTCAGGGAACAATCTCACTGATCCGTCAATAAGCTGAGCTTGGATCTGTCGACCTGTCCTCAGGCCGAACTAGACTCTGCCTGAGGACCCATTGTCTCTCAGGACCTTCACAGGAATATCTCCCACAAACCCTGGCTGAACAAGGAAGGTACTGTCACCTGTGGGAGGGCCTGTGGAGGAAGCAGCCAGCCACTGATTAGGCTGCTGAATAAATGATGCGGCAAACATGGTGCCCTGAGAATTAGATACTTGAGAGCTGTAATCACTGTCTGGGGTGACGGAGCATTGGCCACCTGTGGCGGAGTGTTCACTGTTGCCGTGGGACTAGTGAACTGTGGGGAAGTACCCATACTGCTAGGGACGACACCACCGTGCTGCTGCCATTGAGGAATGAAGGCTGCGTTCGCCTCCTGCCTCCTATTCACTTGAGCTGGTGCTGAAAAGGACAGTCCCGACGGTCGGTTGCGTGGCTGATACTGCTGCTGGTTAGGGTACCTGTTGTACCTCTTCCACTCAGGTTTCTGAGTGTTTTGCCCCTGGTCCTTCTTCTGCGGTTTTGGACCTTGGCCATTATTCTGAGAACGGCCTTGTTGCTGGGGTTCAGTCTGAGACGGTTTCCCAGATTTATCAGGTTTCCTGTTCCAGGTATGCTGCTTGCGAGTTTGATACCCATATGCAGTGAAGAATGCATCAGCCTTCTTCACCATTTGGCTGGCATCCCTTACCTGGCAGATCTTAAGCTGAGCCATAAGTTCAGTAGGCCACGACTTGTCTAGCTGCATGCGCAGCATAAGGTCGATTATCCCCTCACGCGTGGAAGGAGTTTCATCTTTTTCCATCCACTCATCTAAGTAAGCAGTAAGCCGGTCAAGAAATTGAACGGTAGTCTCTTTTTCCTGTAAACGTGCCCTCATGAACTGACTCCTGGCGTCGTCAACTGTGAGACCGTACGCTTTGACGAGTGCGGCCTTCATCATCTCATACGTGAGATTGTCTCCACGAATTCTGTGGAGAATATCGAGGGCAGGGCCCTCAAACAGGCTAAGAAACTGAAGCCGCTTAGCTGCATCATCCAGCTGGTACAGTTGAGCCATGTCTTCAAAACGAGCTATGTATGGCTCGATTCGTTCGCCTTCCTTGTATGGGGGAAGCTTGATGTGTGGGGTCGCCAGATCATGTGCAGGGAGAGCGCTCGTGGAGCTTGGGCCAGCTGCACCAGATGTGTCTGAAGCCAAGGAATCTCGCTTGAGCTTCAGCACTTCAAGTTCATGTTTTTTGCGTGCTTCTCACTCGGGACGTTCGTATTCTCGTTGTTCTCGCTCGTATTCACGTTCTCTCGTTGTTCTAACTCGAGTTGACGTTCTCTCTCACGTTGTTCTCGCTCGTATTCGCGTTGTTCTCGCTCTTGTTCTAACTCGAGTTCACGTTGTTTTTGCTCGTGTTGATGTTCTCTCTCACGTTCCTCGCATTGTTTTCGCTCGTGTTCACGTTCTCTTTCGCGTTCTTCACGAGCATCTTTCTCACGTTGTTGCTCGTAATTAAACCGTGAGAGGACGTAGTTTTGAATTTTTTCGTGGTCGCTAAGCCCCATATCTCTAGCTTCCTGTACATAGACGTTGGCAGCCATGCTGCTAACTCAATCTAAGTGAACTAGAGACTCAGTACTGACTGCAATTTTGCAGAGAAAGATGCTAATAATCGAGAATAAAGAATATAGGCACAGGTTAGTGGTGACCAGTTTTATCTAATTAAACTGGTAAAGAAAGAAAATTAAACAAACAAGTGACTATGAAAACTATTATGTAAAATTAATAGAACTGAATCAATAATCACCAGTAAGATAGTGCCTATAGACTTTAATGATAAATACCTAAGTATGAGTGAGTGAGTATTATCTCATGAATAACTTTAGAGCTAGGAGTTAATATCCTGGAATGAGGTCGCCAGATGTCACAGGGTTTTTGTGAGTATGCAATATTAAAGAATAATATTCAATAATACTTTAGAACAGGACAAAGAATTGACTTATGAAAATCAAGCAATGATTACTTTATGCGGCTTACTTCGCCGATTCTCTAAGGACGAGAATTTATAAACTTTCTCAACAGTACACAGCAGAGACTAATTACTCACACGTGCTGTTTATTGGTACTGTTCGCCTCTGGAGAAAGTGACTCCATCCCTGACAATCAATAACTAATGCTATGAATGATAAACAGGTTCTTGCTGGTGCATTAACTCCTGGTTGCACAACGGATTTAAGTTAATAAAAAGGACTGGCCTAAGTACCAGTTATGAATAATGCAAAGCGTTTATGCAAACTAGGAGCTATAACTAAAATAAGCTTAATGTGGAGAAATAAAACACGAGTTTACATTACATTAAGCTCAAGAGAAAAGAACTGTAAATTTATTGATTACAATGAGATAAATTTACGTTACATGTTTCAAAATGAATTCAAAATAAGGTGAATGCACTCACTCGCTCACTCAAAAGCTAACTCTTAAGCCTAGGAAAAACGAAAGAAAAATACTGGTCAGAAAAGGGGTTAGGCGGGATGAACTGGGCATCGTTGCTGAGGAAGGACACTGCCACACACGCTAAACCTCTCGCCGGCTCACACTAGGTGGGAATTCAGGAACTCGCTGGACAACGGCGGCACTGCTCCACACTGGGCCCAATCGAACCTGCTTCCACGACGCTCAAATCCTGACTGCATTCAAATTGTGAGAGAGAGGCGAGAGCGGGCCATGCTTGCTAATGGCTAACAAAAAAATTGTGAGTGAAACACGCCCATAATAAATCACTCAGCGGAAGCACTAATGTCACACGCAAGGACGATCACTTACGAAACAGTGAAAAATTGTTCTGAAGACACTCCCAATTGGGTGAATATGTGGCGGTTGTCTGAGTGATACATACTGAGATGCCACTAGAATTCGCGTTTTCCCACAAAGTTCAATGTCACGAGTTTATTTAGATAGAGAATCGTGCCAACTCGTGACCGACTCCTCCATAGAATATAAATAGGATTTCAGTGCAGGAAATGCCTCAATATATGAATGTGTTTGATAAAATTACCAGAAATTGAAACATGCAGTTTGGTTCTAGAAATTTGATTAAACACAATCGTAATGTAGCTATCAGTAAATGAAAGTAAATTAATAAAAAAAAAAAAAATGAAACATAAGGAACTGAAAATTGGGACAGACAGAAACATATATGGAAGAGAAATGATGATGAATAAGAAATATGACATGGTTGGCTGAGGGCAAGAGGGCAGTACAGAGGCACTACAAAGGACACCAATATATTTATAACAAGACAAATGACACATTTGATAGCCACACCCACCCATGCAATATTCTTAGGAGGAAGAAATTATTTATGGGGGAGGCAGGGAGGCGAGTCCCAGGGTCCCACCCTCTGTAAAAGCTGGTTTGGGTGAAGGTCTACTAATTTATAAAATGTTGAGTACCTGCTAAAGATATATTGCAATGAACCCACTGGGGGCAGCCCCCCCTCCCCATAGGGATGGCCATCATGGATCCAACCCTGCGCAAAATGTTGGGGTGATCATCTACCAGTAGGCGAAATTTCGTGTTCCTCTGATGAAACCAACGACCATGCATAAAGCCTCTGGCCAGGACCCCCGGAGACTCCGTTCCAATGAGGAAATGACCTTTGACCTTAATGAAAGTGTGACTTTATTCAGAATTTCATATTCCTAGGGAAAAAAACTGTCATTCCCATTCCGTTGGAGGTGATCATTTGGGTTACTACCCTACCTAAAATGTGGCCAGGGTAAACGAGTACCAATATGCAAAACTTTTCTGTGCCTAGGTTAAAAACTATGGCCATGCATAATGGATTTGCCAGGACTCAGGGGAGCCATGCCTTCCCCCCCAAGGGACCAACGTCGGTGATTCCACACTTTCCAAAACGTGACCAGGATGAACATCTATCAGTATGCAAAATGTTATCATTTTCGGTTCAGAACTTTGTCCCGGTATAACGCCTTTGTCCGAGACCACCTGGGGCCGCCTGCCTTGTGGAGGGCATCGCTCGGGGTTCCCACCATGCTTATTACCTGGCGCCAGTGAATCAGTCACTGTAATATTGCGTGTTCTTGTTCCCACCATGCTTATTCTTAGAGCCAGTGAAGCTCTGTCATTGTGTTATATTCGTGTTCTCAGGTGAAAAACTGGCTGTGACTAACGGTTTTAGGTAGGACACCTGGGGGCCTCCATCCTCCTGGGAGGTTCCAACCTTCATTAAATCTGGCTGGGGAATGGTCTATCATTGTGAAAAATTTCATTTTCCTAACACTTCTCAGTGAGGGAGGGAGGAAGGGAAGGAGGAAGAGACACAGTTAGGGACAAGCACTGTAATGACCACCCCTTGGGTGCAGCAAAAACGTTACGAGTGACACTGGCCTACTTCGGAGTGAAACTGATCAAACTTGAGAGGATAGTGTTGGTAAGGAGAGGCCTGGCTGGGATGACTTTCACATAACTTGCAATCACTTTCATCTTGTAACTTTCTTTTTGCAGCAGGAAATTAAACTGTACGGAAAAATTTTTGGCATTCATTTTCCTTGTCCTTCCTGCCGAAGCAAACCCTAGTCACGACATGGAGCTGAGCACAAGAAAAATAGTGAAAAGAAAATAAATAAAAAATAAAATCAAATAAATATGAACCAAGGTTCCCACTGTGACTGTATATATATATATATATATATATATATATATATATTGTTACGGAACAAAGAAAGATAATGTACACTTTAAGTGAGAATACTAGAAATCACTACTGTCCCGTAAAGTTCCAGGTTCAAAACAAAAGAGTTAGGTAAAATTACAAGTTAAAGTTTAATGCTCAAACTAACAACAAAACATTCAGGGCTCATAAGGATAATGTAATGGCAAAAAACAGGTTAAATATATGGTTAACTGCAATAGCCTCTATTAACACGAAATTAGCAAGAGTAAATTTATCTAAGTCAGCCCTGATAAAATGAGAATACCAGATAATACTCAGTGAATGCAAGATATATTATTACAGATACAAAATATTATTACCATTGGCTGACAATATGAATTACAAAAACTTTACTAGGCCTAAGAATTAACACCTTATGCTACACAGTACATGAAAAAAAATGCAATACCACTCATACCACTGGCTGACAATATGAATTACAAAAACTTTACTAGGCCTAAGAATTAACACCTTATGCTACACAGTACAAGAAAAAAATGCAATAACATTCATACTCAAATTACACAGCTGCTAGATGGTTGGAGACTTCCTGAGCACTCACAATAATAACAACAGTAAAGGGGAGGACAGAGATGTGAGCAAAATGAGGAGTAGATCTAAGTGGCCATTAATGCAGAGACTGAGCTCATTATATAGGGGCCGGCAGAGCCCGACACAACTTGCAAGAAGGACGCGCAAACGAAGCCAGAAGGGACAAAGAGTTGACACTCCTGCTCCGAACAACAGAAAGAACGACTCACTCTACCATAAGGGGGGAGGGGGGAAGTGAGGTAGAACACGCTCGTGATCAAACATGCAGCACACTGCACGTCAGAACTACACAAAGGATGATGAAATCATAGGCTATATAACACCTCCCCACAAAGAAAAAGAAATTTACAAAGGAAATTTCTTATTACTCTAAAACAATCTGTCTAAAGTCTAGATAACCAATCTGCAATAACATTTTCTTTCCCCTTGACAAGTTGTATGTCTAATGAATACTCCTGAAGAAGTAGACACCATCTTGTCAATCTCTGATTTCTATCTTTAAACTTACTAAGGAATTTCAGTGGGTTATGATCTGTATAAATGACTATGGGGTCAAAACCATAATGCAAATAAAATGAAAAATGCTGTAAACCCAAAATCAAGGCCAAAACCTCCTTCTCAATAGTTGAGTAGTTCTTTTGAGGTGGAGTGAACTTCTTACTGTAACAAGATACAGGGTGTTCAATACCCTGATCATCCTCTTGCAGCAAAACAGCCCCAGCTCCTGTATCACTTGCATCAACAGCCATCTTAAAAGGCTTAGCAAAATTTGGAGTAGCGAGCACTGGCTGACTTAATAGGATAGCTTTAAGTTTGTTGAAAGAGGATTCACAGTTATCGGTCCAGACAAATTTAACTCCCTTTTTCAGTAGGTCTGTAAGTGGTGATACAAGAATTGAAAAGTTAAGAACAAATCTCCTGTAATAACCTAACATTCCCAAAAATCTTTGTAGCTCTTTCCTACTTTTAGGTCTGAGAAGATCATTTATAACCTGAATCTTAGCTCCTGGTGGTGCAACGTGTCCATCACCAATTACGTACCCAAGGTACTGAACTTTAGCTTGACCAAACTCACACTTTGATAAATTAGCTACAAGATTAGCCTGAACCAAACGCTCAAGAAATTTACTGACATGGAATAGGTGATCTTTCCAGTTGTCACTGAAGATTAATACATCATCAATATAAACAACACACCCTGCTAAACCCTCTGTTACAACATTCATGAGCTTCTGAAATGTGGCTGGTGCATTCTTCATACCATATGGCATTACAGAACAAGCAAAAGTCTCTCCTAGTGTTACAAAACATGAGATCTCCCTAGCACGTTCAGTCATAGGTACTTGCCAGTATCCCTTTAACAAATCAAACTTACTTATGTACCTAGCCTTTCCGATCTTGTCTATGCAATCTTCCACGCGAGGGAGAGGGTAAGTGTCTGTTTTGGTTATCTGATTAACACGTCTGTAGTCGATGCAAAGCCGCTGTGACCCACCTGGCTTAGGGACTAGAGTGACAGGAGAACTCCACTCGCTCTGACAGGGCTCAATCATCTTGTGGTCCAACAGGTAGCCAAGCTCCTTCTGGATGAGAGGAACTTTCACTGGGTTCACACGGTAAGGAGGCAGTTTAATTGGCTTTGCGTCTCCAACATCGACATCATGCATCAAAACAGTGGTTCTTCCTGGAGTGGCACGGAACACTTGCGGGTACTCCTGCAGTAATGCCGAAAACTCCAGCCTTTCCTCGGGAGGTAGATGAGAAAGCTTAGTCTGGAGATCATTCATGATATCAGGATTCTTCCCCAAACTATCACTCAAGCTCATGCTACATGGGAGAACTTCACTTGCAGACTCAGGTGGAACAGCTACAGTGTATACTGGGTTATTTTCGTCCCGCCCGTGATATAACTTTAGCATGTTGATGTGACAAAGTTGCTTGTTCTTTCTACGATCTGGTGTGGTGATGACATAGTTGACATCACTGAGTTTCTTCTCCACGAAATAAGGACCACTAAACTTGGCTTGAAGAGGTTGCCCATGCACCGATAGCAGAATCAAAACCTGATCTCCTGGCTGAAAGTGGCGTAACCTGGACTTCTTATCATACCAAGTCTTCATCTTCTCCTGAGCAGCTCCTAAATTCTCTCTCGCCAGCTATAATGCAGTGGACAGCCGTTCTTTGAACTTCATCACATACTCCAGCAGGTTGACATCATATTCCTCCGACAGCCAGCATTCCTTGAATAACTTAAGGGGTCCTCTTACTTCATGGCCAAACAGTAGTTCAAAAGGTGAGAAGCCCAGTGATTCATTTGGAGATTCTCTTGCGGCAAATACAACGAATGGAAGACCTTTGTCCCAGTCTTTCTGATGTTCCAAACAGTATTTCTTGAGCATCGAATTGAGTGTTTGATGATATCTCTCCAACGCTCCTTGGGTCTGGGGATGGTAAGCTGAAGACGTGATCTGGGTGATGCTCAACTCTTTCAGAGACTGCTTGAAAACATTTGACATGAAATTACTTCCCCAGTCTGACTTTACCACCTTGGGCAGACCAAACTTTGTGAAGAACCCTAGCATTTCCTTAACCACGTTCTTTGCTGAGATATTTCTAAGTGGAATGGCTTCAGGATAACGAGTAGCCATATCAATCAGGGTCAACACATAAGAAAATCCTGAAGAAGTCTTAGGAAGAGGGCCCACAATATCCACCAACACACGGGTGAATGGTGCCTCAAAAGGAGGAATGGGAAATAGAGGTGCAACCTTTTCGGTCTGATTACACTTCCCCACAACTTGACAGGTGTGACAAGACTTACAATGCCAGGAAACATCCCAGAAGATACCTGGCCAGTAAAAGTGTTTCAAAATGCGTGCCACAGTCTTCCTCACTCCAAGGTGTCCTGCCAAACTGGAATCATGAGCCACTCTAATGATATCCTGCCTACAAACAAGAGGGATGACAACTTGATGTACAACCTTCCATTCACAGTCGGCTGATGCTGTTGGGGGTCTCCACTTCCTCATAAGTACTCCTGACTTTATATAATAACAAGAAGAAGCACCAGCTGACTCTTCCTCACTGCAAGCAGAGTTAGCTAGACCTTTCAACTCAGAGTCAGCAACCTGCAACTCAACCAACTCTTGACGAGACAAATTATCAACACTACGGGGTACTGCCTCATCTGGTGAGTGGTCCAAATTAGCAAGAAAAGTGTCAGCTAGGATAACATCATCATCATCATTATCCTCTAAGTCACCAGTAACTTTAAACTTAGCCCTAGTGACAGCACATGCATGGAACACATCAGGGACATCACTATCCTGGGCCGCAGCCACTGGCTCACTAGACAACTGAGGAGCTGGACACACTTGACTTCCACCAATATCATTTCCATGTAAGAAAGTTACAAATGACATTGGGAATGTCTCAACCAACCCATTCATAACGGAACCATTAACAAAACCAGACTCTAAATTCACTCTGCACAGAGGGACAGAGAAGCAATTATTCCCTACACCTTGTAAGATTACAGTTTCATCAGAGGAATTAACATTAGAGCCTAGAACACTGGTCAGCATAAGAGATTGGCAAGCACCTGTATCACGATATATTTTAACTGATTTCCTGTCATTACTGTCCAGAGGACTGTCAAAACCATCAGACAGAAAATTAGCACATGAACTCTTAAGAGTGTCACCCACGTCACTGCTCAAAAGAGGAGCTTCATCATGAGAATTTAATTTACCCCTCAAAGCAGGTTCAGTTAACTCAGTTAAAGAATTCTGGGAACTCTCAAGGGTGGACACTAGACCAATTGACTGAATATTTAAAGACTCCTTTTCGTTCACATCACGCTGTCTCCTGAAACATTTCTCCGTAGTATGACCAAGCTTACTACAATAAGTACATTTACTTTTCTGAAATCTAGAGGTGAAGCTGGTATTTACTTCCTGAGAAACATCATCTTTATTCTCTTTCCTGTTACCTGTACTCTGAGTTGAGGCAATGTACTTACTCTCAGCTTTCCTTTTTTCTTTAGAATATCTCTTGTGAGTGAGAACATATTCATCAGCTAAAACTGCAGCATCAGACAAATTATCTATTCTTTTCTCATCAAGATATAGGCTTACATCTTTATTAATACACCTTTTGAAGTCCTGCAGCAAAATCATCTGCTTAAATTTGTCAAAATCAGAATCCACATTCTTAGAATTTAACCACTGCTCTAACAGATCTTCTTTGATTTTTGCATACTCAACATGGGATTGCTTATCTTGCTTATAAGTTGTCCTAAATTTTACTCTATAGGCTTCAGGAACAAGTTCATAGGTCTTAAGAATCAAGCTCTTAAATACATCATAATTATCACAATGATCCTGAGGCAAAGATGCATAAGTTACTTGAGCTTTACCGGTGAGAACAGTTTGAAGGAGTACTGGCCAATACTTTTTGGGCCAATTAAAACCTGTAGCTACCCTCTCAAACAACTGAAAATACTTTGTTAAATCAGATTCATTAAAAGGAGGGACAAGTTTAAAATTTTTAGCCACATCAAAATCATCAGAGCTAGATGATCCAGTTCCACCTTGTTTCATGCGATACTCATGGTCTGCCTGAATCCTAGCAAGTTCAATTTGTGCCTGAGCCTGTACCTGTGCCTCCTGAATACGAGCATTTGCCTGAAACTCAGCCTCCTGAATACGAGCCTGAGACTCCGCCTCCTTAGCATTTACCTGAAATTCAGCCTCCTTAGCACGAGCCTCCTGCAGAGCTAGCTGTAAGTTAGCTATTTCAATCTGCGTTTGTTCATTTGGAGGAGTTTCATTAAACAAGCTTTTATTAATCATGCCAACAATTTGATCTTTAGAATGATGAGAGTGAACTGCAATTCCCAATTGTTGAGCAACAAGCTTAAGTTCATTCTTTGTTCTGTTTTCTACATCACACACTGTTTGCACATTTGACAAAAAATCTTTGGCTTCATCAAGTGTAGTAATAGTAGACATCATGAATAAATCACAGTCACAAAATATCAAGCAATATCCTTATGATAATATCCTGAATATCCTGATAAGAGGTCGCCAAATTTATGTTACTGAACAGAGAAAACTGTCCCGCAAAGTTCCAGGTTCAAAACAAAAGAGTTAGGTAAAATTACAAGTTAAAGTTTAATGCTCAAACTAACAACAAAACATTCAGGACTCATAAGGATAATGTAATGGCAAAAAACAGGTTAAATATATGGTTAACTGCAATAGCCTCTATTAACACGAAATTAGCAAGAGTAAATTTATCTAAGTCAGCCCTGATAAAATGAGAATACCAGATAATACTCAGTGAATGCAAGATATATTATTACAGATACAAAATATTATTACCACTGGCTGACAATATGAATTACAAAAACTTTACTAGGCCTAAGAATTAACACCTTATGCTACACAGTACAAGAAAAAATGCAATAACACTCATACTCAAATTACACAGCTGCTAGATGGTTGGAGACTTCCTGAGCACTCACAATAATAACAACAGTAAAGGGGAGGACAGAGATGTGAGCAAAATGAGGAGTAGATCTAAGTGGCCATTAATGCAGAGACTGAGCTCATTATATAGGGGCCGGCAAAGCCCGACACAAGTTGCAAGAAGGACGCACAAACGAAGCCAGAGGGGACAAAGAGTTGACACTCCTGCTCCGAACAACAGAAAGAACGACTCACTCTACCATAAGGGAGGAGGGGGGAAGTGAGGTAGAACACGCTCGTGATCAAACATGCAGCACACTGCACGTCAGAACTACACAAAGGATAATGAAATCATAGGCTATGTAACAATATATATATATATATATATATATATATATATATATATATATATATATATATATATATATATATACACATATACATATATATATATATATATATATATATATATATATATATATATATATATACACATATACATATATATATATATATATATATATATATATATATATATATATATATATATATATATATATATATATACACATATACATATATATATATATATATATATATATATATATATATATATATATATATATATATATATGCTCAGGAAAGGAAGGGAGAGGTTCATTAACCAGATATTCTAGTACACCACGTATTAACCCGAGACGTCCCGTCGACGTATGGGTACGTTGCAACATATTGCATTTGCCAGTCCCGACAATGTACTGGTACGTCGTGCAATTGCAAGGTCCCTAATTTTCACAATTTTCAATTTTCGCACGTGATTTTTTGTACACATACACGGGAGACCTTCCTCTATTCCTCTACAAGATGCCAAGCAGGGACAATGCCTTACACTACATAACCTCCCCCCCCCATTGTCTCGGCAATTCACCTGTTACCAGTGATCTGGCCAATAAAGACATTCAGGGCCAGAGTGATTCCCCAATCGATGACAATGTGGAGGACAAAGTTTACATAGCATTAGAGGAAGATACAGTCAGAAATGATGATCAGGTAATGTGGCAAAAGAAGGTCAGGAATGGTGATGAGTTATTGAGTGAAACAATGCTTATAATGCCTATATTACTGTTTGAAAACCAATATACTCTCATACTACATATAAATTCGTACCAAATAAATAAATAAATACCATTTATGAGTGGTGTGGAATAGTTATCCTCCCATAGAACTCGTTTTCTTTGCAGCCAGCCTGATAGAAAACCCTGTAAGGTAAGGAGGTACTCCTACCTGTATTGAGTATTTTAAACCTCAGGTGAGCGATTTCTCTATGAATTTTCGATGTTTCTCACTAAAACCGGAGGTTTTAGCCAAAAAAAAAAAAAAAATCCAAAAGTGCTGATTAACGGGGGGTGTCGGAGGTGCAAAAGTGCTCAGGACGTGACGGGTTAAAGGCAAACAACCAATTCCATTTGTCGAGTTATAGGGAGACGGGATTAGGCCAGGTTAATCCGGCTTAGTTAGATACTAGGCTACTTCCCCTTAATTCAGTACATAATCAAACTACTGAAGGTCTTTCTCCTTGACCCAGATATTCGTTGTTTTGCATTTCTGCATTGTTTCCATGGCACTCCTTCGTGACTATACTGTTTTTGCGTTAACTTGGCCTAAAACTGTTATCTGACCATCCTGACTTCTGAACTCTAACACTGTTTTATCAACTGAATATAGTGCTAGTCATGAAAAAATCCTAAGGAAGGGATGCAGCGCCGTAGTATTTAATTGTGCCATTGAGCTATGTGATATAAATGGCAAAAGGACGAAAATCTGGGCTACGTTAGTGTAAAAATAGTACAGATACATATTCTAGTATTAATCTATTGTTACAACTCGACATTCAAGACAGATATCAATTTTAGGTCAAATAAGAGTAAAAAGAATGTAGTCACCTCTTAGCAAGACCATCAGTGCGATTTGAGTGTTGTAACTATTTGACCACCAGGCGTCATTAAAGCATCAGGGAAGGATGGTACAGTCAGCTAAAGAAATGAAGATAAAAAAAAAAAATGGTGTGTTGTACACGTCATGGAAGTTAAATTCCATGATGTTTTCCTTAGTTGTTATGATGATGATGATGATGATGATGATGATGAGGATGATAATAATTATCTATCTATTTCTCTATCTATAGCCCGACGTCCTAATCCCGCAAAGGGTGGCTGCAGACAAAACGCCTCCAAGTCGCCCTGTCACCCACCATTGGACTACCCTCCCCCCAACTCACCCCCCCTCCCTCACATACCTCTCAACTCCATTCCTCCACCTCATCCTCGGTCTACCCCTCCCTCCACCTCACCTACATACACCCTCTTAGTCAGTCTTTCATTCTCCATTCTCTCCACATGTCCAAACCATCTCAGTGTATTTCTCCTAATCTTCTCAACCACATCCACATCCACCGCACAACGTTCCTTCATCTCTTCATTCGTCAACCTGTCCCTCCATGTCACTCCACATGCTCCTCTCAAGGAACTCATTTCCACTGCTCTCACTCTTGACTTGTTCCCCTCTTGCAAGGTCCACGCCTCGCTTCCATACGTCAGGGTAGGGATCACAGTACTATCATGCAGTGACTTCTTAACTTCCATACTCACCTCCCTATTTCTCATCACTGCTTTCAGTGAACCAACAATCTTCCTTCCCTGCTGTACCCTTTCACGCACTTCATCCCCCAAAGTTCCATCCTTACTCATCACACTACCCAAGTACTTGAATGCACTCACATTCTCCATATCCTCACCATCCAACTTCACTGTACATTCTGTGACTTCATTCCTCTCAAACACCATAACTTTACTTTTGTTTACATTAACTTTCAGCTTCCTCCTCCTACACACTGTCCCAAATTCATTCACCAAACCTTGCAACTCCCATTCATCTTCACTCAACAATACTGTATCATCAAAAAACAGCAACACCAGAATCTTTCAAATCTCACCATCATTCATTACAGCCACCCCCACATCCACTGCCCTACCTTGCACCTCCATGGAGACATCACACAACCCTGTTTCAGTCCCACATTGAGATCAAAGAACTCACTCAGCTCAACATCCATTCGCACCGTAGCCCTAGCTCCTTCGTACATACTCTTCACAGCACTCAACGATTTCCACTTCACTCCATATATTCTTAATACCTTCCACATACCTTGCCTATCTATTCTGTCATAAACTTTCTCCAAGTCCAAGAAGGCAGCATACACTTTCTTTCCCTTCTCTAGATACTTCTCTACTAAACATCTTAGAACAAATATCTGATCTACACACTCTTTTCCTTTCCTAAATCCCCTTTGTTCTTCTCCGACTAGCTCCTCTGTCATATGCCTAACCCTATCAATGAGTATTCTACCATATATTTTACCAGTCACACTAAGAAGGCAAATACCCCTATGGTTACCACTTCTCTCTCCCTTTTTCCTTTGTATAAAGGAACAATTATACCTGATTTCCAGTCCTCTGGAACCCTTCCCACTTCCAAAGCCAATCTACACAACTTCCATATCCATCACCTGATGTATTTTCTGCCATCACTGGCCTCAATACTAACAATGCATATGGGCCTGATGGAGTCCCTCCTGTTGTTCCCAAGAACTGTGCTTCTGTGCTTACACCCTGCCTAGGCAAACTCTTTCGCCTTTGTCTGTCAACTTGTACCTTTCCTTCTTGCTGGAAGTTTGCTCTCATTCAGCCGGTCCCAAAGAAGGGTGACCACTCCCAACCCTCCAACTATTGTCCAATTGCTTTAACGTCCGGTATTTCAAAAGTTTTCGAGTCAATTCTCAATAGAAAAATTTTAAGGCATCGTTCCTATCACAACCTTTCTGTTCATCAGTACGGGTTCCATCAGGGACGCTCCACTCGCGATCTTCTCACCTACCTTTCAGACTCCTGGTCATCCTCCTTTCGGGACTTTGGCGAAAGCTTTGCCATTGCACTTGACATCTCAATAGCTTTCGATCGAGTCTGGCATAAATCTTTAATTTCCAAACTGCCCTCTTACGGTTTCTATCCTTCTATCTATGCCTTCATCACTAGCTTCCTGTCTGGTCGTTCTATAGCCGCTGTTGTAGACGGCCATCGTTCTTCCCCTAGCTCTATCAACAGTGGTGTTCCTCAGGGCTCTGTCCTATCACCAACTTTCTTCCTTTTATTCATCAATGACCTTCTAAGCTGTACATCTGACCCTATCCACTCATACACTGATGACTCCACCCTTCACATTTCCATTCGGTTCCTACAACGCCCTTCTCAGCAGTTACTTCAACAAACAAGGGATGAGGCTATGGCACACCTAATGTCTGACCTGGCTCGTATCTCTGACTGGGGTTAAAAATAATCTGATTGTTTTTAATGCATCTAAGACTCAGTTCTTACACCTATCAACCCGACAAAATCTTCCACAGGTATACCCACTAATGTTTAATAATATTAGGCTTAATCCTGCATCATCCTTGAACATGCTTGGGGTTTCATTTACTCGGGACTCATCTTGGAAAGAACATATTACATCTCCTGTAAAATCTGCTTGCAAGAGATTAGGTGTGCTAAGCCGACTTCATTCTTTCTTTACCCCTGCACAATTGTTGACTCTATACAGGGGTTTTATCCGCCCCTGTGTGGAGTACAACTCTTACGTATGGGGAGGCTCCCCACATTCAGCTCTTACGTATGGGGAGGCTCCCCACATTCAGCTCTTCTCAATAGGGTGGAGTCAAAGGCTTTTCGTCTCATTAACTCTCCTCCTCTTACTGACTCCCTACAACCTCTGTCTCTTCGCCGCACTGTTGCATCTTTTTCTCTTTTCTATCGCAACTTTAATGGTCACTGCTCCTGTGAACTGCCTGGATGCATTCCTCCACCTCTACGACGGGTGCGTAGCACCCGTGTAGCAGCAAACTCTCATCCCTTTTCTGTCCAACTCTCTAATGCAAGAGTTAACCGTTACTCCCAGTCCTTCATTTATGCAACAGGTCAGCTCTGGAACTGTCTCCCTCTGTCTGTATTTCCTGCTGCCTATGATCTCCAGTCTTTCAAGCGCAGTGTGTCCAGGCATCTCGAAATGATCAGATCTTGAATTTGGCTCCTTATTGTACTTTGTTTTTCTCTTGGAGGGAACTGTTATTGCAGGCTCATGGCCTTTGGTTCCTTCTTTCTCGCATAAAAAAAAAATCCACAAGAATCTCACCCGCATACCTCAGCATTTCACCACACACTCCATCAATTCCTGGGGCCTTTCCCATCTTTATCTTCTTCATTGCTTCCACTACTTCCGCCCTACTGATCTCTTCCTCCCTCCTCTCATCTCTTCTCCCAGCCATTCCCAAACCACTTATACTCGCACTGCTCTCACTTTCTACATTCAACAAATCCTCAAAGTGCTCCTTCCATCTCCTCAATCTCTCTCTCCTCTCCACCAACAATCTATTTTTCCTATCTTTCACTCCCCTACTATTTCCCCTTTCACATTGCCTTACTTTCTTTACCTCCTTCCAAAACAATTTCTTACGCTCCCTCCATTTCACACTCAGATTCCTCCCAAACTCTTCATCCACTTTCTTCTTACTCTCCTTCACCAGTCTCTTCACCTCCCTTCTCCTGCTCACATATACCTCTCTCTTCTCTCATCTTCTCCCCTACCTCTACTCGCTAACCATTCACTATATGCCTTCTTCTTTTGTTCCACAGCTCGTTTCACCTTATCATTCCACCATGCTGTCCCTTGCACACCCTTGCATCTACTCCTCACTCGACAAACCACCTCACACGCTGCACCTATCTCTTCCGTGAATATCTTACATACGTCTTCCACCCCTTCCATCTCCTCTAGCTCATACTTTCCCAATCTTTCTTCCACTATGCTCTTATACTCTGTCATTTTCTCACTATCTTGCAAATTCTCCACTCTTCTCCCAGGAGCTGTTTCCTCCTGTCTTCCCCTTCGCCTCCTCAGCCATTTTCTTTGCAGCTTTACCTTGGCCATCACTAAGTGATGGTCTGGGACCCCATTCCCCCCCCTCTCCACACTCTTGCATCCAACACTTGTATTCTCATTCGCTCATCCACACACACATAGTCTGTCATTGCCTTTCGTTCAATAAGTTCACCATCCATCCTCCTCATTACCCTTCATGTATACCGGTGGATCATCTTATGCCGAAAGTAGGTGTTGGCTATTGCCAGCCCCTTACCGGCACAGATGTCCACCAAAGCACAACCATTCCCATCTACTTCAGCTGGCACACCCCACTGATCAACCACTCCATCCACTCATACATTCCCAACTTTGCTATTCATGTCTCCAATCAAAAGCACTCTCTCCCTCCTCCCAGATTTGTCCATACATGCTTCTATTCGCCCAAAACTCATCTTTCATAATAATAATAATAATAATAATAATAATAATAATAATAATGTTGTTGTTGTTGTTGTTGTTATTATTATTATTATTATTATTATTATTATTATTATTGTTGTTGTTGTTATTATAATTATTATTATTATTATTGTTGTTGTTGTTATTATAATTATTATTATTATTATTGTTGTTGTTGTTGTTGTTGTTGCTATTATCTATCTATCTATTGCCAGACGCCTCAATCCCGTTTGGGGTGGCCACAAACAAATCGCCTCCAAGTCGCCCTGTCCCCCGCCATTTCACTGCCCTGCTCCCAACTCACACCCCCCTCTCTCATATACCTCTCTACCCCATCCCTCCATCTCATCCTCGGCCTCCCCCTCCCTCTTCCCCCCTCCACCTCACTCACATACACTCTCTTCGTCAGTCTTTCACCCTCCATCCTCTCCACATGGCCAAATTACCTCAGTGTGTTCCTCATAACGCTTCCTATCACATCCACATGAACACCACAACGCTCCTTTATATCCTCATTCGTCAGCCTGTCTCTCCACATGACTCCACAGGCTTTTCTTAAATAACTCATTTCCACTGCTCTCACTCTTGACTTGTGTCCTTCCAACAATGTCCACGCTTCACTTCCGTACGTTAGAGTTGGTATCACAATACTGTCATGTAGTAACTTTTTCACTTCCATGCTCACTTCCGTTTCTTATCACTGCTTTCAAAGAACCAGCAACCTTTCTTCCCTGCTGTACCCTTTCAAGCACTTCACCCTCCAAACCTCCATCCTTACTCATCACACTACCCAAGTACTTAAACGTACTCACATTTTCCAATTCCTCACCATCCAACCTCGCTGTACATTCACTAACTTCACCTCTCTCAAAGACCATCACTTTACTCTTCCCTACATTCACCTTTAGATTCCGTTTCTTACACACTCTCTCAAATTCATCCACCAAGCCTTGCAGCTCCCCTTCGTCTTCACTCAACAACACAGTATCATCTGCAAACAACAGTACAGGGAGTTTCCAAACACTATCCTCTCTCACCAGGGCCACTCCAACATCCACTACCCTACCTTGTACCTCTTTTATTACCCCATCCATGTACAGATTCAACAACCATGGAGACATGACACATCCCTGTTTCAACCCAACTTTCAAAGAGAAAAATTCACTTAGTTCACCATCCACATGCACTGCAGTCTTCGCACCATCATACATACTCTTCACAGCATTCAGCAACTTCCCATCTACTCCATATATTCTTGACACTTTCCACAATCCTTGTCTATCCACCCTGTCATATGCTTTCTCCAAATCCATGAAAGCCGCATACAACTTCTTTCCCTTCTCTAGAAACTTTTCCACTAAAGATCTAAAAATGAATATCTGATCTACACAACCTCTTCCCTTCCTAAAGCCTCCCTGTTCTTCTCCAACTAATTTCTCTGTTCTTTCTCTAACTCTGTCTATAAGTATCCTACCATACACTTTTCCTATTATACTAAGAAGACAAATGCCCCTATGATTACCACACACTTCTTTTTCCCCTTTTCCTTTGTACAAGGGAATAATTACACCTGACTTCCAATCCTCCGGGACTTCCTCCCAGGCCAATCAGCACATCTTCCACATCCATTCTACTACTATCTCTCCCCCATGCTTCAGCATTTCACCACACACTCCATCAATTCCTGGGCTTTCCCCGATTTAACTTTCTTCATTGCTTCCACAACTTCTATCCTACTGATTTCTTCCTGTCTTCTCACCTCCCTCCTTCTCCCAGCCATTCCCCAGCCACTTATACTCGCATTACTTCCTTCTCTATGTTCAACAATTCCTTAAAGTGTTCTCTCCATATGCTCACTTTTTCTCCCTTCTTCACTAGTAATCTACCATTTTTATCTTTCACTCCCCTGCTAACTTCACTTCCACCCTGTCTTACTCTTTTTACCTCTCTCCAGAACATTTTCTTACAGTCAAATTCCTTCCAAATTCCTCATCCACTCTCTTCTTACTCTCTCTTACTAATTTTTTCACCTCTCTCTTTCTTCATATAACTCTCTCTTCCGCCTCTCAACTTCTTCCACGCCCCTATTTCTCATCCATTCATTGTATGCTTTCTTCTTTTGTGCCACAGCCTGTTTCACCTCTGCAGTCCACCAAGCTGTTCCTTGCACCCCCCTCCGTCTTCTCTTCCTTCCACACACCACATCACATGCTGCACATATTTCTTCTGTAAATATCTTACACACACCTTCCACGTCTCCCATCTGCTCCAATTCATATTTGCCCAATCGTTCCTCCACTTCACTCTTATACTCTGCCTTTTTCTTATCCTCTTGTAACCTTTCCACTCTCCTTGCAACTACTCCTTCCTCTCGTCTTTCCCTACTTCTATTCCTCCATCTTACTTGCATTCTAATTCTGGCCATCACCAAGTAGTGGTCAGAAAGTCCACTCCCCCAACCTCTATAAACTCTTGCATCCTTTACACATCTTCGCATCCTTTCATCCACACACACATAATCAATCATTGCCTTCCTTTCATTCAGTTCACCACCCACCCTTCTCATCACTCGCCATGTATACCTGTGGATCATTTTATGCCTGAAGAGGGTATTGGCTATCACCAACCCCCTCCCAGCACAAATGTCCACTAACGCACTCCCATTCTCATCTATCTCAGCAGGCACACCCCACTCACCAACTATTCCATCCACCTTCACATTCCCAACTTTACCATTCATATCACCAATCAAAAACACTCTCTCATTCCTTCCAAACTTTTCCATGCACACTTCTACATTTGTCCAGAACTCTTCTCTCACTCTTCTAGCATGATCTTGCGTTGGTGCATACACACACACAATCGCCCACATTTGTATTCCAACTTTCAACTTTACCCACACAATCCTTGACCCAACTGATCCATACTGTCTTATGCTCCTCTTCCATCATTTACTCACAACTATACATACTCCTTCCTTTGCCCTCTCATTCTCACCTACTCCTGCACATATACCCCATCCATCCTTCCATTCTCTATTATTATTATTATTATTATTATTATTATTATTATTATTATTGTAATTATTATTATTGCTTTTGACAGTCCCCAGGTCCACTGGAACACACCTTTTTGCTGTATTTTAAGTAATATATGGATTGTGATAATTTTTTCATGATGGTGCGTCCCTTTGGGGAGAGAGAGAGAGAGAGAGAGAGAGAGAAAGAGAGAGTTGGGACCCAACCAAGTGTACACTAAACTTCGACAAGTTTACTGAAAGTCCAGCAACACAGTTGGGAAAACGATAACCATTAAGGAGAAAATAAGAGCATAAATCGCACACACAAATTTTACAATTGCTCAGAATCAATAGGCATTAATAAGTGTGTGAGGAAACATCTATTGTGTGGGTGACGATGGTCCCCTATTGACGATACCTAAACACTCAGCTCTGGTACAGGTCCGTGCAACATTGATGGTCTGGTGGGGCTTGCAATTCTCCCTGGGTGTATATTAAAGCGAGTGTTTAATCTCTATCTTTCGGGTGATGGACAGGCATCACCTGCAAATTAGGGTCACAATTACCAGTCAGTTGGGTATTTCATTGTCGTACGGTAATTGGTTTTGGCAGGTGCTATCTGGCCAAAGCGTTGTATTTAATTATGCTGATGGACTGAAATGAGAGAGTAACCAGTACATATTCGCCCCAGCTGTGTTATGAATCTTAACAATCCTCATGCATTGGGAAGCCACTCCAGAATTAATGGAAGAAAAGCATTCGGGAGCCGAAAGATAATCGCCCGCCAGAATATGCTGTCAGCCAAGTTACAAGCTACTGTACACTTATTGACCAAATGCGAGGAAAAATCGCAAAACTCTAAGGAATTCAGTCACAGCGTTTCACAAAAAGCCAATCCTATTAAAAGCAGTTGACCCTTGGCAGCCATTTAGATGACCTTGACCTTAACCTCGAGCGCCCATTTTCGAACTCGTCCAAGAGTTTGGCCAAATCTTGATACTCTGAGGGTTTCATATTGATAGCCAAGCCGTTCATGATATAATGGTGCTATAGGAGGGCGATAAAAACTAGTTGACCTTTGGCAGTCATTTTGGTGATCTTGACCTTGACCCAGAGTGCCATTTTCGAACTCGTTCAAGAATTTTGCCATATCCAGACACCCTGAAGGTTTCATGTTGATAGCTCAAGCCTTTCGTGAGATATAATGGTAACAGATACATAAACAATGATAAACAATGATAACACAATGCAACAAAGAGCTAATTTCAAGATCCGTTCATTTCGAGATGCCTGGGTACATGGCGTTTGAAAGACGGGAAATCATAGGAAGTAGGAAATAGAGGGAGTTAACCTGTTGCATACATGAAAGACTGGAAGTAATGGATAAGTCTTGCATTAGAGAGTTGGACAGAAAAGGAATGAGAGTGTTTTGCTAGACGGGTGCTACGCGTCCGTCGTAGTGATGGAGGGATGCAAACAGACAGTTCAGAGGAGCAGTGACCACTGAAGGAGCGATAGAAAAGAGATAACTATGCAACAGTACAGCGATGAGACAGAGAAGAGCTGTATGTGGGAAGCCTCTCTACACATGAAAGTTGTACTCTACACAGGGACGAATAAAACCTGTGTATAAAGTCAACAACTGTGCAGGGGTAAGGAAGGTATAGAGTCGGCTTAGCACACCTAAACTCTTGGAGGCAGATTATACAATAGAATAATATGATCCTTCCGAGGTACATCTCGAGAGATTTAAACCTAAAGCATATTTAGAGATGACGCAGGATAGATCTGGATATTATTAAACATTAACGGGTACTCCTGTGGAAAATTCTGTCGGAATGATAGGTGTAGGAACTGAGTTTTTGACGCCTTAGAAACAAGATAACTTTTATCCAAGTCAGAGTTACCTGGGGATACAGTGAAGCAGAGTCTAGTTTTATTTTTTTGTGTCCGACTCTGGGCATAGGCTTTACCGTCAGTTCCCAAGGTCAAGTAGTCCTCCTGCATACTACAGTACACACCACATGTCACCGCTTCGTCACTAACACCCACCGTCCATACTGAATACTGTACATGCCATGGCTGTCTTGTTCAGGACCAGTTTACTGGTATGAGCGGGGGTGTTTTAACGACATGTGAGCGGGTCTTTTGGTAGACCAGTAACGTCTGCTTTAACGAAATTCAGATCCTTAAACTTTGGCTCATGAATTACAAGAATATGAGGCCAAATATCAGGTTTGCTTTTCAAATTTATGTTGTTAGAGACAAATGCGTAAATTAGTAAGCTGTGAAGCTTTCTTTATCGTCGTCATCATCATCATCATCATCATCATCATCATCATCGTCATCATCCATCGGCCATCACAGCCATCATCATCATCATCATCATCCATCAGCCATCACTATCCATCATCATCATCATCATCATCATCATCCATCAGCCATCATTGTCCATCATCATCATCATCATGATCATCCATCAGCAATCACTACCCATCATCATCATCATCATCATCATCATCATCCATCAGCCATCACTATCCATCATCATCATCATCATCATCATCATCGTCATCCATCAGCCATCACTATCCATCATCATCATCATCATCATCAGCCATCAGCCATCACTATTCATCGTCATCATCATCATCATCATCATCATCATCCATCATCATCATCATCATCATCATCATCATTATCATCATCATCATCATCATCCATCAGCTATCACTATCCATCATCATCATCATCATCATCATCCATCAGCTATCACTATCCATCATCATCATCATCATCATCCATCATCCATCAATATCCATCATCATCATCATCATCATCATCATCATCCATCAGCTATCACTATCCATCATCATCATCATCATCAACATCCTTCAGCCATCACTATCCATCAACCTTCATCATCATCATCATCATCACCATCATCATCATCATCATCATTATCCATCATCCATCATCATCATCATCATCATCATCATCAGCCATCAGCCATCACTATCCATCATCATCATCATCATCATCATCATCATCATCATCATCGTTATCATCCTATTTTTGCGTCATGGATCTTGTTTTTGGATCTGGCAGTGTACAGACCCTTTCTATTTTCTTTTTTAATATGCGAAAGGAAAATAATATTAGGATAATTAAAAAAAAAAAAAAAGCCTTAACTTCTCAGATCTTTTGAAGACGTGCGACATATGCCCTGACCCTTTATTTTTCTTAAGAAATTAATTCAAATTAGAACTTATGATAGGAATGAAAAAGAAGAAATTAGCCCATTAAGTCTATTTAAGACAGTTTTCAACCTCTTGACTCCTGAGGAGGGGTGGAATTGGAAAGAGGACAGCCAGATGGTGGATAAAACGACATGGAGGTGATTCGTTTGTGGCTTCCCCTTGCGGAATTAATTCGTCTGACGATAACAGCAGATAAATAGTTTAAAATATTTCATCCAGCTTTAAAATGAATACAATATCAGAGTATATCTGTAGCGATGGAAGGGTTAACCGAGTTATAATAAAAATAATAATAATAATAATAATAATCATAATATTATTTTGCTCACTACCTAAGAAGAGTACAAAAAAGAAGAGGTAGGATTATAGAATGATGAATAAAAGGGTAATAAGGAACCTGACCCCTGCATACTGAACACACACACACACACACACACACACACGTTTCTCGTCGGTGTGTGTGTGTGTGTGTGTGTGTGTGTGTGTGTGTGTGTGTGTGTGTGTGTGTGTGTGTACACCACCGTCACAGAATCAGGTTCAACTGTGACCTCACCTCCTTTAAAACTTCCCAAGCGTCTCTGTAACAAGTACCAGCAACAACAGTTGTCACAAAATTTTTCAACCAACAACTTGCCTCTGTATTCGTTGCTCCAGCGTATATTCTAAAACTCTGTCGGTGTTGGAATGTTCGTCCAGAGAGTTGGCCTTTGAACTTCTCTGTATATTTTTCTTTCTTTTAGTCTACGGTTAGTTAATTCCAGACGTGAGCAGCTGCGTTGAAGGAAAAGTCACGAGGACATTCATAGGACGGATAAGGGACTGAATAGTGAGGCTGCCAGAGGTGGAGCAACTTAGAGAGCCGTCATTATGTGACCATGGGCAAACATGCAAGCATGTTGGGGCCTTTGTTAACGATAAGAACTATGTGACTAAGGAAGCATGTATGAAAACAAAATACTCGTAGTATTACTTTCTTTTAATTTAATTGGAAAAGAGCTGCCAGGCTTTCAATCCAACATTTAAATAAACCACTACAGAAGGTTTACTTAAAAGAGAATGAATCATCTGGAGATATGAGAGATAAAATCAGAGAGACGACATCAAGCTGGAGATAAGAATGACCATTGTTTTTCATCCCTTTACAGCTGGGATTTCTTCTTTACAACGCAGGTTTCTTCTTCATAACGGAGGTTTCATCTTCACAACGGGGATTTCTTGGTCACAACGGGAATTTCTTTCAACCTCCTCAGTTATGTTTTTAATTCCTGTTCTTCCTGCTTCCAGACGGTTTTGTTAACTTTGGAGATAAAATTTGTAGTGGTAGGTTTGCAGGCAAAAAAAAAAAAAAAAAAAAAAAAAAATTAATCGACTGACAACCTGATTTCTCTCCCCAGGCTCTAAAAACTCGTCCCAAGGCAGCAGGAATAAACTTAAGTGAAGGCGTCTATGGGGTAGACCGCTGGTCAGTGGAGGGAGATGCCCACCATGTTGTCTTGAAAATGTATGTTAAAGTTGCTGAGACGGTGGCCACCTCGTTCTGGCGATCAGCATTCCATCCCCTGGATGCCTTCACTTGATTGGAAATATTAAAAATTTTCATTTTTGTAATGATGAAGTACATGAAAAAATTAAGATTGTGACTGTAATGTTTAACTGTTACTGTGGATAAATTCTAAGGCATCATTTCTTGACTGGAAAGTAAAATATAAATTTTCTACTTTCCAAAATGTTCCTTTTATGCCAAACAAACAGGAGCAACCTTCAGTGAAAATCTGAGGAAGATTGGTTCATAATTTTACTAAACTTTTACCGGTGATTTTCTTAGACATTTTTGCCAACTTATATCCCCAAATCAAATTGTGCACCACCTAGCGGTCAAAAATTTCCCTTTATGCGAACCTAAGCGGAGTTTTAAGTCAAAATTTTAACAAGATTGGGCCATAGATCAGGTTTTCCCCCCAACTGTATTGCTATGATTTTAAGTATTAGTGTAAGTTAGTACGAGCTAGTATTGTAAGTGTAACCTTAAGCTTAAGTATTGGAGGTGTAACTCATGATTTAACCGTTAAGTTCTACATTTAAGTTTAGTTTTAGTTGATATTCATAATGTGAACATGATTCTGCTATTGATAGTGCTAAATTAAGTTTTGGTGTGAATATGACTATACATGTGAACCAGCCGTTATTATCAAAGACATATAACTGCGAAATTTTAGTGGAGATTAATAGTCGCGAATGTCATCCCTCGTATCATGATCTAGAGATTTACCTGCCGAAGTTGATAGATTTCCTCTTGAACTATGCAGTGGTGAACTGAGAATGACTGAAATAAGAATATTGAAAAATGTCATTTGTGAAGAGCGATATTTATGTCATTGACTCCTGTTTACAGTCACGAAGGCATGTAACCGACGTGGGTAATAAAACTGTTCGAATTCTTAATTAATTTGGCTTCATTATGATTGAAGTCCCTGTACGCTTATTACAAAAATTTCAACATCGTAAGTCACTTTTCTACGTATGTTGAGTGCAAACGTATCTTATGTATTCTTTGAAGATCCTAGAGAATCGGTAATAGTATAAAATAATCAGTTAAAGTTATAGCCAATTATCGAATACTGTCTGTGATGCTTATAAAAAGGCAGGGGGACGACAGCGTAACCACACACACCACAAAGCCAGTCAGGAGACAGGACGTGTGTGCTGGGCAATCCCCAGGTCCTGTCCTCCCCACTTACTGTTTTTTAACCAGCCCATACACCACTGACCGGGCTAATGTATGGCCCGGCCTACACTATAGGTGCAGGGAATCTTTGAACGAACGAACGAACAGCGTAACCGCAGTCTTGGTCGAACTTACATTCACTTCTCAGCTGTCGTATGTATTCATAATGCATTATGTTCAAAGGAAATAATGCTTTAATAATATCTAGTGCTGTTAATCCATCAGCTTCTTGGGTAACAGTAATTTAATGGCAACTGTGCGTTAATTACCCTCAGCCTTTCCTCTCACCCTGACTCATGTCACCAACCTAACCTTTATCCTTCCCGCCCTGAGCTTTACCCTCCCCACCCTATCCCTTTCCGCTCTCCACAGTAACCCTTCATCTCCCCACCTTAGCCCCTCCCCTTCCCACCTTAACCCTTCCTCTCCCATCCTAACCCTTCCCCTCCCCACCCTAACCCTTTCTCATCCCATCCTAACCCACCCATCCCGTCTATTAGACACACTGGCCTTCATTTTTCCCTCATTTTGAAACTAACATTATGACATACTTTG